>NC_060138.1:477293419-477608002 GCF_021461385.2 Schistocerca piceifrons | reverse complement strand
ACCCTCTCCTGTCATAGTAATCGGTAATATTATGCCCGATTCACTGCTCTTGCTGAATCACTTTGTAGTGGATGTTATACAGCGCTGTGCACAATGGTTCCGTATTCGAATCGAGAGCTTGCCGACAGGGTGTTTACTTACGGAAAGGCAAATGGCAACGAGTGGTGGGCGGCAAGGTTGTATCAGGAGACCTATCCCCACCGACGTCAATCACAACATTCAATGTTTGCAACAGTGTTTCGCCTTTTGTCTGAGACAGGGTCGTTTCAGGAAGCAGGAAATCATAAAGGACGTGCCCGAAATGTTCGGACACCAGATTTGGAGGAAAATGTGATTAACACTGTGGAAGGCGACCGCCGTGTCAGTAACAGGCAGATGGCCCGTCAGTACAGGGTAAGCCAGACGACCGTGTGGAACATCCTCCATAACAACTGTTAGTACCCTCATCACTTAGAGGGTGTGCATGGCTTAATAGTGACGGGCTTTTCACATCGGGAGCAACTGTGTCACTGGTTTCTTCAGCAGGCAACCACGATTCCGGGATTTTTGTCATCCATCCTATTCACTGTCGCGGCCAGCTTTACGCGGAGTGGTAACTTCAACTTTCATAACACTCACCTGTGAGATAGTATGGAGAACCCCCATGGTATGGTACAGCGAATCATCAGCATCGGTGCAGCCGGAATGTGTGGGCCGAGATAATTAGGGAATGTATTTTGGGGCCAATCTTCCTTTCACGTTACCTAACTGGCCGGAACCGTCAGCGTTTCTTGCGGGTGACTTTGCCTCCCCTGCTGGAAGAACTGCCATTGATGATTCAGAGGGTTATGCGGCTGCTACGCGAAGGTGCTCCAGCCCACTTCGCCGTTAACGTCCGAAAGCATCTCAGTTTTGTCTTCCCTGGTCATTGGATCTGACGAGGGGGTCCAGTTGCATGGCCTGCTAGTTCACCGGATCTCAACTCGTGCGTTTTATGGTTATGTGGCCATCTCAAAAGTATCGCGTATGCAGAGCCCATTCCAGCTGTGGAGATACTGGAGCAGCGTAAGTATGATGCCTTTGTCACTGTTCGGATGCAGGCTAGCCGTTGTGAACATGTGAGACAGAATATGCTACGGTGCGTCCATGCATGCGTTGAGCCACGTGGAAAACGTTTTCAACGCATACTGTAACTGTGGCTGCATGGTACATCGAGTATTAGACCGCAGTCTTTGTAACAATATATGACTGAATAAATGGCCTCTAGCATGGAAACCATGCGTTTCCCGTCGTAAGTTAGACCTTTTTTTGTTTCGTATCCTCTCGTCGATCTGTCCCTAGAGTTTGTACCCGGTGGAAAAAATCACCATGTATAAAGAGCTAAATATTGTTCTTGTGAAAAACGACTAGCTGCTTATTCACACGAAGTAATGTGCGCTATTGACAGAGGATCTGCAATTGGTTCTATATTTCTAAATCTGCAGAAGGCTTTTGACACCGTTCCTCACAAGCAGGTTCTAGTCAACATCCGTGTCTATGGAGTAGCGTCTCAGATGTACCACTAGTTACGTTATTTCTAGTCAGACAGGTCAAATTTAAGAAATGTGATCTTTCTGACTAGAAATCTGATAGAAATCTGACAGAAAATCATAGAGTAAAACTGAAGTGATTTCTGTCATTCCTCAAGGATTTGTGATAGACCCTTTGCTGTCCCTGATCTACATAAACGATTTAGGAGCCCACTTAGATTGTCTGCAGATGATGCTGTCATTTACAGTCTTGTAAAGTCGCCAGAGGACGAAAACCAGCTGGAAAATGATTTACACAGAATACCTGTATGGTGGGAAAACTGGCAAATTGTCTCTAAACAATGAAAAGTGTGAAGTCATCCTCATGAGGACTAAAAGTAATCCGCTAAATTTCGGTTACAACAAATCACACAAATACTTAGGGATTACAATAATGAATTACTCAAGTTGGAACGATCACATAGAGAATGTTGGGGGAAAGCAAACCATAGGCTGCAATTTATTGGTAGAACAATTACAAGAGGCTACAGGTCTACTATAGAAACTAGGCATGTCAGTCCTCTGCTAAAGTATTGACACGTGGTCATCAGCTAGGATTGACGGAGGACATCGACGAAGTTCAAAGAAGGGCAGCTCGTTTCATAACAATGCGAAATAGGGGAGAGAGCGCCCCCGATCTGATACGTGAGTTGCGGTGGCAACCTTCAAAATAAAGACGACTTTCATTGCGGCGAGATCTTTTCATGAAATTTCAATAACCTACTTTCTCCGCCGAATGCGGAAATACTTTATTGGTTTGCAGCTACAGAGCGAGAAATGAGCGTCGTTATAAGATAACAGAAACCAGAGCTCTCGGCAAAATGTAATTGTTCTTTTTCCCCATGTGCTATTTGAGAGTGGAACGCTAGTGAAACAGTCTTAAAGTTACACACTATCTTGTATGAGGGACAACCGCAGCCATAAGTAGACATCTTGAACAATAACCGCTTGGCTGCTCTTGTAAATAATTTATTTAACGATTGGTTTCGTAGCGTAGAAGCCACATAATCAGGTTGCATCTGTTAAATTAGAAGACTTAGGTCGAATTACGAATTAAAGCCAGTGTCAGTAGTGAGAAATGTAGCGAGTTACTTGCATGGTGAGTCATGCCATTAAAGTTACAACATAGAAGGGACCCAACATTCCTTGTCTATAAATACATGACTTAATTAGCGGATGGTCTGGTGAGTGAAAAATACAGGTCCATGGTTACTCAACGGTGCCTAAAAAGCTTTTGAAAAATTGGAGAACCTTCAAGAAATATTCTCTCAACCCAAAGCGATAAATAACTAGCCTACTAATGGGCTAGAAGCCCTAGTCACAAATTAAGAATTAAAAACACCTTCTCTGAATCCAGAATGGACGACAGTGGGTCGAACATAACTACTGTCGTCCGTCCCAGATCTAAGATAGATGTTTTTAATTCTTAATTTATGGCTGAGTGTTCTAGCCCATTATTTGTGACTTATCGCATTAGGTTGAGAGGATATTTCTTAAAGGTTCTCAAATTTTTTAAAAAACTTTTCAGCCACCATTGAGTAACCGTGGACTCGTATTTTTCACTCGCGTGGCCATCCGATAATTACGTCATGTATTCATAGAAAAGGAATGTTCGGTCCCGTCCTTGTTGCAACTCTAGTTGCATGATTCACCATGTACATAATTTGCTGCATTTCTCACTGTTGATTCGACCAAAATCGTAACGAACGCTTTTTCTCATTTAAGAGATGTAACCAGATGATGTGGCTCCTAGGCCACGAAACCGGTCATTAAGTAAATTATTCACAAGAGCGGACAAGCGATTATTATGCAAGAAATCTTAAAGTGGTTCTATGAAACATCTGCCAAACACTTAAGTGTAAATTGCGAACAGTCACGTAGATGCAGACGCAGACGTAGAAAACTTCGCTACCAATGGTATAACCACAAGCACTACAACGGAGAAATAAGACAAGAGGTTGTACAGGGAGATGTACGCATGTCCATGCACATGTAATGCATGTAATCCTGGTCTGAACAGTCGTCCGCCGCCCTCTAAAGAGCAAATTACAAAGCGCGGATGTGGGGGTACATGTCAGGGCGTGCAGAAGCAGCTGTCAACAGCTGAACAGTTCAGTGAAGTTTCGCTCGTCACCCATGCACCAGACGTGACGCAGACACTCGTATTAAAAGCCGTATCCATTTCGGTGCGGCTCGTATTAGCCAAGAACGATCATAATCGCGGGGCCCGAATGGGCGTTATTATTGTCCGCGCCGCTCGCGAGCGGTAATTCTATTTGCCGTGCGGATGCTAGCTCGCGCTCATCAGCGCGTATTTCGTGAAAATAGAATAGCGGGAAGAGGAGGAGGAAGGTTGTTGCGCAGGAGCAAAGAGGAAGATTTATTTTAGGACCTTAGTTATGCGCTTTGAGGCGCAATAAATGATTACGATTACAATGTTAATAATACGATGATGACGGTAATCTGCGCGACCGGATGATAATTCAACAGCGCGTCAGGTGATACAGGCACAGACCGCAACGGATAATAACGATGCACTCCCACTTCTTTTTTCGTCTCTCTCGTTTCCTTCTGCTTCTTTTTTTTTTTTCGCTTCTTTCCTCCTCTTCCTACACCCCTCCCCTCACGAGTCGAGCGTAGATCGACCTCCGACAACAGAGCCGGCCTAGTAGCGCCGTCGGAATTGCTGTTGCTGCTGACGTCATGCGCAATGATGATGACGCGGTGACAGTAGTGGCGACGGCGGTCGCTCGGCGCGCTGGCGGCGCTGCCGTCTGGCGCTGATGTGATGGCGGCGCCATCTGATAGAGCCGGCGGTAATTACAAGGTAGGGCGCGGCGCCGTCCCATCTACCCCTCCGCCGCACTTAGGAGGAGAGATCTGTCCCGTCACAAAGCAAAGTGCCTTGTGATTACTGTTAATTGTTCGGGACTCGGGCGCGCTGGCGACCGAAATATCTGCAGGGTCGTTAGGACGGCCCGGGATATAATGTAGGGCGACGGCAGGCCGAGGTCGGCCTGTGCCATGTGCCGCGGCTGCACCCAGAAAAAGCCGTGATGCGCAGGCAAGCCCTGTCCAAAAAAGACGAAACTGGACGCCGGAGATGGCGAAGGGCAGCCGTCAGCTGCCCAGACTCACGATCTTGTCTTCAGAGCTTCGTTTTACGACGATACGACTACATTAGAGTCTCAGTTGTTAAACCTGTATGGAAGGCGATGTCGAAGCTGAAAAAAAAATTGTATTCCCTCATGCAACAAAAGTTAAGAACAAAGGCCAGGAGTCTTACGTTTTGTATGTTATGTGACACTCTACCGATTGCAGATGGGACAGGTGAAATACCTTCAGACACCAGCGGCAAGACACAACCAATACCTTAACTGTGTGGGGTAGCAATGGCAATGTTACCGATGAGGTTGAAACTAAAGGGGAGTTACTAAACACGGTTTTCCGAAACTCCTTCGCCAAAGAAGACGAAGTCAGTATTCAAGAATCCGAATCAAGAACAGCTGTCGAAATGAGTAACTTACAAGTATGAACCCTCGATGCAGCGAAGCTACTTAAATCATTTAATGAAGACAAGTCTGCAGGTGAAGATCGTATACCAGTTATGTCCCTTCCAGAGTATGCAGAAATGATAGCTCCATATTTAGCAATCGTATACAACCGCTCTCTATGGACTGGAATGTTGCGTAGGTCACACCAATAAACAAGAAAGGAAATAGAAGTAACCCGCTGAATTACAGACCCGTCCTACTAACGTCGGCCTCTAGTAAGATTTTGGAACCTGTAAGCTTCTTGTGTTCGATCATTATGAATTACCTGGAAAATAAATATCTATTAACACGTAGCTCGCATTCAGAAAATACAATTGTTGTGAAACACAGCTGACATTATTCAGACAGCAATGAGTGCCATCGACAGGGGATCTCAAATTGATTCTATATTTCCTGATTTCAAAAGGCTTTTGATACCGTTCCTCACTAGCGGCTTCTAATCAAGTTGCGTGGCTACTGAGTATCATCGTTGTTGCGCGACTTGACTCACAGTCAGTAGTAATTGACGGAAAGTTCAAGGTAGTATTATACGCCCTCTGCTGTTCCTAATCTTCATAAATGATTTAGGAAACAACCTGGACAACATTCTTAGATTGTTTGTAGATGGTGTAGGCGTTTACTGTCTTGTAAAGACATCAGAAGATGAATTCCAATTGTAAAATGATGTAGTCGGGATCTCTGTATGGTACAAAAAGTGTGAGGTCATCCACGTGAGCACTAAAAAGAATCTGTTAAATTTCGGTTGCATGGTAAGTCACAATTTACAGGCTGTCAGATCAAATAAATACCTCGGGATTAGCATTACAAACAACAACTGAACCAACCATATTGAAAATGCCGTGTGGGAGACGAATCAAGGACTACGTTAAATGGTGGGAGAGTGTGTGTACAGCTTGTATTCTGCGCTGAATACTGTAATTTTACAGGCAGATCAACAGTTCCACCAGCCACAAAGCAAGACGACGTTAGAGTATCGTCAAAACAAGTATTAAGTAACAAAGCACACATTGAGCAACAGGTGCCTAAGACACAACTGTCAGTAAACTTACATGTACAATAGTGAAATATGGAAGCTATGAGTACTGCATACAAATGAAATTGTAGAAGTATTGCAGGGTGTTGATGATACCTTAATGCACTGCGTTTGGCGAAACAGATTCTACCTCTAGTCATTTGCATATAGACAGTCTTAACACAAATACCATTAATATAACAAAAATTACCTCGGCTACTCCGGCTGTTTCTGGAAGCAATGAGTGATTTGTGCAGTACTATTGAATCCCTTTGTAACTTAATCTCTCAGTTAAAAGGCCCCATTACACATTTAGCGTGGTCGATG
This sequence comes from Schistocerca piceifrons, assembly GCF_021461385.2. Lineage (NCBI taxonomy): Eukaryota > Metazoa > Arthropoda > Insecta > Orthoptera > Acrididae > Schistocerca > Schistocerca piceifrons. Next base: position 477,601,562 of record NC_060138.1, on the reverse strand, counting down.
GAGACCGCCGAGCACCGAGGAGGATGGTTGAAAAAAAAAATGAAATATGAAATCAGCGGAAGTAATCACTCGTGAGTTGCTATGTACCAGCAGCGGTACAGCTAACACTGTGTCTGTGCATAGGAAACGAAAATAGTGGTATTCAGTGGTCAGGCTGCTCCTCATAAGCCACGCGTCTCTGTAGTCAATAATGCTAACAAGGGAACCTCCCCATCGCACCCCCCCCCCCCCCCCCTCAGATTTAGTTATAAGTTGGCACAGTGGATAGGCCTTGAAAAACTGAACACAGATCAATCGAGGAAACAGGAAGAAGTTGTGTGGAACTATGAAAAAAATAAGCAAAATATACAAAATGAGTAGTCCATGCACAAGATAGGTAACATCAAGGATAGTGTGCGCTCAGGAGCGCCGTGGTCCCGTGGTTAGCATGAGCAGCTGCGGAACGAGAGGTTAGGTTAGGTTAGGTTAGGTTAGGTGGGCTAAAGAGCCCACCTAACCTAAAGAGCGAAGCCGCTGGGCAGTGGATGACTGTAAGCGAGTGACTTGGAGTGATGAATCACTCTGTACCCTGTGGCAGTCCGATGGAAGAGTTTGGGTTTGGCGTTACGTGCCACCACGTGTAGCGGCAGCAGTGAAGCACGGAGGAGGTGTTACGCTACGGTTGTGTTTTTCGTGCTTAGGGGATGGTCATCTTATTGAGCTTCAGAAAATTCTAAATCCATGATGGATATGCACACGTGATTGTATCAGCATAAAAAATCTACATCTAGATCTACACCTACAGTGATACTCTGCAAATCACATTCAAGTGCCTGGCAGAGCGTTCATTGAACCACCTTCACAATTCTCTATTGCGCGCGGAAAGAAAAAAAATGGCTCTGAGCACTATGGGACTGAACTGTTGAGGTCATCAGTCCCCTAGAACTTAGAACTACTTAAACCTAACTAACCTCAGAACATCACACACATCCATACCCGAGGGAGGATTCGAACCTGCGACCGTGGCGGTCGCGCCGCGCGGAAAGAATGGACACCTATATCTTTCCGTACGAACTCTGATTTCCCATTTTATCGTGGTGATCGTTCCTCCCTATGTAGGTCGGTGCCAACAAAATATTTTCGCATTCAGAGGAGAAAGTTGGTGATTGGAATTTCATGAGAAGATTCCGTAGCAACGAAACACGCCTGTCTTTTAATGATGTCCATCCCAAATCCTGTATCATTTGTGTGACACTCTCTCCCATATTTCGCGATAATACAAAACGTGCTGCCTTTCTTTGAACTTTTTCGATGTACTCCGTCAGCCCTATCTGGTAAGCATCCCACACCGCGCAGCAGCATTCTAGAAGAGGACGGAGAAGCGTAGTGTAGACAGTCTCTTTAGTAGGTCTGTTACATTTTCTAAGTGTCCTGCCAATAAAACGCAGTCTTTGGATAGCCTTACCCACAACATTTTCTGTGTGTTCCTTCCAATTTAAGTTGTTCGTAATTGTAATACCTAGATATTTAGTTGAATTTACGGCTTTCAGATTAGACTGATTTATCGTGTAACCGAAGTTTAACGAGTTCCTTTTAGCGCTCATGTGGATGACCTCACACTTTTCGTTATTTAGGGTCAACTGCCATTTTTCGCACCATTCAGATATCTTTTCTAAATCGTTTTGCAGTTTGTTTTGGTTTTCTGATGACTTCAGTAGTCGATAAACGACAGCGTCATCTGCATACAACCGAAGACGGTTACTCATATTGTCTCCCATATCGTTTATATAGATAAGGAATAGCAAAGGGCCTATAACACTACCTTGGCGAACGCCAGAAATCATTGCTGTTTTACTCGATGACTTTCCATCAATTACTATGAATTGTGACCTCTCTGACAGGAAATCACAAATCCAGTCACATTACTGAGACGATATTCTATAAGCACGCAACTTGACTACGAGCCGCTTCTGTGGTACAGTGTCAAAAGCGCTCAGGAAATCCAGAAATGCACCCTGTCATAAAGCAGCATCGCTGAGCCACTGGTCCGTGAACAATAACATTTCTGGAATGTACTGTCCTGACCAGGGTCCCGTCATGAATACAATGGAACGCCTTTGGGGCGAATTCGAAAGTCGTTTTCGCTACAGATCCCAGCGCCCGACATGGCTACCTTTTTTGGTTTCGGCTATTGAGAAAGAATGGGCTGTCATTCCTCCACAGACATTCTGAAATCTTATTGAAAGTATCCTCAGCACTGTTCAGTCTGTCATAAAGGTAAATGTAAATGTCGTGTGACTAGGGCCTCCCGTCGGGTAGGCCGTTCGCCGGGTGCAAGTCTTTCGATTTGACGTCACTTCGGCGACTTGCGCGTCAATGGGGATGAATTCATGATGATTAGAACAATACAGTACCCGATCCCTGAGCACAGAAAAATCTCCGACCCAGCCGGGAATCCCACCCGGGCCCTTAGGATTGACATTTTTTTTTTTTTAATTCTTTGTTTATCTCATTTTGTCCCATATTGCTCGTTGTATTCTTCGAGACGTCCATACCACCCGTTCAGGCACTTCGTTAACCCGTTCACTCAGTTTTTTTATTACAGAGGGTAGCTAACTCTCTGACCGAACACGCTGAGCTACCGTGCGGCTCCACGCAGCTACCGGGGCAGGACGTCATAAAGGTGAAGAGAAGTCACGTTCCATACTAATATCCGCTAATACCTTTGATAAGATAGCGTACATTCAGGTAATGGAAACAGCGATGAACGTGAATATGAAGCTTCTCGGGAAAACTGTGCTGATGGAGTTTCCAGTATGTTTAAGTATTGTTATTTGATGCTGACAGTGTAGCCTCGCTGAACTCAGATCAAAAAGCAGTTTATCATCCAGTGGCAGGAAGGAGGCGTTTACTGCGCCTGCTCCTCTCGTTGCTGCCGTCAGTAGAGAGAAGTTTCGGTATGTAAGAACTTGCCTCGCTGGCTTCAGCTACAGTGCTTCTCGCAAAAAAAGGAAGAAAAGAAGCGTCGGCTGACTGGCCGCATGAAAAATTGCCCGCGAGCGCCAGTTCAATTGTGGAGCTGGCCTGCAGCTAACAGCCTTCCGCTGTTAAGCTAGTTTATCTATTAAAATCTCGTAAATTAAACACTTCTCTGAGTGGTCAAATGGCGGCGCGGCGGCCACAGTGTTTCCACTCGGGGCCAGCTGTCAACAGTGACGACTCTATGGCGGCCGAGAGTCGTCGACAGCCCGATGAGCAGCTTCCATGTGGAATTGGTAGCACAGTTTTGGCACGCGACTGCCGTTTGTAACAGAATATTAATAGCGGAAATAAAGGCTGTTCCTACTAGCGTCGTAGGCGCCGTGTTCGGCGTTACGTGGGAGCCAACTTCCCTTAGGCTGTTTAAATGCAGGACGATGTAGCTGACGTCTACGTGGACGCGGACGCTAAAAGCCACTGCACGAGACACAGCGCCCGCATCGCACGGGGCGTGCTGGTTAACGTGATTTGCGACCTCAGCGCTTTACACCTGCAGTTGTCGACTGTATCTGGATGGAGAAGTAGTGAAAGCTCTCTTGTAAATATGATATATATATATATATATATATATATATATATATATATATATATATATATATATATATATTTATATTCCCTGTGTGTGCGCTCGTGCATACAGTCATAAAGAATATTCATCAGGAGTAATGTACCCAAAATATAGAACGTTATGTGGATGAGTAAATAAATACTGAATTGTGATGAAAAGAGGCAGTGACCTAGAAAAGGAATCTTGTAGTTACAATATGAAAACAGCCATATACGAAAATTCTGTAATCACCAGTAACTCGTTTCTAGTCATCTTACATCAACTCGTATCAATAACGACGTGTTTTCGAGGGATCCTCAGTTTGGTGGTGCTTTGAAAAGGTATCTATTCATAGGAGCTAAGATTTAACATAAAATCTACTAAATAGGGTATAAAATACTTGATAAGATGAATACCCGCAACTGAGGATCATCTTTACATAATAATGTGTGTGAAGTCTTATGGGACTTAACTGCTAAGGTCATTAGTCCCTAAGCTGACACACTACTGAACGTAAATTATCCTAAGGGCAAACATACACACTCATTCCCGAGGGAGGACTCGAACCTCCGCCGGGACCAGCCGCACAGTATATGACTGCAGCGCCTAAGACCGCTCGGCTAATCCCGCGGGAGTTTACAGAATAAAAATCCATTTGTAATTTTTTAAAATTTATCTAGAACCGGTTTCGAATCGTAAAGGTTCATATCCAGATCCCACCAAATAATTACGAAAACATAAATGTGTGGCGGTCGGGGCAGTCGGTCACTATGGACCACACCCACGTCATAGAGTCGCATGGGAGCTTAGGGCCTGCAGTCACAGCGTCGCCTTGACAGCCCGTCACGGAAATGACGCTTTGTTTGTCGGTACTACGCTCTCATGCCACTGTTTGCTGTGGGTGTGATCCCCAGTGACTGATTGGCCCGACCGCCAGACGTTTACGTTTTCGTAATTATTTGTTAGTGCCGGCCGGTGTGGCTGAGCGGTTCTAGGCGCTTCAGTCTGGAACCGCGCGACTGCTACGGTCGCAGGTTCGAATCCTGCCTTGGGCATGGATGTGTGTGATGTTTTAGGTTAGTTAGGTTTAAGTAGTTCTAAGTTCTAGAGGACTGATGACCTTAGATGTTAAGTACCATAGAGCCAATTTTTTATTTGTTAGCACCTGTAGATGAACCTTTAAGCTTCAACAACGGTCATGGAATATCTAAACAAAATTATCAACTACAGCGGATTTTTATCCCATAAAAAAACAGTTATGGGCTTAACTGAAAACGATGAAATCCAACATGGCGACTCCATTGCTCTGCTTGAGACGTTGAGAGCGTGAGTGTCTTATTGCTTATACGAGGGGCGTTTCAAAAGTCCGTGTAGAAAAGTCCGAGAGATGGCACCACTGCCGCGTATCGAGGTCATGCTTAGTTATTAGCATCTTTGGAAAGAGCGCACATCAAGTTTCAGCCATCTTGGTCTATTTATTTGTGTTTGGCATTCGTGCGAATCAACTAAGTGGCGTGATTGTCAAAATATGGACTTTAAAAAGAATTTCATGTAGTGAATAAACATTACATTATGAAAGGCAGAACGCCTCACGAGACTAAAGAGAAGCTTGATAAACATTAAGGTGGCTCTGTACCTTCGATTAGAACAGTTTATAAGTGGTTTCAAAATTTTCGGTGTGGCCATATGGGCACAAGTGATGCTGGACGTTCTGGATGCACTGTGGAGGTTACGACTCCAGAAATCATTGATAAAGTCCATGATATGGTGGTGGATGGCAGAAGAGTTAAGGTGCGTGAGATTGCTAGTGCTGTGGGCATCTCGAATGAAAGGGTACATAATATTTTACACAATGATTTGGGCATGAGAAAGCTATCCGCAAGATGGGTTCTACGATTGCTCATGCTTGACCAAAAACGGAATTGTGTGAAATGTTGCAAAGATGGTTTGCAGCTGTTCATAAAGAATCCGCAGGACTTTAAGCGTCGTTTCCTCACTGTGGATGAAACATGGCTATTCCTGATACCAAACAACAATCTAAACAATGTGTTACCAAGAGAGAATCTGCACCAAACGCCCCTCGTACGTTCCTTTGCATGTTGCCGAATTATCACAGAACTTATTTCGTGTTTCACGCGAGCCAGTAATTCCTCAGTTTGAAATAAGAGAAATTGACGACACAAAACTAGTACACGGCCACATCCACATCAGGTTTTACACCCTTTGTGAGGATGACTTTCCATGTCGGTTTTACATGAGTACCGGTACCATTTCAGGATCAACCTCGTCATCATGAGCAGACGGCAATAGCTAGTGTCAAAACTGACGTCGAGAAACACTACCTGAAATGGCTAGTCGATGCACCATCGTTAGAAAGTAAAGTCTGAGATTCATTTAGCAGACGTTACTTCCGTACCAGTCTTAGTGTCTAAATGCGCAATGATGTTCTCAGACGTCTTTCTGAGGTCGTTTGTAGTTCGTCTGTTTTGTTTTGGACTAAAATCGAGATGGTACCTTCAACCACTCTGTGAACAATGCGTCACGAGAGGATCGGGGCCCACAAAGAAGTGGTTGGGAGGTACTGGTTTCTGCGTAACGCCGGTGTGTAATACATCATGTGTCGTCACAATCTGCTTAGCTTTCAGTATTAAGTCAAAAAGATCAAAATATCATACGATGGCCCGTCGATAGCTATGTCGTTAGAGACAAGGCTCGAGTTCGTATGGAACAAAAATGCAGTGGAAATTCGGACGTACTTTTTGAAAAGAACAATCACAGCATTCCCCGAAACGATTTAAGGAATCCGCAGAGACTCTTACTGTGAATCGATACATCAGTATCTCAATTCCACTCCATCTGAATTCGAATCTTCTCTGCCTCGTGATGACTGAGTGTTGTGTGATGTCCTTAGGTTAGTTAGATTTAAGTAGTTCTAAGTTTTAGGGGACTGATGACCATAGATGTTAAGTCCCGTAGTGCTCAGAGCCATTTTTTTTTATTCTAATCCAGGTCGAAACCATCCTTGACTACGTCCTCCTTGGTGTCATGGCGAAGCGCGGAGACTCACGCGCATCCACGACCGTAATTCTTGCGCAGCGTGCAAGATAAAATTTGAGGGGTTGACAAAAATATGGAAAAGCAAAAAACACCACATATTATCACGCCTAATACGGTGCGGGAAAATCTTTGGCATTCAAAATAGCTCCCAGTCTCTCGCAGGGTACAAATACAGGTCTATACAGGTCTTGTGTTCTTCACAGGAATCTTATTCTTCCTGTGAAATATTGGCAAGTTCAGATGACGATGATAAAGGTGGATAGCGATCACGTACTTTTCGCTACAAAGAAGACCACAAAGGCTCAACAGATCTAGTGAATGGTGGCCAGAGAATAGTTGGATTTTCATCCTCGTGCTCACAAAACAGGAATCGAAATCCATTACGATTTATGATTGAAGGCGGTCGGTCTTTATTTTACGAAACACACTTCGTCTTAGGGCATGCGATTTGCGACGGAATTCGGTTGTTCTGTATTTTATAAAAGACTGTTCGCCTCAGTCCATGAAAAGGTGTTTTGCCTCAAAAGCGGCAGAACTCCTTTACTTCGTCTACTGTGCGGTCTCTAATTTTGATGTTTATATTGCCACATGAAAGAGTACAGACATAGGGCGTCAGGGAGAAAACAGATATGCCTTCACTTTAGAGCTAATCACAGATATCGAAGTTGAGCTAAAACTTTTCATCGATCATTACAGGCATCCTCTGCACCTACCGAGCGAGGCGGCGCAGTGGTTAGCACACAGGATTCGCATTCGAGAACACGACGGTCCAAACCCGCATCCGGTCAACCTAATTTAGGTTTTCAGTGATTTCCCTAAATAGCTTTAGGCAAATGTCGGGATGGTTCCTTTGAAAGGACCCGGTCGATTTCCTTCCCCATCCTTCCAAAATCCAAGCTTATGCTCCGTCTCTAATGACCTCGTTATCAACAGGACATTCAACACCAATGTCCTCCTCCTCTTCGTCTGCACCTGAGTATCATCAGAGTGGTAAGTATGGTTCAAATGGTTCTGAGCACTATGGGACTTAAATTCTGAGGTCATCAGTCCCGTAGAACTTAAAACTACTTAAACCTAACTAACATAAGGCCATCACACACACTCATGCCCGAGGCAGGATTCGAACCTGCGACCGTAGCGGTCGCGCGGGTCCAGACTGTAGCGCCTAGGACCGCTCGGCCATCCCGGCCCGCGGTAAGTGTGAGTCGCACTTGTGTACTCTGTGAAGAGGAGTCTGCGAAGTTATTTGTTTCAAGCCGAGGTTTCGTTATCCAAAAATAATTCATAGCCAGCTAACCGCACTAAATATGCGCTTAGGCGAGAGAACTGGCGCTTGTTCTTACTCTTCTGGGTCTTTTCTTTGGACTATCGACTTATTCAGCAATCATTCAGGATTTTCGTGGACACCATTTTCATCTCGTTCCATGCCAGACAGCCGGCCGGTGTGACCGAGCGGTTCTAGGCGCTTCAGTCTGGAACCGCGCGACCGCTACGGTCGCAGGTTCGAATCCTGCCTCGGGCATGGATGTGTATGATGTCCTTAGGTTAGTTAGGTTTAAGTAGTTCTAAGTTCTAGGGGACTGATGACGTCAGATGTTAAGTCCCATAGTGCTCAGAGCCATTTGAACCATGTCAGACAAACCCATCTGCCTCAAGGTCTAATGTGCGTATCTTTTGCATCCTTGTGCCTTTCCGTAATTATTTGTATTGATTAGAACCATTTCAGTGCATTTAACACTAATCGGACTATTATTGTGAACTTTAGTTTCAGTTAGTAGCTTGTGGGGACCCTTAGTAGTATTCCTATGTGAGTTGTGATACCCATATTTCATGTTCAGTTGGATACTGCCTGTTTAATTCAGACAGTCAAGTAGTTATCCGTTGCGTGACTTCGTTTTTTTAATTCACGTGATATCATGGGAAGCGATGTCACTGGGTTTCGATCTCGTTGCATCTCAGAGATATACTAAATGCTCAACTGGTACCCCACATGTGGACAATTCAAACACTTCGATTCTCTTCCCTACTTTTTTTCACATTCCATTTTTATCTTTCAGTACAATGCTATGCTCGAAATAGCCGTTCTCAAGAACTTCTCTCTCCGATTTCGACGTACACCGATCAGCCAGAACATTATGACACCTACCTAACAGCCGGTATGTCCACCTTTGGCACGGTTAACAGCGGCGACGCGTCGTGGCATGGAAGCATTCTGGCCTTGGTAGGCTACTGGAGGGAGTTGGCACCACATCTGAACACATAAGTCACCTGACTCCCGTAAATTTCAGGGAGGGGGGCGATGAGCTCTGACGCCACGTTCACTCACATCCTAGATATGTTCGACTGGGTTCAGATCTGGCAAGTTGAGGGGAGGGGGGTTGGCAGTACATCAATTGGAAATTGCCATAGTGTGGTCCGATCCACTCCACCTCATTCCTGTTCTTGGGACATGGCGCATCGCCTTGTCGAACACTGCCACTGCCGTCGGGAAACATGATCGTCATGAAGGGGTGTACGTGGTCTGCACCCAGTGTACGGTACTCCTTGGCCGTCATAGTGCCTTGCACGAGCGCCATTGGACCCATGGAGTCCACGTGAACGTTCCCCTGACATAATGGAGCCGCCGCCAGATTGTCTCCGTCCGCAGTACAGGTGTCAACGAGCTGTTCCCCTGGAAGACGACGGATTCACGGCCTCCCATCGGCTTTATGAAGAAAGTATCGCTATTCGTCAGACCATTCAACGCTCTGCCACTGCGTCAACGTCCAGTGACGATGGTCACGTACCCATTTTAATCATACTTGCCGATGTCGTGGTGTTAACATTGACACGTGCATGGATCGTCGGCTGCGGAGGCCCATTATTTGGAGAGTTCAGCACACTGTGTGTCAGACACACTTGTACTCTGCCCAGGCTAAAAGCCTGATGTTAGTTCCCCCACAGTTTGCCGCCTGTCCAGTTTCGCCGGCCTGCCCAGTCTATGACGTCCGACATCTGTAATGACGGGTGGCTGCCCAACCCAACGACGTATGGATGTGCATCACTTCGGTTTCGCCACGTGTTGAAGACAGCTGCCACAGCACTCCTCGAACACCCAAGTCGTGCAGTTTCCGAAATGGTCGTGACCAGCCTCCGGGCCATCACAGTCTGCCCTCTATTAAACTCAGATAGATCACGCGCCTTCCTCATTCTACACGCGGACAGCACGCTCACTGATGCTACATGCACCGCTGTGTGACGCTGCTATGGCCCGGACGGATTTATTTCGATAGTAGGTCCTGCTCATGAAGTTCTGGCTCATCAGTGTATGATAATGGCAGAAATCTTTTGATGCATTGTATTCTTTTTGTCCTTACTAGTCTCCTTCCCATATTCCTTTTGCTCTGTCCGCCATAAGTTAGATGCGTAGAACTCTGTTAGTTGGTTTACTAATTGATCCCCAATTTATACTTTCATTTACTCCTAGTCCGTGTTCTGTGCTTATTAGACTTTTCATTCCTTGAATAGGTCCTGTAATTTTTCTGTATTTTAACTGAGGATAGCAATTCCATCACCGATTCTTGTCATTGTTATCGTTCCTCCCTCAATTTTAATGCCAGTCCTGAACCTTTCTTTTATTTCCTTAGCTCCTTCTTCGATGCAGAGATTGAAACGTAGGCGACATAGACTTTACACTCGCTTTATATCCTGTTACATTCCAGCATTTCTCTCTTGGCGTTCCATTATTATTATTCCTTCTTGATTGTTATACATACTGTATATCACTCGTCTTTCTCGATAGTTTATATCTATTTTTCACAGAATTTCAAACATGGTGCACCATTTTACACTGCCTAACGGTTTGGCTCATTCGAAAGTATTTTTCTTTTCTTTAAGCCTTGCCTCCATTACCAAGCGAAGCGTCGTGCACTTTCTGACGTCACTTTAGCCCTTTTAATGAGATCGACAGAATACATCGCCGTTGTTTAGCGATTGTCAGTACCCAAAAACAGCTGTTGGGTTTCCAGCCAGTTGACCGTCGTTGAGACACCACGATGTTTTATCGAGGATAATACTCATCTTTTCGCAAAGACCGATGAGTATTGTAGACGTGGAAAAGTCATGGTATTTCAACACTGCCAAATTTCTGGTAACCCGACGGATTTTTATCATTAGTCTACATACGGAAATTCTGAGTACCGTAATTAACAAATTCATACACCTCAGCGTGTCGTTGCCACATTACGTCACTATTTTTCTTCTTTTTTATTTTTATTGAGGGTAACTTCTTCTTCGAAAGTTGCCACAGTGTTGCAGGAGGCAGGAACAGAGGAGATGATGCTGGATGTCTGCGTGCGAGCCGTGGTGCAGTAATTACGGGGGAGCAGCGAATGCGCTTTCCGCCGGCGGCGAGTCGTCCTAACGGGAACGGAATTACTGCCACCGCCCGCACGGGGAAGGACACACCACCAGTTCTCCCTGTCAATTCGAGCAGGCCGCTTAGCGGTTCTCCCTCACGGAACTGCAGAATTCATTTAGCCTGTCGCAAAAAAACAAAGCAGGCACCTCCACTATCCGTGTAAGGCAGACGAACGTGCAGCGAGCGTTGAGATCTACTTATTCTTATTATTTTGACATAAAAGCGAGCCCCCTGTCCAGTAGGCTCTCAGTGCATATAATTACCTTGCGGACGTCGATTTGTCCAAGGCTGCAGTTACGTTACATAAAAAAATGAAAATCTGAACACTTGCTAGTGGACATTAATATGGGATGTGTCCACCTCTGTCTTTATGGTGGACTGAACTCTGCTAGAAACACTTTCAATAATATGTCTGAATGTCTGTGGAGAGATAGCAGCCCATTGTTCCTCAAAGAACCGAAAATGATGATGGGCTTTGGGATCTGGAGATGATTCGACGTTCTAGCTCATCCTAAACGTATTCCTTTAGGATCAGGTCGGAGCTCTGGGCAAGCCAGTCCTATACATGAATTTTATTGAGAATGAGATTTTCACTCTGCAGCGGAGTGTGCGCTGATATAAAACTTCCTGGCAGATTAAAACTGTGTGCCGGACCGAGACTCGTACTCGGGACCTTTGCCTTTCGAGGGCAACTGCTCTACCAACTGAGCTAGCCAAGTACGACTCACGCCCCGTCCTCACAGTTTGACTTCTGCCAGTACCTCGTCTCCTACCTTCGGACCGAGACTCGCAGGCAAGTGGTTCGCAGGAGAGCTTCTGTGAAGTTTGGAAGGTAGGAGACGAGGTACTGGCGGAAGTAAAGCTGTGAGGATGGGGCGTGAGTCGTGCTTGGGTAGCTCAGTTGGTAGAGCACCTAAGAACGTGTTGATAACAATAACATCGTTAGTAGGCATAATCTGTCAATATTGAAAGTCTGGTCGAAACATTACTTTCAGTATATAAAACCAATCAGAGAAACACTACTGAAAACAAAATAAAATTTCCGAATTACTTGGAAAGTTGTTTAAAAAGTGTCTTCGAACCGAGCGGTGCTGAGGGTTCAGTCCGTGTGAAGTAGCTACTTCTGGGCTCTGTTGTCCGTAGGCACTTCTCGGACGTGGCTGAGTTTTTTTCTGCAGGGCCCGACTTAATTCGTAACAAATTAGGAGCTTCGGCGCGGCTGTGGGGCTGTTTGCGCGGCCTTGCCGAGTGACAGAGGGCAGGCCGCCCCCCTGCCGACAAAAGGCAGGCGCGGTCCTGCGGCTCTGCGGCCCGGCACGGGTCGGGACGGGACAGGCTGTTATTTGGCGCCGCTCAGGGCCCGGCGCGGCAGCCGCAGGCTGGAGGCGCGCTAGCGCGTGTGGTCGGGCAGCTGACGGCACCCGACACCCGGTCCCTCATTCCTGTACCATTCGTAACAACATTATTCATCGTACACTGCACCTTCCGAATGGTTACAATGTTCCTTCCCATCGAAAAATTCCGAAAGGGTTGCTAGACTGAGAATATTACAAGCCTTAATTAATAAAATAGCTATAGCTGGTATGTTTCGTAACCTTGGTCGTTGGATTATGTTGCTCCCTTAGAAGAACTTTTGTGGAGTTGACAGCATTACAAACAACTGATTTGATTCATACACTACTGGCCATTAAAGTTGCTACACCAAGAAGAAAAGCAGATGATCAAATGGGTATTCATTCGACACATATATTATACTAGAACTGACATGTGATTACATTTTCACGCTATTTGGGTGCATAGATCCTGAGAAATCAGTGCCCAGAACAACCACCTCTGGCCTTAATAACGGCCTTGATACGCCTGGCCATTGAGTCAAACAGAGCTTAGATGGCGTGTACAGGTACAGCTGCCCATGCAGCATCAACACGATACCACAGTTCATCAAGAGTAGTGACTGGCGTATTTGGCGTATTGTGACGAGCCAGTTGCTCGGGCGCCACTGACCAAATGTTTTCAGTTGGTGAGAGATCTGGAGAATGTGCTGGCCAGGACAGCTGTCTAAAATTTTCTGTATCCAGAAAGACCCATACAGGACCTGCAACATGCGGTCGTGTATTATCCTGCTGAAATGTAAGGTTTCACAGGGATCGAATGTGGGTAGAGCCACGGGTCGTAACACATCTGAAATGTAACGTCCACTGTTCAAAGTGCCGTCAGTGCGAACAAGAGGTGACCGAGACGTGTAACCAATGGCACCCCATACCATCACGCAGGGTGATACGCCAGTATGGCGATGACGAATACATGCTTCCAATGTGCGTTCACCACGATGTCGCCAAACACGGATGCGACCATCATGATGCTGTAAACAGAACTTGGATTCATCCGAAAAAATGACGTTTTGCCATTCGCGCACCCAGGTTCGTCGTTGAGTACACCATCGCAGGCGCTCCTGTCTGTGATGCAGCGTCAAGGGTAACCACAGCCATGGTCTCCGAGCTGATAGTCCATGCTGCTGCAAACGTCGTCGAACTGTTCGTGCATGTGGTTGTTGTCTTCCAAACGTCCCCATCTGTTGACTCAGGGGTCGAGACGTGGCTGCACGATCCGTTACAGCCATGCGGATAAGATGCCTGTCATCTCGACTGCTAGTGATACAAGGCCGTTGGGATGCATCATGGCGTTCCGTATTACCATCCTGAACCCACCGATTCCATATTCTCCTTACAGTCATTGGATCTCGACCAACGCGAGCAGCAATGTCGCGATACGATAAACCGCAATCGCGATAGGCTACAATCCGACCTTTATCAAAGTCGGAAACGTGATGGTACGCATTCCTCCTCCTTGCACGAGGCATCACAACAACGTTTCACCAGGCAACGCCTGTCAACTGCTGTTTGTGTATGAGAAATCGGTTGGAAACTTTCCTCATGTCAGCACGTTGTAGGTCTCGCCACCGGCGCCAACCTTGTGTGAATTCTCTGAAAAGATAATCATTTGCATATCAAAGCATCTTCTTCCTGTCGGTTAAATTTCGCGGTGTAGCACGTCATCTTCATGGTGTAGCAATTTTAATGGCCAGTAGTGTACTTAACAAACAGAATGGAAAAACTTGATATGAATAATTTTTAACATTGTTGGAAAGAGACCAAGTTTTAGTGACTGCACAGAAAATGAAGAAATTTCCGCAGTGTTCAATTCTGGCTCCGCCAATGGATATGATATTAACTTACAACAAATCTCTTTAGAGAGAAAGCAACGTAAGAAATCTTAATGTTTCTTTCAAGAAATTATTAAGTGATTTTCTGAAAACATAGTATTTCATAGTTGCTGATGAGTATTCCAGACTGTATGGCAGTGGTCGAAGAAACTTAGTGGTTCCTGACGTTTCGTCCAGAGCTGTGCTGGACATCTTCGGAGGTGCTCCTGGCGACGTTGAGTCTTGCTGGCTGCCGAGTCGGACGTCGGTGAGCGACATAAATACAGTGTAACGTGGCGTTGTCGAGATTACACGTGATCAGCAAATATAATCTTTGTCAGAGGTAAGAAAGTTAACTATCGATTGTCGGGTTGTCAAGGATAAAAACTTAATTATCGATTCTGTAAAGACACTGTCCATATATCATTGAGTTTCATGGCTTCTTCTTTTCTGTTAAAATTAACGCTATGCTTATATTTTCCGACGGCTTCTCTATATCGTCGTGGACAATAATTTATCATAGGAGACAGAATTTTGATTTCGGAAAACTTCACCTCATTATTTCCTGACTGAAAATCATGCTCTGCTACAGCTGATTTTTCTATTCCCCCCCCCCCCCCCCCAATATAGACCTTCCCAGAAGTACACTGAAATTTATATACCCCCACTTGGTTTGACACATTTTCTTAGTTCATCATTGTATGAGCACTCTATTCCTTTCTGTACAAAAGTCTGTCATACAGTGAGGTTGCAGCTGAACCATCAACATAACTGTGTGGATATAAGAAGGACCTGTACCGAATGAGCTAACTGACAAACATATCACAAGCGACAGAAACACGTGAATTAAGTTACAGTAGCGGTGACTTGTCATATGTGAAACATGAGTCTGTAACTCACAAGATGACAAAAATACGGGTTTCATCAAGGTATTCAATGAAACAATGATCGCTACAAAACCCTATTTATTACAGATCCCTACATACTTCAAATTAAACACAAAAGCACATATGTAACAAACCGCTACTTTCGCTGAATATTTATACATGTCACAATGGAATTGAAATATCAATCTCTCGCAAAAGGTCAGATAATGAGCCTGAGGTGAATGAGTTAAGGTCAACGCAGCGTTCGTGGAAACAACTGAAATCACGGAAGTCACACACTGACTGCTGATTGTTAATCGAGAAGGAAGGAGAGAACTGCGCCAGGTAGCTTCACTGAGCACATGTTGAGCTCATTATGGTTAATAAACGTACTTGAATTACAAATGTGAACGTCATAATGTCAACGTGACGTCTTCGCGTGTCTCCTACAAACTAGTTCGCAAATGCTATTGTCGCTCACCGTACTAAGCGTTGTCGGTGCCTGCAAGTGGCTGCTGTGATGTCTGCAAAATTTTGTGTTATCTGGCCTCCAGCAAAGGCTGCTCTCTGTCAGAACCTGGAACTGAACTCCTTCCCTCAGCTGAAGTGCCCCACGTCGAGTCTCAGATGGAAGTCACCTACAGAGTTCTCGCAAAAAGAGTCAGAATTCTTGCTCCTTCTTTTTGAGTGTGAACATTGTGCATGATTTTGATCACCAATGA
This sequence comes from Schistocerca piceifrons, assembly GCF_021461385.2. Classification (NCBI taxonomy): domain Eukaryota; kingdom Metazoa; phylum Arthropoda; class Insecta; order Orthoptera; family Acrididae; genus Schistocerca; species Schistocerca piceifrons. The sequence continues at coordinate 477,585,751 of NC_060138.1, read as the reverse complement.
CAGAGATTCTTCCGAGTGCCAACCAATCAGACCCACTCTAATAAGATAACAGTCTCTCTTTCATACTCATTTTTATTGTAATTAACCAGTCATGGGGGTTTCTGGTGTTGGAGCTCAGAAATCGAAAACTTCCAACTCCCAATCTCTGTACTTTACCGCGTTTCAGTCAATAAAGCATTCTCCACATATGCACAAACAAATTCTGCCTCCCACTCCAGAATATATTTGTATTACCTAATGGTGGCTGCTCTTACTGTTTCTTAGCAGTGTCACCATGTAAGACGTCCGAGCAGATGTAATTTCGATGTATTGCTCACGCGCTGCCTGCGATATGTAAGGTATAAGAGAATCTCAGACCAGATAGCAGTGTTGACTGCAGTAGGAACTGTGTAGCTGTAGCAGTAAGTTGTTGCTAGCGAGCAGTCTAGTCTGGTGTATCGTGTTGGCTGGGCCGGTCGTGGTGTAGCGGTGCCGGAGCCTGAGCATTATTGTATAAGGTAAGAAGCAGCCTCGCGCATATGCAGTATTGTTATCTCAAGTCCCATGTAAATGTTTTAAAAATGTCCTAATAATAATCTTTCTCATAAAAAATAACTTTTAACAACCATTCATTTCAGTTTAAAGAATTTACTAATTTCTCCAATCCATGATCATCCCGATTATTACAAAAGAAAAATCAGTTGTTTCCTTTCATAAATGACAAATCTATCGGCCAGCATTGCACAGGGCTGTGCCAGAAAAATTTATTGTAAGAGCAGATATATATGCGTTATCCGGCGACTTCATTGAGGTACGAATTTTTTTTTTTTTTTTTTATTCAGAATGATCTTTCATGGCCATAACGCAGCACTGCTGACGTCCAGAATTTACCAGGTTAAGTTCACGGTCAACTATTGAAAAGTTATAAGTGAGCGACAATTTAATTGAGAGGTTAGTTACATTGTATTATTACCAGGTTACTGAATATATTTTTTGTTGGCACGTTACACTGAATGTGAACGACATAATTATAATTTTTACTGTTGAGAAGTTTATGAATTTTTCTGTTTTGAGGTTACACTAAATGTGAACGAATTTTGTGGGGAGGTTACAAACATCAATTCAGTTAGCTAGGCGACAGCCTGATGGCTGCGAGTGCCACGCTTTCAAGCACTAAAGAGCTGGATGGCCTTCCAGACCTTACAGTCACTGATGTTGACTTTAACCATACTCTTACTATAGGAATCAGTTAAGTTTAGGTGGGTTTGTCACTTTAATAGAGCATGGGCTTCCTGCAGGGCGCAGTGTATTGTGGTACGATACGGCCTGGCGCTGTTAGCTGACGACGCGCCCCACTGGTGCCAGTGGACACGCCACGTTAACAACCTCCATTACACAATAGCTTTCCACCGTTTAGGATGCAACACAGACAGCGCCTGCCTGGACGAGTTCAGTCTACATACGAAACACCGGGGGCCAGTGCTTCTAATTCGCTTCTCCTTTCACCGCAGTGGCGGTACTTGTCTTTTGTAAAGGACTGCAGCCCTCTAATGGTCCGATCCTGGCTCTCTCTCTCCCCTATTCTACTAGCCTCTGCTAAACATGCATTCAATAAGATTCCCAACTACTTCTTTGAACAATCCTCCAGAATAAGAAATTCAGGTGAAAATTTAGTAGTTGCATATAGCAGTCACTGATGCTACCTTTAACCATACTCTTGCTCTAGGAAGTAGTTTAGATTAGGTTTGTTTTATAACTTTAATAGAGTCTGATTTTGCTACGTGGCACTTTTGACAAAAACTGTCTTGTTACAATACCAGCAAATGACACGGCACATGAGCAGCACTTAGTAAACAGGGTAGAAGGCTCCAAACTGCTTGCTATACGTACTGGCGAAAACTTGATCTGGAAGAAGTATTTTACGATATTCCTGGAGCAATTAATTTTAGTTATTTTTAATATTCATATAAATGCTAGTCTAAGAAACAAACGAATCAACCCTCTAACACACTTTGTATATTCAACTCAGCAATGTCTCGGGGATTCATTGACTGGCGTAATTCGTCGCTTAGAAAGAAAGTAATGAATATATAAAAGCAAGCAGTACAAATAACATGTGGTGTTCACCCGCAGTCGTATTGTAGATATCTCGTCAACGAATTGGGCATTTTAATTGCACCTTCAAATATATGTGTGTTTTTAAATATGAACATGAACAGTCACAACCGCAAGAAACTTTTTATTTATTAGGTTACCGGTTTCGATGTGTTATAGACCATTTTCAGACCTCACAACATGACGGTAGACGGCAGCTGTGAACGGAGCGGGCGCTACGACTCCACGAACGCTAACTTTGAGGCGGTGGCCACGCGGTTCTAGGCGCTGCAGTCCGGAACCGCGTGACTGCTACGGTCGCAGGTTCGAATCCTGCCTCGGGCATGGATGTGTGTGATGTCCTTAGGTTAGTTAGGTTTAAGTAGTTCTAAGTTCTAGGGGACTGATGACCTCAAATGTTAAGTCCCATAGTGCTCAGAGCCATTTGAACCATTCGCTAACTTTGAGCAGTTAGCGTTCGTGGAGTCGTAGCGCCCAATCCGTTCACAGCCGCCATCTAAGGTAACCTCATATGCAAATGATTAGCTTTTCAGACAATTCACGCAAGGTTGGCGCCGGTGGCGACACATACAACGTGCTGACACGAGGAAAGTTTCCAAACGATTTCTCATACACAAACAGCAGTTGACTGGCGTTGCCTGGTGAAACGTCGTTGTGATACCTCGTGTTAGGAGGAGAAATGCGCACTATCACGTTTCCGACTTTGATAAAGGTCGGATTGTAGCCTGTCGCGATTGCGGTTTATCGTATCGCGACATTGCCGCTCGCGTTGGTCGAGATCCAATGACTGTTAGCAGAATATGGAATCGGAGGCGTACAGGAGGGTAATACGGAATGCCGTGCTGCATCCCAACGGCCTCGTATCACTAGCAGTCGAGATGACAGGCATCTTTTCCGCATGGCTTTAACGGATCGTGCAGCCACGTCTCGATCCCTGTGTCAACAGATGGGGACGTTTGCAAGACAACAACCATCTCCACGAACAGAGACCGTGGCTGCGGTTACCCTTGACGCTGCATCACATGCAGGAGCGCCTGCGATGGTGTACTCAACGACGAACCTGGGTGCACGAATGGCAAAACGTCACTTTTTCGGATGAATCCAGGTCCTGTTTACAGTATCATGATGGTCGCATCCGTGTTTGGCGACATCGCGGTGAACGCACATTGGACGCGTGTATTCGTCATCGCCATACTGGCGTATCACCCGGCGTGACGGTATGGGGTCTCTACATCTACATCTACATCCGTACTCCGCAAGCCACCTGACGGTGTGTGGCGGAGGGTACTTTGAGTACCTCTAAAGGTTCTCCCTTCTATTCCAGTCTCGTATTGTTCGTGCAAAGAAGGATTGTCGGTATGCTTCTGTGTGGGCTCTAATCTCTCTGATTTTATCCTCATGGTCTCTTCGCGAGATATACGTAGGAGGGAGCAATATACTGCTTGACTTTTCGGTGAACGTATGTTCTCGAAACTTTAACAAAAGCCCGTACCGAGCTACTGAGCGTCTCTCCTGCAGAGTCTTCCACTGGAGTTTATCTATCATCTCCGTAACGTTTTCGCGATTACTAAATGATCCTGTAACGAAGCGCGCTGCTCTCCGTTGGATCTTCTCTATCTCTTCTGTCAACCCTATCTGGTACGGATCCCACACTGCTGAGCAGTATTCAAGCAGTGGGCAAAGAAGCGTACTGTAACCTACTTCCTTTGTTTTCGGATTGCATTTCCTTAGGATTCTTCCAATGAATCTCAGTCTGACATCTGCTTTACCGACGATCAACTTTATATGATCATTCCATTTTAGATCACTCCTATTAGTTACACTCTCGATCACCTGTAGTTCGCATTGACGGCACTTTGAACAGTGGACGTTGCATTTCAGATGTGTTTCGACCCGTAGCTCTACCCTTCATTCAGTACCTACGAAACCCTACATTTCAGCAGGATAATGCATGACCGCATGTTGCAGGTCCTGTACTGGTGTTTCTGGATACAGAAAATGTTCGACTGCTGCCCTGGGCAGCACATTCTCCAGATCTCTCACCAGTTGAAAACGTCTGGTCAATGGTGGCCGAGCAACTGGCTCGTCACAATACGCCAGTCACTACTCTTGATGAACTGTGGTATTGTGTTGAAGCTGCATGGGCAGCTGAACCTGTACACGCCATCCAAGCTCTGTTTGGCTCAATACCCAGGCGTATCAAGGCCGTTATTACGGCCAGAGGTGGGTGTTCTGGGTACTGATTTCTCAGGATCTATGCACCCAAATTGCGTGAAAATGTAATCACATGTCATTTCTAGTATAATATATATGTCCAATGATTACCCGTTTATCATCTGCATTTCTTCTTGGTGTAGCAATTTTAATGGCCAGTAGTGTATGTCGGTGTTTTGAAATGTTGTTTAACTCCGACTTTTTGTATCACGGATGGTGACTCATAACGTCTCTTTCACCATTCGATACTTGGCTAAGCGAAATGACACGTGAGGTGACGTCGAGTGTGAATACACGCTGGTGTGACGGTGACGTGTCTTGACTGTGCGCTGACGTCTAGTGTGAATCGGCCTTCAAAATGGTTCAAATGGCTCTAAGTACTATGGGACTTAACATCTGAGGTCATCAGTCCCCTAGACTTAGAACTACTTAAACCTAACTAACCTAAGGACAGCACACATATCCATGCCCGAGGCAGGATTCGAACCTGCGACTGTAGCACGAGCGAGGTTCCAGACTGAAGCGCCTAGAACCGCTCGGCCATAACGGCCGGCGCATCGGCCTTCAGTCTATAGTGAATTGTCTGTTGAATTGGCTTGTAGTAGCACACTGCGTGCTCTCCATCTGGTAATGCTAACGGGCCTTTCGACCACTTGATAGAAAGGATCGCCCGCTCCATCGCTTCTGCAACTGCGAATCCACAGCGCGCAGCGGACTCGCCTTCCAGCAACGCAACGGGGCGGCGCTGGCCCCCTCGACTCCCGTTACGCCGGTCGGCTCGGCTCTGTCGGTAATTTCTGTATTTATTACGGCCGGCCGCGTAGCAGCGGGCAGACAGGGAAGCCATCTGGCGGTCCAATACAGGCATTACTCCGGGCTGCGGGTCTCGCAGCGGTCCAGCGGAGCGGCACCGGCTGTTTGGAGAACTCAGCGGCGAGCTATCGCAAGTCTGGGGTTATAGCTGCTTCCAGAGCCACGCCCACTAGAAGAGGCAGCTGCCAGCAAATTGATGGGAAGCGTCGTGCCGAGACGAAATACGCTTTCGTGGAGGCTGTTGCTTTGAAAACACACTGGCTGTGACCGACAAAAAGCGACTGTAATACATAAGACATGTCGTGTTATCCAGGGGTGAGAATAGTGCGTTCTTCTTTAAATGAGTGCAGGGGAGCTCGCTACGGATCTTCGATTTCAGAAGTGAGGGAATACATCAGCACCGTTCGCCAGAAGTGTGGTCAGGCTGGTTTCCACACTATTGTATCCGAATATTCCATTCAGCACCTCAGTTACTGCTGAAACATGAAAAGCAATTAATACGAGTATTTGAAAGAAACTAACAGAGTTACAGGCAATGAAGCGCATTTCCTTTCCCCTTTGCTGTAGATGATCTTACGTAAATGTTGTTCCATACAGACAATTCACAATGCTAGAAAACTGTTGCGAAATTCGGCAAGTCCTGCGGAGGATCGACGGTTGGTGACTGTGATCATAATCCATTGTGGCGTACTGTGCATAAATGTCCCATAGTCTATGATTTCGTGACCGCTCAACAATAACTGGAAGCAGTCACATTCATTAAGCCTCACGTTATCGAAGGGGGAACGGAGGTACTTTATGCCTACTTTTCAAAATATTGTTATCTAGCCATGTACCTTATATTTTAAAATTATGAAAAAAATGTTATTGTTTTAATGCTGTCTTCTACCATATTCTGGAACTTTTTCTAATTTTCCAGCAAAACAAAAGTCGAAAATTTAAGTCTTAGTAGTGGTCTGATATTTCGCAACAACTTTTATATTCATTTTTTTTTCACTTTCAGGGCCATTTTATATATCAATAGATATTTAAAAAATGTATTGTAAGTAAAGGTCAACGACATTTAACGAAATTGGCATTTATTAAAATTATTTGTGGTGGTCATAATGAATCCCCCCTCGGTTACAGAAAACGCGTTGTTATTGCTAACATCGTTCTAAAATAAGTTTTTACGTTACGAACCCTACTTACACATCAGTACCTGTTTAAAAAAGTATGTTATTAATAAACGTTAGCAACAATTAACGAAATTTGGTTTTTCTCTAAATTTTTTCGTCGTGGACGAGCCGCAACCCCTCCTGATAGTACGCGTTATGGTAAATACGTTGGTATTGCTGTGGTTAAATAAGCTCGCGGGGCAAAAAATTGGTCAGCCCAAGAGAAATCACTACAAGCGTCATTTCACATCGTGTAATTCCGCCTCTGGACTTGATAACCGCCTGGATTCGGTCAGGAAGTGAGTCCACAAGGCCGCGCAAGTTCGTCGCATCCAGGTTAACCAACTCGCTGAAGATTTGTTCACGTAATTCCACCAAATTGCCAGCATACTGATGGCGTATTACATGCTGATCCGAAACGTCCCACAGAGTTTTCGTGGGGTTCGAGTCAGGTGATTTTGCAGGCCACTCGAGGTGGAGTATGGTGGGGGAGTGTTCAGAAAACTAATCACATATTCTTCAATTTGCGAGGTTAATGGCTCCAAATGTTCACTGCATGCAGTTCCTGTTGCAATGTTATCTGGTTAACAGGTTGCGATGGACCTTCGTCACTGACTACAAGGATTCCTGTATAGTTTGGAAGCGATTTTGATTCACATGTCGTGAAAGGTGTCTCCGCTCCCTCTGAGTGAGGGTATTTTTCCACCCACAAGTCTGACGTCGTGTTTCGTAGCAACGTGTGTCACACAACTAGTTGTAGACACGTAGAACGGTCCTCCAAAAAACGCCAACAAATCCAGTAACTTCTCACAATGTATGGTTACGTGCATGGCCAAATACGACTGCTCCTTTTTGCCACTCTGCCATCTCCTTGCATTTACCCATGTTCACGTCAATGTCGGCTTGAAACATACGTGTCTCAGTAATCGCTACTGCCTTACGCTTACATAGAGGCGCTGCGCCATCTGTAAAGGCCAGAGTGAGATGCAATGGGGGAGTCTTCAGGAATTATTGTAAACTTATGAATAAGGCACATAAAAAAAACCGAGACACAAAAAAGGGCACTGCATTTCGTTACAGGTTTGTGAGCGATAAAGTTCACGGAGATGGTCATGCAACTCGAATGACAGGCACTACAAGTGAAGCGTTTTGCATCACGAAGCCACGACGCTGTTTACTGTTAAATTCCGAGAGCGTACGTTCCTAGAAGAATCAGCTAATATAGTGTTTCGCCCCAACGCATACATCTTAGAATGACCAGAAAGGTAAAATTAGAGAGAGCTTCGAGGTCGCACGGAAGCTATTAGCAACAACCTTTCTCTCCGCCCACAGTTCGTAACTGGGGCATGAAATGGGGGGGTGGGGGGGGGGGTGACAGCGGTACACAATTTGCCTCGCGTGGTAGTATATTTGTAGATGTGGAGGTAGATGCAGATGTACAATTCGGATTAAGTTTCGTGACAGAGCAGGGTAGCGTTGTGCTTGTACGCCCGATGTCTTATTAAGAGGAGTGGGATTCAAATCTCTATCAATTCACTTTCATTGTCGTTCTCAGTTGCTTTTGAAATGACTGCAAGCCGATAGATGGTTCCTTCAGTAAATTCATTGCTATCAACATTACCCATCACACTAAACTACTGCAATATCTACAGTGATCCATCCATATGTAGAATGGACGTCGAACTTAAAGTGCTCTTTCTTTCCGAAAGATTATCTGCCACAGCAAGGTCCACAACGTAACAAAAAAGAAGATTGCAAACATACATCAAGCAGAATGTGGCATCAGACCATGAAAACTGTACCAACAACAGTGCTCCTAACATAATCTGCTGTGTGTAGACTGACCATTGCTCACTAGCAAAATTGGCAGAGTCAATAAGATCAACATAACTGTTCGTATCGCAGTTCCTTTTATGCACAATCCGCAGAAAACAGAAACAGGAAAACTGAGAAAATACGAGAAACTAATAGCTCAAAAGAAAGATTTATGACTTTTACAGGACGGTCAAACTGTTTGTTATAGACGAACTAATTTTAAAGTCCTCCCAGAAAAATGTGGAACTTTAAAACTACACGAGACGGTATTTAAACTAAGAATAGAAGGCTTTCTTCACAACAGATACACAATGCAATCGAAAATGTTTGAAGAAAGGAACTTGTGCTTTTGGAAAGGACACATTTTCACTCCAAAAGTATATTACATGATCCTATAACAACTATATTTTGTTATGTCTACCATTTACTACATTAGCTACGAAAAAAGGTTCAAATGGCTCTAAGCACTGTGGGAATTAAAATCTGAGGTTACCAATCCCCTAGACTTAGAACTACTTAAACCTAACTAACCTAAGGACATCACACACATCCATGCCCGAGGCAGGATTCGAACCTGCGACCGTAGCAGCAGCGCGGTTCCTGACTGAAGCGCCTAGAACCGCTCGACCACTGCGGCCGGCTAGCTACGAAAATCTGAACTTATGGTTTATACATGGTGAAATGGATATAAGTGTAGATATTTTTATATGGGGTACCTTTGAAAGGGTACAGTACCGCCCAACATTGAAAATAGGTACGAAATTCTTGTCAGAACAACACATTTTTTGTGTAAAAGTAACTCAATTTCAATTAATACAGCGAAGCCGGATACCAGTGTGGGAAAGAATGACAATTTATTTATTTAATTGATCACATGTGCACTCCCTCAAAATAAATCCCTACATCCAGTTTGGTGAGATCTGTGAAAGGAATGAATGTATGGTCGTCTGCTAACCACAGATAGTAAATCGGAATATATGATCATCTTTGAGTCGATCCTTTGGCTACCTTTGGTGAGACCAAAGAGATGGAAGTTACCAGAGCTTTGAGCGTCTGAAATGTGGCTGACCAATAAGGTAGCAAGGTGCTTCTCCCACTTCGAGAGAGGTGCGAGAGAATCAGAATACGGCCATGTTTCTGGACTCTGCCGCTGAACCTTCTGCTGTAAAGACCTGTTTTTTTGTTGTGCTCCGTAATGAAAGAGTGGAGGCATGGTATGGATGTGGAATATTTAAGAGTAGTTAGAATTAATAATTTCACTTTCACAGGACCTTTTGTGGGGAAAATTACAAAGTGAGGCAGGTAATTTTAAGGGGATTGTAGTAAACCACTGTATGCTGCCTGCAGTCGACTGACACAGAAACAGGAAGCGCGCCGAGCGCTCCATTCAGCGCTGCCTTATCGCTACGTCACTTCCGCTGATAAAACTTGATTTTTGCCCGACGCGGCCCTAGTAATACTAGGGGCCGCGTCTCGCTGGCTGCCTCGCTAAACGGCTAAGTCCCGCTCAAGGTCACCCGCCAATAAGGCGGCGCACACAGCCATAGAAATAACCCACCCACCTCCCCAGGGGTCGGGACCCCTGCAACCCACAGAAGAGAAAGATGCTTCAGTAGCTGATTTTGTTTATAGATAAGGATTTTGAAAGGAGATAAGGAATTATGAAGGAAAGATAAGGAATTAGGAAAATTTATTAAGAATGATAATATACAGTAACATCTCCTTGTACAACAATATATTTTGATAAAGTACCACTTATTTTACACCAAAGATTAACTCTTTCATTGGTATTAATCTTTCTTCTGTTCCTGGTATACAATAAAAAAGGCTTGTCTGTAGTTACAATAGCAGTACCATAATCTCTGCTTCCAACAACACTGTATGCAGTGCACGCTCTGGAAACTGCGTTGATTTCCTTCCGAATTTAGCGTTTCACTAATGTTAATAGGGGAACCAACCCTTCTCACGAAACCGACCCCCATACCAAAATAACATCTCCTTCGTACTTCACTGGTCAGGTAATATTGTCCTGTCTTTCGCCGAAACCCACACCCTTCTATCGGAATGCCACAGAGTACAGCGTGATTCATCACCCCAGTTTACTCGTTTCCGACCATCCACTGTCCAATCGCATCGCTCTGTACTTCAATTCTAGTGTCGTTTGGCAATGACTACAGAAACGGTCGGCTTATTAGGAGCTGCTCGACCATTGTATCACATTATGTAATTCTGCAGGCTTTCGTGGCCATTGTCACTGAAGTTAATATCCTATGGGTTATTAGGCCGCGTCAGATTTCTACTAAAATGATCGACGTTTCGACCCCTTTGCTCGGATCTTCCTCAGGATCTTACGGTGTCCACTACTGCTAGCAGACGTTTCGACCCATCTGCTGGGATCTTCCTCAGCATCTTATGATGTTCACTACTGCTAGCAGTAGTGGACACCATAAAATCCTGAGGAAGATCCCAGCGCAGGGGTCGAAACGTCGATCATTTTAGTATAAATATGACGCGGCCTAATAACCCAGAAGATTTTAACTTCATTGTATCCCATTCTTTCTATCTCCCTGCACACATTCGTTGATCTAGCTGGACTGTTGGTAGAGCTTTGGATCTCAAGAGTGTTCGTTTCCGCTGGTATCACGCGATTTTTTATAACTACCCTCCACAGTTCTCGACGGACCCAGTCCGTCAGTACACGAGGTCTGTCTCGTCTTGGTTTAGTTGCCCTTCGCGTTTCCACTTAACAATCACATCAGCAACAGTGGACTTGGGCAGCCCTAGAAGGGTTGGAACGTCCCAGGGTGACATCCAACGACTAGTGCACGTTCGAAGTCACTCATCCTCGCTGACCGACGCGTTCTACTATTACTGCTCCTGTGTTGACAACACGAGACTCATCGCCTCGTTTTGTGGCGGTGGGTCCGTCCCACGCGTCATCTAATGGTCTGTTTTGCATTATAAAGGAGTGGTCGCATACTTTTGATCATATAGTGTACTTTATGATACTCACGGCATAGTTCAGACTTTTTCGCAGAAAGACAATAAACAGGATAACAAATCAAATTGCTCATAAATACACTATTACTCGGTAACGAACCAACGAAGAGCAAAGGTTCCTTGCATCCAAATACTCAGAAAATATTCCCGAAGAACATTCGTAATTTTGTCGGCACAGTTCCGTTTCATACTCTAACACGGCAAGTGACATATCCTGATTCCACAGAAACTTCCGATCGGTGGAAGAGGGGTCAAAATAGGCGAACACGAGCCTCGCCTTATCCGTAGATTCTCGATCGTTCCTGAGAAAACGATGGTCGAAGTTTTCGAGGCACTTTATGTGTCTTTTGGCTAGTAGACGTTTCAGCCGGGGCGGTGGCACTGTGGGTAGACACGTGGTTTCACCCTTTTACGAACCATGTTCGAAACGCGATTATTATTTTTATTCTTGTTTTTCGTTTCTCCACCTATGTCTGTAGAAGATTTCTACACGTATAGTGTCCATTCCATACGGAAATAGGTTTGACCTTATTCGTCTACTAGTCGTATATTTTATGAATGAATTTAAAAACGCAAAAATGAACAGAAAACTATTTGAAACTTCTCGGTCAAATTTGTATTGTGTATCTTGATTCGTAATTAATTACAAGCGCTAAGTTTCGGTAAAGTGATCCCTTATGCGTGATGTACCACGAAATCAATGCCAACGTGTGGAGCCTTCAGCAATGTTAATGACGTTTCTTTCGTCAATCAGATTCACAGGGAAAAATGTCACTGTGGCAAACCTGGCTTTGCTGTTGGTGTTCGGAATTTCTCTGTTTCGAATATTTCTACGATCGGTATCATCCAAAGAAATGCATCAAATCTTCCGGAACAATAAAGGACAGAATAAAATACGTATAAGTATTGACATAAGAACTGATATAAGAATGAAATGTAGAGATATGAGAATTTTAAAAAAATGTAACCCCTGAAAACACCGTACATACATGTATTGTATAATAAATGTATGACTCTTATTCTGAACGTAATTTTACAATTAATATAACGCCCTTGTATTCCCTAACTTGATAAGAAACATTCTGTAGTAACATTCTACGGACATGGGTAGATAAATGAAAAAATAAAATAAAATAAATAACAACAATTATCGGGTTTCGAACACGGGGCGCAAAAATTAAGAGACAGCGACGCTACCCACTGAGTCAAAGGCATCTACAGTACCTCGACAACTTTGACCGTCGTTTTCTCACAAACGATCAAGTATCTACGGATAAGCCGAGACACGCGTTCGCTTATTTTCAGCCCTCTTCCACCGAGCGCAGTTTCTGGCAAATTGGGTTATGGCACCTGCCGTGTTCTCCTAGTGAGTAAAAACCAGTTCTGAAGACGGCGCGTGTTAGATTTCGCACATGCAGGTCGTAGACAGTGGACCACAGGCATGAGAAACGCACTCGTCACCGGTCCAGGCCTTAGGATGCAGTTGGAGGCTCCGGGCCTGGGCGTGCCGTTGCCGGTGACGTCAGAGGCTCCATTACGGCTGGGGCCTCACGTGCGGGCAGGCGCAGCCGCTCTCGCCAGTACAGTAATTGGGCGACCGGCCGCCAGGGCGCACTACGTGAGCCCGCCAGCCGCTGCTTTTTCCGAGCAATTTCTCCGGTAATCACAAAAAAGCGGGTCGGCGCCGCGCCGTACGCAGCTGCCGCCGCCGCCGCCGCTGCAGCCGTGCCGAAAACGAAAAAGGAAAAGAGCCCCGGACGTGAGCCGGCACGGCTGTACGGGAGAGCAGCCGGGTGGAGTGGCTGCGCGATTAAAGCAGATCTTGGCCAACTCGGCGGCAACAGTTTCGAGAGGCCGTCGGGACCGTCGGTTCGCAGGTGTCGGCGCTGAATTACGGGTGCACGCGAGAGGTGAGCGGGCTGTGCCTCGCGAGCAAACGTCTCGTTCGTCCTGGCCGCGATTGCCTAACAGTGAACGGTTTTAAAGGTGCCCGCTCCAGAAAGTGCTGTTACGAAACATATGGGCACTCTTGCACACTTTCCCCCTTTGTGGAAGTTGACATTACGCAAAGCAAGAAATTTTACAAACTGTGTGGTAAGTCTTTAAATAGAACCCTTACAAACAGGAAAATGCTGAGGATGCAATCGACGTGATAGCATATATCTTACGTCCACACTGATCTGGAACTGTTTTTTTCCGCCATCTCTCATATCTCGGTAAATTTCAAAGTGGTACAAAGATGGGCAACTTACTTTAAATGTTCAGAAAGGTAAAACTTTGTACCCTACAAAACGAAAAAGAACGCAGTATTCTGCGACTACTATACCAATAAATCACAACTGAAATCAGTCAGTTCATACAAATACCTGCGTTTGTTGGGATATGAAATGCAACCATCACTTAGGCTCCGTTTTAGTTAAGACGGGTGGCAGACATCGCTTCTTCGGCCAGTTGCAATTTCCCACAAAGGAGATCGCTTACAAAACACTCGAGTGACCCATCTGCTCAAGTGCGAGAGACTGCAAAAAAAAAAAAATGGCTCTGAGCACTATGGGACTCAACTTCTTAGGTCATTAGTCCCCTAGAACTTAGAACTAGTTAAACCTAACTAACCTAAGGACATCATACACATCCATGCCCGAGGCAGGATTCGAACCTGCGACAGTAGCGGTCTCGCGGTTCCAGACTGCAGCGCCTATAACCGCACGGCCACTTCGGCCGGCCGAGAGACTGCAGTTCACAGCATCTCCTTAAAAATGTATAGCGTGAATGTACAAACCAGTATTGCCAATTGGAATAATGAGTGGTGGCATTTAACAATCTATTCATGAGAAATAATTACAATGACTTATTATATTTTAACTAAAGTTCAGTCTTAATCACAACACCTATGTCTCAATAACATAGGTGACCGGTTTCGGTTATATTTATATAACCAACTTCAGACCCATGGCTTCCTTGGAGGATGGTAGGCGGAGCTCTCGTCAGCTGATCAGTTGACTTCGTAGCAACTGAGGAGAGCTTCGCCTACCATCTCCCAAGGAAGCCATGGATGTTGGATGGTTATATAAATATAACCGAAACCGGTCACCTATGTTATTGAGATGTAAGTGTTGTGATCAAGACTGAACTTAAGTTAAAATTTAATACTCTATTGATCACTGCCGCGCAGGATTAGCCGAGCGGTCTAAGGCGCTGCAGTCATGGACTGTGCGGCTTCTCCCGGCGGAGGTTCGAGTCCTCCCTCGGGCAAGGGTGTGTGTGTTTGTCCTTAGGATAATTTACGTTAAGTAGTGTGTAAGCTTAGGCACTGATGACCTTAGCAGTTAAGTCCCATAAGATTTCACACACATATATGAACATATATTGATCACTGTTTCCAAAAATGTTTATCAAAATTGTACAATGAGTTATCCTTGTAGTACCAATCTTTAATCGGCATATTAAACGTCAGAATTGTAAATTTCCAGTTTAGCTGGTCACCTCACTGACCTGTCCCCCATTCTCCTTTCATCCCATGAAATTCGACATCCTTGGCATATTTATTTAAAGCAGTGGTCCACAGCCTTTCTGAGATAGATATTAACTAGCACCTCTCCCCATAGCCGCCACTCCCAACCACCCAACCATCATCGTTATTACTCCTTGGTGTAGCCAGATATTAGCTAGTATCCCACCTCACCCCACCACCATCAAAATTTGCGCATGACAAAACTTTATAAGGTAAAAGAAATTTGTTTGAATTCTTTTATTTTTGAAATGACGAAAGACAAATGGTATTTCGTTTTTGTTCCTCTTTTATTAAACCAAGAAGCAATGGGTATGTTGCCTACAACTCTTACTCGGAAAATAAAGCTAATTATCCACCCTGGGACAAGCGCTTGTTACAAAACATGTTTCCTCTGCACCACTCCTCCCCATAGCGCCTCATGCTTCAGTCTCACCCTGCATCCCCATTTGTAATTAACCATGTAAAAATGTATGTACGACACTTCTTGTTGCGGTCTTCGTTTCAAAGATTGGTTTGATGAAGGTCTCAACGCTGTGCAAGCCTCTTCGTCTCCGAATAACTGTAGGAACCCTACGACTATTTGGACCTGCTTACTGTGTTCATCTCTTGCACTATACGAACTGGTCTTAAATCACTTCATGGTTGGACTCCTTGCTTCTGAATCGCAACGAGCCGTTATACCATTTATATCGAGTATTGATCTTAAATTAAATTTTGCTGTAGTACTGTTCAAAAAAATGGTTCTGAACACTATGGGACTTAACATCTATGGTCATCAGCCCCCTAGAACTTAGAACTACTTACACCTAACCAACCTAAGGACATCACACAACACCCAGTCATCACGAGGCAGAGAAAATCCCTGACCCCGCCGGGAATCGAACCCGGGAACCCGGGCTTTGTAGTACTGTTAATCAGTAAGACTTCGTAATAGCAGATTCCAGTGGAAGATGCAATTCTCGTCAGTACCTACATGCTCAGGTGCGAGTTAACATGTTTAGAAATGCATTTTGTCTGCTGAGCTGAGCGACGGGCCACGGCATGTCTTTCTGGGCCTCGGCGGAAATAGAGCGATTTCTCTAACGTCCAAAAGGGAATGATAATTGCTTTCGAGCTAAGGGTGGAAGCATTTCTGAAACGACTAAGTTCGTAAACTGCTCGCGTGCCGCCGTGGTTGAAAGATACCGTGAATGGCAAAATGGCGGTATCCAAAACAGGCGTGGAGGCAATTGTGGTGCACCATGGGCTATAAATGGCAAGGGTGAACGGGCGCTGCGGTGATGTTTTCGGGCGAATAGACGTGAAAATGTTGAGCAACCGACTGGTCAGATGAACCAAGGGGCTACTAACAGCGTCTTCTCAACGACTGTTCAGCCAACGTTGCTGCATATGGGCCTCAGTAGCCAGTGCCTGGCTCATGCACACATGCTGACTGCTGTTCATCGACGATGAAGGCAGGAATTTGCACACCAGCACCGCAAATGAAAGTCCACTGAGAGGCGAGAGGTGATCATTTCACATGAGTCATGTTTCATGCTCCGTCGGACATATGGCCTTGGCGTGCACGGCGCGAAACGTCTGAAAACAAACATGCTAGGAGCTTTGCGGTCTGGAGAATGTTTTCGTGGCATTCCCTGGCTGATCCTGTCATTCTGGAAGGCACAGTGGAACAACAAAGTTTGCATATATCCTTGGGATCTATGTCCACACTTACATGAAATTTGTCTTTCCTCAGGAAGATGGCATCTACCGGCAGCACGATGCACCTCGTCACACAGCTCAGTGTAATTGCAACCTTCGAAGAGCAGCACGATGAGTCTATTGTATTGTGCTGGCCAACATACCACGCGAATTTAAATCCAATCGAGAATCTGTGGGACCACCTTGACCGGGTTGTTCGAGTCTTGGATTCAGAATCGCGTAGAGTAGTGCAGTTGCCCAGGGCACTGGAGTCCACATGGCTCCGTATCCCTGTCGGTACCTTCCGGAACCTCAACGACTCTCTCCCTGCACGCCTCTCAGCGGTCCACGCTACAAAAGATGGTTATTCGCGGTTTTAACAATTGGTCATATTAACGTGTATATCCTAACAGCGGTTACTGAGAATGGATGTAAACAGATGTAGACGAGTTGTGCGAGATGTTACCAATTTGACTGTCCATGTAAGCCTACCTGTAAGTAGGGGAGAATGACACTACGAAGTGGAAGCAAGACGTCGACCGCTGGCCGCGAGTATGTGCTGCGCCGCCTCAGGTTGATCCCCCTGAGGAGAGGGCGCCAGCCACAGCAGAACGCATTAGCCGGGGCAGAGCAGGCCAGGGGTCGCCAGAGAGTCGAGTCACGCGCCCAGATTGGTTCCGGTCGCCGATCGTAACGACGGCCTGACAGCCGGCTCGGGCTCGCCCCTCGGACCCACTCACCTGCTCTCGATTTAATGCTCCGCTGCCGTCCGCGCAGACAATGAAATGCTCTCTGGCCTTGTACGACACCACGACCGACTGTAGGCACGGCCAGGACACGGCCAGTACCAGCGAAAACATCACAACACACGCTTCACGCGCCGCATTCTGCGTCCGAGTACTACTGCGGGGAGAAGAGTGAACATAACAGCTGTTCTTATTCAACCGTTACCGGTCCACCAAGGTATGGCAATGCTCAAAATACGTACATGTACAATGAGGTGACAAAAGTCATGAGCTAGTGATAAACACATAAACAGATGGCGGTAGTATCGCGAACACAAGGCACAAAAGGGTAATGCATTGGCGAAGCCGTCATTTGAAGTCAGGTGATTCATGTGAATAGGTTCCCGACGTGACCATGGCCGCACAACGTTAATTAACAGACTTTGAATGCAGATGGCAGTTATAGCTAGACGCGTGAGACATTCCATTGCGGAAACCGTTAGGGAATTCGGTATTCCGAGATACAGAGTGTCAAGAGTATGCTGAGAATTTCAGGCATTACCTCTCACCACGGACAACGCACTGGTCATCGGCCTTTACTTAACAACCAAGGGCAGCGGCGTTTGTGTAGAGTCGTCAGTGCTAACACAAGCAATACTGCATGAAATAACCGCAGAAATGAATGTGGGACGTATGACGAACGTATCGGTAACAACAGTGTGGCGAAATTTTGCGCTAGTGGGTTATGGCAGCAGACCACCGTCGCGAGTGCCTTTCTTAACACCACGACATCGCCTACAGCGCCTCTCTTGGGCTCATAACCGGGTCGGTAGGACCCTACACGACAGGAAAACGGTGGCCTGGTCAAATGAGTCCCGGTTTCAGTTGGCAGGAGCTGATCGTAGGGTTCGAGTGTGGCGCAGACCCCAAGAAGCCATGTACCCAAATTGTCAAAAATGGCTCTGAGCACTATGCGACTTAACTTCTGAGGTCATCAGTCGCCTAGAACTTAGAAGTAATTAAACCTAACTAACCTAAGGACATCACACACATCCATGCCCGAGGCAGGATTCGAACCTGCGACCGTAGCGGCCCCCAAATTGTCAACAAGGCACTGTGCAAGATACTGGTAGCTCCGTTATGGTTTGGGCTGTGTACGCATGCAATGGGCTGCGTCCTCCGGTCCAATTGAACCGACTGATTGGAAATGATAATTTTCGGCTACTTCGAGGTCTTTTGCAGCCATTCGTGGACTTCATGTTCCCGAACATGGCACCGAGTCACATTTGTTCGCGACTGGTTCCAGTGAATGATTTGGTCACCCACATCGCCCGATATGAATCCCATCGAACATTTACGCGACATAATCGAGAGGTCGGTTCATGCAAAAACTTGTGCACTGGCAACACTTTCGCAATTATGGACGCCTGCAGATGGAGCGTGGCTCAATATATCTGCAGCGAACTCCCAAGGACTTGCTGAGTTCGTGCTACGTCGAGTTGCTTCAATACGACGGGCAAAAGGAGGTCTGATACGATGTCAGGAGGTATCCCATGACTTTTGTCACCTCACGGAATGAGGAGCGTGAATAGCGTCAGATGTCAAGTGATAACTATGGATGATACAGACATAGCGCGTACTCTTATGAGACAGTGTCATCAGCACGTGGCAGATTTTGAAAGTGCGCCTCATTGTAGGTCACCTTTTGCCGGACTGATAGAATAGTACAATATCCAGGTTTGTGCGGCATTCTGATGTAACAGTGGCTCTTGACACAAGGTGTCAACAAGGCATGGTGCAAGTTTGCATGGAACAGACTCGGTCCTCTGGTCCAACTGAACCTATCATTGACTAGAAACTGTTATGTTTGCCTACTTGGAGACCACATGCAGCCATTCGTGGACTCCGTTTTCCCAAAGTATAATGGAATTTTTATGTATGACAATGCGCCACGTCATCGGACCACAATCGTTCGCGATTGGTTTAAAGAACATTTTGGACAATTCGATCGAATCATTTGGGCACTAGGATCGCCCGACATGAGTCCCATCGAACATCAGCGAAGCACAAGCGAGAGGTCAGTCTGTGTACAAAATTCTGCACCACCAACCCCTTCCCGATTATGCCCGGCTATAGAGGCATCATGGCTTAATATTTCTGCAGGGGAATTCCAACGACTTTTTGAGCCCCTCCCACGTCCAGCTGCCGGACTACGCCGGGTAAAAGGAGGTCCGACACGATATTAGGAGGTAATCCAATGCCTTTTGTCACCTGAGTGTACGCGGGCGTGAACAGCGTTGGATTTTGGGGCAGGAGCACCAAACTTAGAAAAAAATACTGATGCTTTCACAAAACTGGTTTTTCTTGCTCTTCACATTATTAACAATAATTCTCCTACTAACCTGCGTAGTAATATACTGTTAAAAATAAGTTTTTCTCTAGCCTCATCAACTCACGTAGTCTTTATCAGTACTCTTCAGTGCACAGAAATCGCAACATTTTAATTCCACGAGGTTTATTATTTCCTTTCCTGCTCTCCCTCAATCTAAACGAATCTAAACCCACTCACGTTTTTTCTTCAACGAAATTATTTTTTCCCTTAAGATGTCAATGCACAGTGTTTCTAAAACAATAATAATAAGAGGAATAGTAATCGTTTTACTAAAAGTTTTATGTAAGGCCATTGTGCAATGCGATCTACAGTAAATATCAGTTACGGTTCGTACGTCGTCTCAGAGTAAAGTACAATTATCTTCGGCCAAGCTATATGATGTAATTTTTCAAAATTAGAAGTATGAAAAGTTTCCGAGGAACAGTATCTGTAAAATTGGACTCATATTTATGACTTCTAACATTAACGCTAACCGATTTTTCTCTTTGTACAACATTACCACACCGACCACGGAAACCAGCTTCCCACTGTGTCGGTATAAGTGCTTTTGCTGAACTGTGTTTGCTTATATCATAGTAGAACAAGGTGGCGAATAGGATTCCCCCCCCCCCATATAAAGCAGCCAGTACTCCACTGGCTCCAGCTAAAGATTCGGTAAACAGCCGGCTACAGCATGCAACACACACTGCCTCTTCTTCAATTAAGCCTTGAGCAATCGGACGTTTAACGTGAGGTACTGTTAACCAGTACACCTAGCCTAGTAAATATTTTTTAACGTATCGTCATACACGACGGATACAGAAAAACAGCTTAAGAGCAGCGATAAGCATATTAATGATCAGAAAGATTTATATAAATCATTTAAACTGTTTGTGAGACTTGGCAAACACTATACTTCATAGTTTCCTAAATGTCACTAACAACGAATGATCATGTGCACTCTTCGGGCGTAAGTCACTGCGAAATTCTGTTTAGTAGAATTGATCTACAAATCAATAGTTCCCGTAAGTCAATAACCACAGTAGACAAAAAATTAGTCACGTACACTGATCTCCCCCGATGTAAGTTTCTGCTAGTTTTTGCATTATTCTGTAACTAATTTCTGTCAGTATTTTGCAACCACAACTTCATTAAACGGATGATTCGGCAATATTATCACTTGTCTGCTTTTTCCTTTGGAACTGCGATTATTATAATTTTCGCATATCTCATGTATCTTGTACACCAGGTGAAGCGGTTTGCCATGGCTGGCTCTCCCAAGGAGCTAAATAATTCTGAAATAAATGTCAACTACTCAAAGTGCTTTGTTTCGACATGGGTCTCCCGTTTTTGTCCAGTAACTCACCCCCTCATTTTTATCTGCTTCCTTCTTTCTTTCCACAATATTACCTTCAAATTCGTTTCCTTCGTGTAGCCGTTCTATCTATTCCTTCCACATTTCGGATTATCCTTCATTGCTCAGTTCTAACTTTCGATATGAAGTCTTAATATTCATACAACTGCTACCTCCAAAGGTTTCCTTAATTTTACTATAAGTGACGTATATCTTTCCCACAACCATGCATTCTTCTAAAGCTTTGCACTTATCCTCGCGTAGAGAAGCGAACGAGGTGGCCCAGTATGTATCATACTGGATTTGCATTTGGAGGACGGCGGCTCAAATCCTCGTCTGGCCGTCCAGATTTAGATTTTCTGCGGTTTCCCTAAATCACTCCAGGCGTATACCAGGATGGCTCTTTTGACAATAACGTCGTCAATTTCTTATTCGCAGCTTGGTCTCCGTCTCCAATAACCTCAGTGTCGACTCATTTTTTTAAAATCCTCTTATTATTGTATAGTCCTATAAATCTCACTTTTTTTACTTCTGTATTTCCTCTTGGTTCCTTCATTTTGCTGCATTTTTATATTTTCTTATTTCGACAGTTAAATTCAACATCTCGAGTTGCCTATGCTCCATTTGAAACTCTCAACAGATTCAGGTAGTTTCAACTTATCCAGGTCCCATCTCTTTAACTTTGACCCTTTTTAAATATTCTTCACTTTCTCTAAGCAGTTCACAGCCAATAAAACATGTCAGAATCCACATCTTCCCCTGGAAAAGCTTTGCAGTTTAAAATCAGGTTTCTAAATCTACGTCAAGACCTGTCTGAAACCTTCCCGTGTCTCCCTGTCTCTTCCATGTACACAACCTTTTTTCGTCGTTCTTGAACCAAACGTTATCAATCATAAAACTGTAACTTATACCAAATTCTACCACGTGGTTTCCCCTTTCATTCCTTTCTCCCAGTCGAGCTTCTCCTAGTATTCTTCCATCTCTTCGTTTTCGCGCTATCAAATGCCAATCAACCATCACAATTAAACTTCCCTGTCTCTTAACGAACGGAATAATTTCTTTATTTCATTGCACATCTCTTCATAATCTGCGAATGTAGTCGGCATACATACCTGATATATTTTGCTGGGTTTTGTGTATTTATCTTGGCCACGATATTTCATTACTGCGTTCCCAGCGTTGTCAAGTATGTATTTACTTCAATTCTATTAGCCAGTCTCCTCCTTCCCCATCTCCCTGTCCATTTCATCTACCCACTCCCCTATCTGTCCATCTCCTTCTTCCCCTTCTCTCTGTCCACCTCCTCCACCCCCATACTTTCTCCATCTCCTCCTGCGCCTCTCGCTGTCTATCTGCTGCTCTTCGTTCTCTCTGTCCATTTCTTCCTCCATCCTATCCATTTCCTCATCTTTCCTTACTATGTCCATCTCCTCTTCCCCTCTCTCCATGTTCATTTCCTCCTCTTCGCTTTCTCTATCCATGTCTGCCTCCTCCTCTCTCTGTGTCGTAGAATGACATACTTCTGTGAGTACATTCACAGGCATATGTGCATATTGTGTGCTACGTGTGTTGCAAATACAGTTAGTATCAAAGAAGTAATAAATTCAGACGTCATGCACGATGCGGCAATTTTCCATACATCTCAGTGTTTGTGACATCATATCACCTGAACTTCGTGACGTACAATGATATAATTTTTCATGTATATTCAGTGCTATACATAAGCACTGTCTGCAAAATGTATCGTGAACACAGATAGCAGCAAATAAGTAATAAATTAAAACGTCACGCTTGACGCGAAAATGAATAGCGAAAATGGAGTAAGCAATAAACCTTTTACCTTCCGCCATAATGTGTGGAGCGTCAGCGAGAAAAAGTTTCGTAAAAGTTTGAAATTATGTGTAAAGTTTGTTGCAAGTCAGTAAGTACTCTCGTTCTCAAATGCTGGATGAATAAAATCTGGGTATTCACTTGTCGAAGTCTACACTTCTTTTTCATCCCCATCCTTACCCCTTTGATAGGTAGGAGATTCTTACCCTCACAGCGATTCTTTCCTGCAGGTTAAAATCCGTCCAGTGGTTTCGGAGGAGATGTGGAACGTACGTAAATTTTTTAATAATATGTATAAATGCTTTCTTCGTGGTCCGCTTTTGATTAAAATATAGTCCACGCTGCCCCTAGTTACAATGATGTTACCTGTGAAACCCATAAATAATCTGTCCAGGGGTTTTGGGGATTAGTATGTTCACAGACAAAAAGGCAGACGAGATGGTTCAAATGGCTCTGAGCACTATGGGACTTAACATCTATGGTCATCAGTCCCCTAGAAATTAGAACTAGTTAAACCTAACTAACCTAAGGACATCACACACATCCATGCCCGAGGCAGGATTCGAACCTGTGACCGTAGCAGTCGCGCGGTTCCGGACTGAGCGCCTAGAACCGCTAGACAACCGCGACCGGCTCAGACGAGATGGTTTTACAGCTTTATTGTTAGTATACCTTAATCTTCTATCTGCGATACCTCTATTTGATTTTTTTTTTTTACCCTTCATTCATCTGACAACAAATCTTGTTTCTGCTGCCGGCGCATTTCACTAAATCTCACTATATCTAACTTCAAGCTACCCATTTTTCTTTCTAAATCCCCTAACCTACCTATCAACTGAGGATTCTAACATTCCATGCTCCGACCTGCAGAACGCTAGATTTATTTCTCTGATGATAACAACCTCTTGAATAGTTCCCTATCCGAATTAATTGCTATTTTATCTACATAATATTTTACCCAGATTGACGTCTTTTTCATACAATAGTGCTACATGTTCTCGGGAAAAATAACGGCTATTGATTCTCCTTCCTTTCAGCTGTTAGCAGTATCAACATAGCGGGCCATTTGCTTACTGAATTACTGAATTATCCACTGTTTAACGCATAGCTATTGAAAAGGCTGCTTAAGGGATCATACGTTTGTCCGGCCTGTCCATGGTTTGCTGAACGTTGAGGTTCGCCAGCCAGCCCTCCGTGGCAAAAGTCCATAGTTCGTGGAGAATACAAATTGCTACACCCAGGGATTTGTATGAGTTGACTAATTCTAATTGTGACTCATTGACATTGTAATCATAGGATTTTTACGTTACGTGAATTCCACAGATTTTAATTTCAGAGTATGCAAAGTAAGATGCCAATGTTTGCATCACTTTGAAATTTTATCATCATGTGACTGGATATTTGTACAGATTTTTTTTTTTTCAAATTGTACTTCATTATAGAAAACTGTATTATCTGCAAGAAGTCTAGATACATTACTAATATTCATATTAATAGTATGTGTGAGAAAGCACATTCGGTTCCTGCGAGATATCATCAACAAAGGTATTTTGCAAATATTTGTACTGGAGTGGTTGATGATTATTTTTTAGAACCTGTACTTCTGGTAGCAAGCTTGACTGGAGAATCTAGTAACAGATTTCTGTCAACCGCATTTGTGGAAATATTAGACACACCACGTCTTGATGTGTGTTGCAACCTCTGGTTCTTGCATGATGAAACTCCAACACATTTCACTGTAGAACATGGCTGTCGGTTTTAAGGAGCACTGATTTGGTCAAACAGTATCGGTCTGTGACCAGTCTAATCGTCTTACTTAGTTCCCCTGTGGAGGTATTTAGTTCATCAAACATCCAAGGAGTCTCAGAAGAGAGGGTACGAACATTTGCTGTTAATTTATTCCAATAAGTCTTTCACAAAATGTAATTTGTGTACACAGTCAGGTCTTGACGGACGTTGTACTATAAGCACCGTTGTTGATGTGAAAAGAAAAGCATGAACAACAAGTGTGACACACCCAGAGAAATCAGCGTTTCAGACAGCTTGGGATCGATAAATCATTTCCGCCTTTCGTTTGCGCGGATGAAAGGTAAATTCCGGGACGATTAAGGCTGTCCGCCCGTGGGATCGTGACTCACGGAACCTTTGACCCCGCATTATACAGTCAGATGAACGTGCCAATGGCAGTCGCAGAAAGGCACCGTCGAAGAGCGGACGACCTCTATTGAAAAGCCTAATCAGCGATTCGCCGACACCGCTCGCTGTTGTCTCGGAAAAACACACCCTGCACGAGGCGGTTGTTACAACGATTTCCATATCGCACCGTTGGCTGGAAAAAATATGTAAATTTCCTCTCTCTTATTAACTCGTGTAGCCAGAAGATGGCCACTCCTGTGGACCTGCGACGAACGTAGTCGTTTGTTAAGGAAGGTCATGGTTAACGTGTTTACAAAAATAGGTTTTAAACATTACCGCTCAATAAACATAATTAACGTACAAATTCTAAAGATGGCAGGGGTAAAATACAGGGAGCGAAAGGCTATTTACAATTTGTACAGAAACCAGATGGCAGTTATAAGAGTCGAGGGGCATGAAAGGGAAGCAGCAGTTGGGAAGGGAGTGAGACAGGGTTGTAGCCTGTCCCTGATGTTATTCAATCTGTATATTGAGCAAGCAGTAAAGGACACAAAAGAAAAATTCGGAGTAGGTATTAAAGTCCATGGAGAAGAAATAAAACCGTTGAGGTTCGCCGATGACATTGTAATTCTGTCAGAGACAGCAAAGGACTTGGAAGAGCTGTTGAACGGAATGGACAGTGTCTTGAAAGGAGGATATAAGATGAACATCAACAAAAGAAAAACGAGGATAATGGAATGTAGTCGAATTAAGTCGGGTGATGCTGAGGGAATTAGATTAGGAAATGAGACACTTAAAGTAGTAAAGGAGTTTTGCTATTTGGGGAGCAAAATAACTGATGATGATCGAAGTAGAGAGGATATAAAATGTAGACTGGCAATGGTAAAGAAAGCGTTTCTGAAGAAGAGAAATTTTTTAACATCGGGTATAGATTTAATTGTGAGGAAGTCGTTTCTGAAAGTATTTGTATGGAGTGTAGCCATGTATGGAAGTGAAACATGGACGATAAATAGTTTGGACAAGAAGAGAATAGAAGCTTTCGAAATGTGGTGCTACAGAAGAATGCTGAAAATTAGATGAGTAGATCACATAACTAATGAGGAGGTATTGAATAGGATTGGGGAAAAGAGGAGTTTGTGGCACAACTTGACAAGAAGAAGGGACTGGTTGGTAGGACATGTTCTGAGGCATCAAGGGATCACAAATTTAGCATTGGAGGGCAGCGTGGAGGGTAAAAATCGTAGAGGGAGAACAAGAGACGAATACACTAAGCAGATTCAGAAGGATGTAGGTAGCAGTAAGTACTGGGAGATGAAGAAGCTTGCACAGGATAGAGTGGCATGGAGAGCTGCATCAAACCAGTCTCAGGACTGAAGACAACAACAACAACGTACTTGTTTACACTATGACAACTAAGGCCATTATTGGTACCTTTATAGCAACTCTAAATGCTTAACACACATCATACTAAACACTTTGTAAGAGGCGAGGGGTGAGGTTATTAGTAGCTAAAACTTCCTCCATCCTTTATGCGTCCTGCGTTTCATTTGCATTTACGAGGTATGTCCACAAAGTAAGTTCCGTTTGGTTAAATAAAACAAACGAGTACAGATACAGAACAAATATTTATTATACAAAAATCTGCAACTCTTAAACTACTTTTCTACATAGCTTCCGAAATTTTGTAGGCACTTGTCATAACGTGGCACAAGTTTTTGTATGCCTTCTTCATAGAAGGTTGCCGTCTGTGTTTTCAACCATGTGATAACATGTTCTTTCAGCTCGTCATCATCGATGAAGTGTTGACAGTAAGCACATATTTTAGTTGTAAGAAGAGACGAAAGTCGCTAGGAGCGAGGTTCGGGCTGTACGGATGATGATCAAACGCGTCCCAGTGAAATTGCCGTAAGAGATTATTTGGTCACATTCGCCGTGTGAGGTCGGGCATTATCGTGGAAAAAAAACAACACCTTTTGGCAGTAATCCTCGGCGCTTGTTCTGTATTGCGCAGTGCAACTTGTTGTTGGTCTCGCAGTAACCATGTGCATTGATTGTTTGGCCTCGTGGTAAGAAACCAATCAGCAAAATACCTTCTTTTCTGTCCCCCCCCCCCCCAAAAAAAAAAAAAACGGCGCACATGACTTTTCGAGGTGACAAGATTTGCTTAGTCTTTAACCTTCGTTGAGGATGAAGTGTGCCTCCATTCCATTGATTACCGTTTTGATTCAGGGGTGTCCTACGATACCCAAGTTTCATCCCCCGTGACTATCCGAGAAAGAAAACCATCGCCTTCTTCAATGTAGCGTGTCAAAAACTGAAGTGCACTGCCCATCCATTGTTTTTTGTGTTGTTCAGTAAGAATTTTGGGTACCCAACGTGAACAAAGCTTTCGAAACTTCAGTTTTTCAGTAACCATTTCATGAATTAGTGATCGTGAGATTTGAGGAACTTCCATAGCAAGGGAACTAAGTGTAAACTTACGGTTGAGCTTAATCTTCTCTTCAATTGTGTGAACCAGTTCATCAGTAACCATAGACGGGCGTCCACTTTTTTCTTCATCGTGGACCTGACGACGTCCTTCATTGAACAGTCTGACCCATCTTATAACCATTGAAACACTCATAGCATTTTGTCCTTAAACCTCGCAGATTTGTTGATGAATTTCCTTTGGTCTAACTTTCATCATGTTTTGATTTACAGATATCACATTACAGACTGACAGATCTGTATAATGTTCAGTTGTTCTGGTTTTGACATTATTGCCTGTGCAGTATGCTCTGTGGCTTCCAAGGTGCCACCAAGCCACAATGCCAAAAGCAAAAGGACCTGCACAGCAAGTGGAGACATGCACTCGCTGTCGCGCGTTGTTGATGTGGTGAGCTGACATCTTTTCCACCCAGTCTGTACATACAGCTATCCAGAGCACGCACAGTAGGCTGTTCCACACTTATCGACATTTCAGGTTTTCACAAACATCTTTTGTTGGTCTGAATGGTTAGAAGTGGAATATGTTATTCCTTAGAATCGACATGTTGCACCACAGTTTCCCCGACTAAGACGAAAGGTATCGTGTAGCCCATCCTACTGAACTAATTACAAACATCTCATAACACTGAAAAATGTCAACCAGATAACCATAGTTTTAACTTTCATTCTATTATTATTATCTGTACCTAAGGTCACTTAAGTCCAAACCCATTTTTATTCACAGTCGCGAATCGCTCTTCGACTGTAGTCTGGAAAGATACAGGGGATGGACAAAAATAGGGAAACACCAAAAACACTACACATTATCGTGCATAATACGATAAAGGAAAACCGTTGGCATTAAAAACAGCTTCCAGTCTTCTCGAGAAAATACAGGTCCTGTTTCGTGTTCAAGGGAACATTATACCATTCTTCCTGTAAAATTTTGGCAAGGTCATCCTTCTCTATAAAGTAACCCCAAAGGCTCAATAATATTGAAATCTGGTTACTGTGTTGGCCATGGGAGATGCAACAATTGATCGTAGTGCTCATCAAACCAGTCCTGGGCGAAGCGGGCTGGCTGAACAGGTCCTCTGTCGTCTTGGAATACATCATCACTACTGCAGGACAAACATGTTCCATGGGATGGACCTGATCACCCAAAATGGTCACATAATCCTTGTCAGTAACACACATGGGGATCATGGAATACCACAATAAGGCTGCCCAAATTATCACCGAACCTCCGCCATATTTTTCTCTTGAGGTTTAAGCTCGGCCTGAAGCTGTAAAGAGGGTGAAACAAAACTCATCCAACCAAATGACTTTCTTCCATTTATTATTTCGACATCACCATTTCCTTTTCCGAGAATTTGCATCACTGACGAGTGGTTTTGGTCTCTGCTTCTGGCGATCCCTTCTTGTTGTTTTGATGCTGGAAGGACTCGTGAACGTGATATTCAGTTCTGCAGTGACTTTCGTCACAGTCTTCTTTAATGGCCGCCCGTCACTATGCCACCACACACTTTATGTCTGCGTTGTGACTTAGGGGATAGCGTTTTCTTTTCCGCTGTCCCTGTATGCGGTATAAATCTCTGGAATAGTGCCTCGAAACACCAATTACTTTATCTACTTTGGTTGCGGAAGTACCCGCCATAAGAGCACCAACAATTTGCCCACGTTCGAATTCGCTTAGTGCCGACCCAGTTGACTCACAACTACAGAGAACTCTTTTCTGAACATGACTGACACTTGCAACTATTGAGGACATTGCACAGATGCCGTTCGTATTGAAATTCAACAGCGCAACCTGCATTTTTGGCTAGCATCTGCATTTATATTAAAGCGTGCATTTCTCGCAGTGTTTCCATATTTTTGTCCAATGTGTGTATGTGGTTAAAACGTTATTTTACTCGTCGTTGATACCGGCTTCCGACATTGGAGGCGCTACTTGTCCTTTCAGTAACCTCTCAGTTACCTTCATAGGGCTCACCAGGAAAAAACGTAGGGTTCTATCGGAGATGAAAGTTAGGTTCTCCTTGCACCGCTAAACTCTGCAGTATGGGAGAAACTAAAGTCGTCGAAAACTTATTCTCCCACCGGTGAAAGAAGAGAGTTTAGCATGGTGATTTCATAACTCAGTGACCTGCTTCCATAGCCTCAGTCGCTAAATCGCACTTGTGTGGTGGCGCCCATCTCCGAGGTCGACAGCTCGAATCCTGAAGGTGAAAACATTTTCATCGATAAGTGGAGAAGAAGTGATGATACAAAATTCCTGATAACTAGACCAGCTTTTAGCCATATTCACTGTTAAATGACTGGGACTGTTTCAAGCAAGATTTGTGGAGGGCCCTCCAAGTGACTGATAACACCATGATCGAGACATCGATAGTTAAATCGGAAGAAGCTTTGTTTCGAGCGCCATCTTGTTTCTACTGCGCAGTAGAGTTGTTTGTGATGTCGTGCTTTAAATGTGCTGGCGTCAGCACACCATGTAGCATAGACGTTGCGAGATGATCGACAAAGGCCAAAAACAGATTCGCAGGATACGTGTCGCCAACGCCCTCTCGGTCGCTAGTATTTACGATCGCCAGGGGGCGAGTCTCTTCGACTCTGTCGCACCGAGTAAGTTCCAGTGCCATCAGTCGCACCCCAGATGGAATCCCAGTAGCAGTTAGCTCCGCTGCTAACTCAGAGACAGGCAGCACGTAGCAACCATATAGTGTACATAGGGATCACCAACAGTGAGGCTAACTTGGATTATACAGAAGAGCTTTTACCAGAAGGAATTTCTTGAGTTAAGCAAACTTCCCATTCTTATGAATAAAGAACCCAGTTAATCTATGCTTGGCAGTTTTATGGAAAGAGGATACCGGACCGGACACCAACCAACATTCTCTCCTTGTTTGCCATGGTACACCTCTACAGAGACAACGAGACGACATAAATTTAAGTGCTACTTGCATGTTTATAAGCAGCGGTTAAAAATTTCAAGAAGCCATAGCAATGGAAGCAACTGCAAACACCATAAGAAGATGGCCATTTTGTATGAGCGAAGTGAATCACTATTTAAAATTCTTTATACGAACAGCAGATCAACAAAGGAAGTGAATATTGTCTCGCACCGGGTTTTTCTCCTCCTCCTCCGCAGGATGAGCGTAGCACATGCTAAGACTGTGCACAACAACTTTATTATCTATGTGTACTTTGTTAAATGTTTTTTATTGAAAATGTAGCCTGAAGATGAGGCATAAACCTCGAAAGGTGTTACTTCATTAAATAATTATCTCTGAGAAACTTTTGCATATACTGATAACTTATACTCCACGCTAAAGTCCTGGGCCAAGTTCCAAATCTCTCTGCAGTACATCACTAAGTGAGGGCGTGTGATTTTTTCATGTTTGTCCGCCCCTGGTATGTGGACGTTAGGCTTGGCAGCCCCGTTAGTGATATTCGAGATGATTAAAAATGTGGCGACACCAGGTTGCATCCCCTTCTTTTTCCAATGGCGATCATCTATCTCAGTTATCACCAACATCAATCACACAAACAAGACACTTCATCACGCAAACAGGCATTACTGTCTTCTACAAGAAACAGATGCTAGTTGCTACGTCTTCAGTATTTCGAAGAAGCAGCTCCCGCCGCTAGTTTATCTTGTGAGAGCCTCTTCATCCCTATGTAACTACTGCAATCAATCCTTCTTTTAGTCATATTGCGCCATAAATTCGATTTGTCATCTTCTCGTGAGTTATTCGTTTTACCAATCTAATCTTCAGCATTCTTTTGCAGAACATTTTAAAAGCTTCCATCCTCTTCTTGTTCAAACTGCTACTTGTCCACGTTTCACTTTCGTACTATAAGGCTACGCTCCAGGCAAACAGGTTCAGGAAACACCTTCTTTAGATTTTTAATTTATTTAGCATGTTAGTAAATATCTCTTTTTTCAGATACGCTTTTATTGCTGTTACCAATCTGCATTTTATATCCTATCTATTTCAGCTATAATCTTCTTCTTTTTTTTTTTTACTTTCATGTTAAATTAGGAAAGAAACAGTGAAGATTGTGGGTTCTATCACTTACTAAAATGACCGATTTCGCCATTTAAATGGTCATTTTTAGATTATGAGTACTGTAAATATATGAAAGCGTTTGTTAATTACTGAAGTCAGCCTTTACATAACATACAAAAAGACCTAAAGTATACTGTAGCCTGGTGTTTGGCTGGAACTTTACACAATGTGTATAAAAGATCAGAAATAGAACAGTGCGGTGTTTACTCAATTGGCTGCAGCTGGCGACGCGGTAATCGCAACGGTAACCGCTACTAGTGGCTGTTTTGCCACGGGTAAATGGTGTACAAAAAAGGGGCGTTTGCAGCATTATGTCTTTTTATATGTTACGTAAAGGTTGACTTCCATAATTAACATGCAATTTCATAACATTACAGCGTTCATAATCTGAAGATGGCCGTTTAAACGCACCAAAACCGGTCACTTTAATAAATGACAGATTCTGCGATGTTGACTGTTTTTTCTATCTGATCATCAACAACCCGACCATTTTGGTTAAAGACGTCTTTTACTTTGCTGCGCAAATAGCTGAACAGACGTACGGGATGCTCAGGTGGCATGAATTACAGATGGTTTGCAGCAAGTCATTAGCCACCGCAGTTCATTCATTCGTTACTACATCGACTGAAACTACGGGCAATATTTAAGGTATAAAAAGCTCAAAACGCTGCTTTACTTTCAAGTTTCTCAAAGGTAATAAGCTGAAATCGGTTTTTCGCAGGTTCTATACGGAACATTCACATTCATTGTAATATGAAGACGATCTAATTGAAATTGACTGGAGCACATTAAGAAATTAGATGGAGCGGACTGAGATACGTAAAGCGGAACGTCGTGAACACCATGTGGTAGCGGAGGCTACATTTTTGACCGATCGTTCTTTGTTTCACATTTCCTTGTATGAAACTCTAATAGAGCGTAGGAAATTAATGGTTACTATTCTGCGACGATTAATTTCCCCATCTTAGTCAAAACACCGCGCATTTCGTTTCCCTTAATGCCTGACCCTATGTTGACGCTTTATGCAACGCAGTAATAACTCCCCTGGTGATCTTGTACAACAGAAAATCTCAGTGCAGATCAAGTGTCAGGTACTATGGTGATCTGGTCTTCCACCTTTTCGTAAGCACATAGAAAACACTGTATAACTGCTGACAATTTTGTTGTTAAATCAGTGATGCTTTGCAACAGACTGTACCGAAAGCCTCCATTCCCTCAGCAGTGGCTTCATGCCAGTTTTGAGAATCGCCAGCAAATTCACCACTCACCAATGAACACTCATCCACATCTATGTTTACATCTGTACACATACTCCGTAAGCCACCGCATGATGCTTAGCGGTGGCTACCGGTGCGTAGCGGTCGAATCACCACTTGGCTTCCCTCTCCTATTTAACTCGCAAACAGAGCGAGGGGAAGACGACTGTCTATATGCCTCCGCGAGAGCCCTAATTTGTCTTATCTTCGTGGTCCTTACTCGAAAAGTACTTCGGCGGCAGTGGAATCGTTCTGCAGTCAACTTCACATTCCGGTTCTCCAATGTTCCTCAAAAGCGTTCTTCGAAAAGAAGGTCGCATTCCCTCCAGGGATTCCCATTGAGTTCCTGAAACATAGCCGTAGAACTGGCGTGTTAATCGAATCTACTTGTAACAAATCTAGCTGCCCGCTTCTGATTTGCTTCGATGTCTTCCTTTAATCCGACGTAGTGGGGATCCCTGACACTCAAGCAGTACTCAAGAATGGGTTACACTAGTGTTTTGTATGCGGTTTCCGTTACAGATGAACTCCACTTTTCTTAAATTCTCACAAAAACCAAAGTCGAGCACTCACCTTCCCTACACCACAGTCCTTACAGGCTCGTCCCATTTCACATCGGTTTGCAACGTTACGCCCAGATGTATAATCGGCGTCGCTGTATCACGCAGCGCACTACTAATGCTGTATTCGAACATTACAGGATTGTTTTCCCTGCTCACCTGCGTTAATGTACATTTTTCTACATTCAGAGCTAGCTGCCATTCATCAATCCAACTAGAAATTTTGTCAAAGTAATCTTGTAGCTTTCTACAATCTCTCAACGATGACGCCTTCCCGTACATCACAGCATCTTTAGTAAAAAACCGCAGACTGCTGCCCACCCTGTCCGTCAGATCATTTACGTATACAGGGTGTTACAAAAAGGTACGGCCAAACTTTCAGGAAACATTCCTCACACACAAAGAAAGAAATTATGTTATGTGGACATGTGTCCGGAAACGCTTACTTTCCATGTTATAGCTCATTTTATTACTTCTCTTCAAATCACATTAATCATGGAATGGAAACACACAGCAACAGAACGTACCAGCGTCACTTCAAACACTTTGTTACAGGAAATGTTCAAAATGTCCTCCGTTAGCGAGGATACATGCATCCAACTTCCGTCGCATGGAATCCCTGATGCGCTGATGCAGCCCTGAAGAATGACGTATTGTATCACAGCCGTCCACAATACGAGCACGAAGAGTCTCGACATTTGGTACCGGGGTTGCGTAGACAAGAGCTTTCAAATGCCCCTATAAATGAAAGTCAAGAGGATTGAGGTCAGGAGAGCGTGGAGGCCATGGAATTGGTCCGCCTCTACCAATCCATCGGTCACCGAATCTGTTGTTGAGAAGCATACGAACACTTCGACTGAAATGTGCAGGAGCTCCATCGTGCATGAACCACATGTTGTGTCGTGCTTGTAAAGGCACATGTTCTAGCAGCGCAGGTAGAGTATCCCGTATGAAATCACGATAACGTGCTCCATTGAGCGTAGGAGGGAGAACATGGGGCCCAATCAAGACATCACCAACAATGCCTGCCCAAACGTTCACAGAAAATCTGTGTTGATGACGTGATTGCACAATTGCGTGCGGATTCTCGTCAGCCCACACATGTCGATTGTGAAAATTTACAATTTGATCACGTTGGAATGAAGCCTCATCCGTAAAGAGAACATTTGCACTGAAATGAGGATTGACACATAGTTGGATGAACCATTCGCAGAAGTGTACCCGTGGAGGCCAATCAGCTGCTGATAGTGGCTGCACACGCTGTACATGGTACGGAACCAACTGGTTCTCCCGTAGCACTCTCCATACAGTGACATGGTCAACGTTACCTTGTACAGCATCAACTTCTCTGACGCTGACATTAGGGTTATCGTCAACTGCACGAAGAATTGCCTCGTCCATTGCAGGTGTCCTCGTCGTTCTAGGTCTTCCCCAGTCGCGAGTCATAGGCTGGAATGTTCCGTGCTCCCTAAGACGCCGATCAATTGCTTCGAACGTCTTCCTGTTGGGACACCTTCGTTCTGGAAATATGTCTCGATACAAACACTAACCTGTTGATGCTACGTACTGATGTGCTTGATGCTAGTACTGTAGAGTAATGAGTCGCATGTCAACACAAGCACGGAAGTCAACATTACCTTCCTTCAATTGGGCCAACTGGCGGTGAATCGAGGAAGTACAGTACATACTGATGAAACTAAAATGAGCTCTAATATGGAAATTAAGCGTTTCCGGACACATGTCCACATAACATCTTTTCTTTATTTGTGTGTGAGGAATGTTTCCTGAAAGTTTGGCCGTACCTTTTTGTAACACCCTGTATAGAGAATAACAGCGACCCTATCACACTGCCCTATGGCAACGGCCTTGCCGCTGTGGATACACTGGTTCCCGTCAGATCACCGAAGTTAAGCGCTGTCGGGCGTGGCCGGCACTTGGACGGGTGACCATCCAGCTGCCATGCGCTGTTGCCATTTTTCGTGGTGCACTCAGCCTCGTGATGCCATCTGAGAAGCTACTCGACCGAATAGTAGCGGCTCCGGTCAAAGAAAACCATCCTAACGGCCGGGAGAGCGGTGTGCTGACCACACGCCCCTCCTATCAGCATTCTCAACTTTGGATGACACGGCGGTCGGATGGTCCCTATGGGCTACTTGTGGCCTGAAGACGGAGTGATATCACACTGCCCTGCGGCACTCGTAACGATGGTGAACACTCGCTGTCGAGGACAATACACTGGCTTCTATTACGTAAGGGAAACACACCGTGGTTCAGGTCGAAAAAAATCAGTTTTCGGTTTTCATCATATTTCGTCAGATTAAGGTTTAATTTAAGTACTCTGAAAAGGATTTTGCTGAAAAATTTTTTTTTCGAACAGTTAAAGAGCATTTTCCTACCACGTGTGTTTATGTGCCACGTCCACTATTCTGTCACCCATTTTTCTGCATATGTTTTAGATCTTTATATCCCCTACATTGCAGGTTGGGGATTTTTTTTTACTCCCGAGTGTGTTGGCTATCCTTGGAATGCAACGGTCGGTATTCTTTTGTTTCTGACGTTTGTAAACAACACGCTTTCAAACACGCGGTTAGATTTATTCTAGTGTGATTGCGAGTAGTTGTTATAGAAAACTTGCAGGTATACTATGGGCAGGCAATTAGGAGAAATAAAGAAAATCTGGAGGCAATGAAGAGAGATGTTTGGTCTATATTCTTCCATAAGTCCTCTACTGATGATAATCCACGTCATGGATTGTGTCCGTCAGGAGAAAATTCGTGGTGCAAATACAATAGGGCTCAGGCAACTGGAGAGTCTTATTCTCACCAGCATTCTCTTCCTGATGCTGTTATTACAGCAATTAAACCTATTTTCAGAGACTTGGCTCATCCTGACCTCCTAAGGAAATGTCAGCATGGCAGACACAGAACCCCAATGAATGTTTCAACAACATAATTCGGAACCGCCTTCCCAAAACTGTATTTGTAGGCACGCATACAATGAAACTAGGAGTTCATGTCGCTGTAATTACATTCAATTGTGGCAATATTGGAAAGTGGTGGGTGCTGAAGAAGCTGGGAACTAATCTTGGTGAAAATATGATCACTGGGCTGCAACATTGAGATAAATGAGGATAGCCGATGCAGACAGGTCTGCATCTAATATGCCGCCATGAAATCAAGACATCCAGGAAGGTGAAAAAGAAGCTGAAAGACCTGCTAG
Source organism: Schistocerca piceifrons (assembly GCF_021461385.2). Classification (NCBI taxonomy): domain Eukaryota; kingdom Metazoa; phylum Arthropoda; class Insecta; order Orthoptera; family Acrididae; genus Schistocerca; species Schistocerca piceifrons. The sequence continues at coordinate 477,549,477 of NC_060138.1, read as the reverse complement.
AGTACAAAGAAGGGCCATCATATGCTGCAGGACAGTTTTAATTAACTGTAAGTAACAAATTTCAAAGGTACTTTCTTTAAAGTCAATTACCCGCAAACGAAAATTTTGAGTTCATATGCCCCATTATATCAGAAACTATCATACATAAATTAATGAAATTTTCAGAGACTCTACATAACATAAAAAGCCACCTCTGGTACTACATTCATTAATATTCCCCCATTAGGAAGATCACAAAAAATATTTTCTGCAGAAAAAACTTAATAATTTTGTTAATAAATTTAAAAAAGTATTTCTTAAAAACTATGAAACGGATAAAGTAGATTTTAGTGCAGTTGACTCTATTACTATCATGTAACATACACTAAAAATATTAAGGACCCACATCAAATAGTTTTTTTCAGAAATGGGTCAAATACTTGCCAAAATTAACATGGGTTAGATAGGCAGAGTGTGGTTCCCTTATGAGCCACCCACATATGTGGGAACCTATCTCGTATGCTCATAAATTCGTTAACAATCTGCAGTATGTCACTGTATCAAACGCATTCCTGTTGAGCAATACCTGCTTCTCCTCTACGTGACATACACTACGATCTACTTGCTACAGATATCTGGAAGGTAGTCAGAACAAAGTAACTCGACGTTGTAATAAATTATATCTAAAGTTTGTACAATCCACACAATGACCACAGCATTCACCTCCTCCAATTTCTCTTTAAGAGATTTGAGAATTAGTACACTACTGCCCATTAAAATTGCTACACCACGAAGATGATGTCCTACAACGCGAAATTTAACCGACAGGAAAAAGATGCTGTGATATGCAAATGATTAGCTTTCCAGAGCATTCACACAAGCTTGGCGCCGGTGGCGACACCTACAACGTGCTGACATGAGGAAAGTTTTCAACCGATTTCTCATACACAAACAGCAGTTGACCGGCGTTGCCTGGTGAAACGTTGTTGTGATGCCTCGTGTAAGGAGGAGAAATGCGTACCATCACGTTTCCGACTTTCATAAATGTCGGATTGTAGCTTATCGCGATTGCGGTTTATCGTGTCGCGACATTGCTGCTCGCCTTTGCTTTGTTGTTGGCTCTGAGCACTATGGGACTTAACATCTGTGGTCATCAGTCCCCTAGAACTTAGAACCACTTAAACCTAACTAACCTAAGGACATCACACACATCCATGCCCGTGGCAGGATTCCAACCTGCGACCGTAGCACTCGCGCGGTTCCGGACTGAGCGCCTTGAACCGCTAGACCACCGCGGCCGGCTGCTCGCGTTGGTCGAGATCCAATGACTGTTAGCAGAATATGGAATCGATGGGTTCAGGATGGTAATACGGAACGCCGTGCTGGATCCCAAAGGCCTCGTATCACTAGCAGTCGAGATGACAGGCATCTTATTCGCATGGCTGTAACGGATCGTGCAGCCACGTCTCGATCCCTGAGCCAATAGATAGGGACGTTTGCAACGCAACAACCATCTGCACGAACAGTTCGACGACGTTTGTAGCAGCATGGACTATTGGCTCGGAGACCATGGCTGCGGTTACCCTCGACGCTGCATCACAGGCAGGAGCGCCTGCGATTATGTACTCAACGACGAACCTGGGTGCACGAATGGCAAAACGTCAATTTCTCGGATGAATCCAGATTATGTTTACAGCATAATGATGATCGCATCCGTGTTTGGCGACATAGCGGTGAACGCACATTGGAAGCGAGTATTCGTCATCACCCGGTGTGATGGTATTGGGTGCTATTGGTTAAACGTCTCGGTCACCTCTTGTTCGCATTGACGGCACTTTGAACAGTGGACGTTACATTTCAGATGTGTTACGACCAATGGCTCTATCCCACATTCGATCCCTGCGATCCCTACATTTCAGCAGGATAATACAGGATCGCATGTAGCAAGTCCTGTACGGGCCTTTCCGGATACAGAAAATGTTCGACTGCTGCCCTGGCCAGCACATTCTCCAGATCTCACACCAATTGAAAACGTCTGGTCAATAGTGGCCGAGCAACTGGCTCGTCACAATACGCCAGTCACTACTCTTAATGAACTGTGGTATCGTGTTGAAACTGCATGAGCAGCTGTACCTGTACACGCCATCCAAGCTCCGTTTGACTCAATGCCCAGGCGTATCAAGGCCGTTATTACGGCCAGAGGTGGTTGATCTGGGTATTGATTTCTCAGGATCTATGCACCCAAATTGGGTGTAAATGTAATCACATGTATATTTGTCCAATGAATACCCGTTTATCATCTGCATTTCTTCTTGGTGTAGCAATTTTAGTGGCGAGTAGTGTAGAAAAGATAAAGGCAATAAAATTCTGGAGCTCTCTGTGAAAGACGTTCCAACGGAAGCTCAAATTTTCACTAAGAAAGTGCACGTCTTACGAGGAAGCTTCAAAGTAGCGAGGAGAGTGTGTTGTCAATAAAAGAAGACGATAGAAAATAATTAAAATTCATTTTGAAGTTTTGTTAGCGGTAATTTCGTCAGCCTGTGTTTCTGCTTGGTACATTAGTCTACGCGAGTGACTCCCTTCTCGGTGAACAAACTGCAGAGGAGATTTTGGCCTCACTGAAACAGGACTCGTTCCATGTGGTAACGGATCTGTCCACAGCACCGGCGCAATTACGCAGCCGATTGCTTGTCTCGTAATGGACTCAGCCGATTAGCCTGTGACTGATTTAATGAGGCACGCTGTTAAAGGTGCCAGGACACCGACCTCATTCGTGTCGCGCTGCGACGATTAGAAGAGTTTAATTTACCCAGATTATTGCTGGCGAAATGGTCCGATCACTCTGCTCATTACTGTAGAAGCTTGGCGATACACCAGCACGTGATAGGAGCTGGCTTGTCAAATAAATTGAAGGGCGACATGACTGGAATATCAACATATTTCCCGTGCCAAGTCACGTAACATCTGTATTCATATACACCGCCCATAACGCTAGGTTTCCATGGAGTTTACAAATCGTGAACTATTTACGTATTCTCATAAGAAGCGATACCAATCTGAAGAAGATGTGAATCTGCAAGGAAACTGATTTTATAGCAGTGCCAAAGTGTGTGCTAGTGCATTTGTTCTGTCAGCAGCCCGGATATCCAGTAAATGACTCCTCTTTCTGGGGTATCAAAACATCCTGCGCCACCGAAGAATAGAGCCGCACGTAGAGACGAAGAAAATATGCCGGTCGCAAAGTCTCCACGTTCCTAATGTTGCTCGTTCCAACAACGCCAGAAGTAACACTTAGGATCTCCTGCAGATATGACTGAAAAAACGGATCTTCGGGGAAGGATGAAGTAGATAGCTGTTGACATTATTTTTTGAAGCATATGAAAGAAAAGAAAGGAGAAACAGTTGAAATAACCATAGATCATAGCAGCTCATGCGTAAAAGAAGAAGAAAAATTAGTAGTAAAGGAAGACGATGTAGCAAATAGATATTCAACTGTCTCTAAAAGAATAAAGCCACCACAATGTGGTTTAAAGAAGTTAGGAAAGATTTATAAAAGTGGAACATCACAGAGTCCTAAATGTTAGAAAGAAGTAGATTTTGGCATCAATTGCAGAATTTAGAACGGTTTTAAGCTGATAATAGTGCTCAGAAAAGTGGACGAACATGAACAGAGAAACGAAGAAAGTAGGAAGAAATCCTGGAATAATGGAGACAGAGGAAATTCTGACAAAAGAAAAGAAAAGGGAGTAAAGTTGTAGCTTGATCCTAACTAGTGAGTTCATTTTTAACAATAATAATAATAATAATAATAATAATCTTTTCTCTGGTAACCCATCCCCGTCGGCATGCAAAAGAAAACTTAGTTATTAAGCTGTTAGGTTGGTGCATAAGTTCGTAGCGTTTTTGGTTTGCATCCTGGTGTTACGGTAGCTATGAGTTTATTTATCGATTGTCTTTTTTTATTCGTAGTTCACTGTTGTTATGTGAGTTCACATGTTTTCATTCTGTCATTGGGAGATACAAAACGTGGCGTCCTTCTCTGAACTTTTTCAATGTACTCCGTCAATTCCGTCTGGTAAGAATCCCACACCGCGCAGCAGTATTCTAAAGGAGGACGGACAAGCGTAGTGTAGGCAGTGTCTTTAGAAGATCTGTTACATTTTCAGTGTCCTGCAATAAAACTCAGTCTTTGGTTAGCCATCCCCACAACATTTTCTATGTGTTCCTTCCAATTTAAGTTGCTCGTAATTGTAATTCCTAGGTGTTTAGTTGAACTTACGGCCTTTAGATTTGACATTTTTATCGTGTAGATGTATGAGACTGGTGAAATACCCTCAGACTTCAAGAAGAATATAATAATTCCAATCCCAAAGAAAGCAGGTGTTGACAGATGTGAAAATTACAGAACTATCAGTTTAATAAGTCACAGATGCAAAATACTAATGCGAATTCTTTACAGACGAATGGAAAAATTAGTAGAAGCCGACCTCGGTGAAGATCAGTTTGGATTCCATAGAAATGTTGGAACACGTGAGGCAATACTGACCCTACGACTTATCTTAGAAGCTAGATTAAGGAAAGGCAAACCTACGTTTCTAGAGTTTGTAGACTTAGAGAGAGCTTTTGACAATGTTGACTGGAATACTCTCTTTCAAATTCTAAAGGTGGCAGGGGTAAAATACAGGGGGCGAAAGGCTATTTACAATTTGTACAGAAACCAAATGACAGTTATAAGAGTCGAGGGGTATGAAAGGGAAGCAGTGGTTGGGAAGGGAGTAAGACAGGGATGTAGCCTATCCTCGATGTTATTCAATCTGTATATTGAGCAAGCAATAAAGGAAACAAAAGAAAAGTTCGGAGTAGGTATTAAAATCCATGGAGAAGAAATAAAAACGTTGAGGTTCGCCGATGACATTGTAATTCTGTCAGAGACAGCAAAGGACTTGGAAGAGCAGTTGAAAGGAATGGACAGTGTCTTGAAAGGAGAGTATAAGATGAACATCAACAAAAGCAAAACGAGGATAATGGAATGTAGTCGAATTAATTCGGGTGATGCTGAGGGAATTAGATTAGAAAATGAGACACTTAAAGTAGTAAAGGAGTTTTGCTTTTTGGGGAGAAAAATAACTGATGATGGTCGAAGTAGAGAGGATATAAAATGTAGACTGGCAATGGCAAGCAAAGCGCTTCTGAAGAAGAAAAATTTGTTAACATCGAGTATAGATCTAAATGTCAGGAAGTCGTTTCTGAAAGTATTTGTATGGAGTGTAGCCATGTATGGAAGTGAAACGTGGACGATAAATAGTTTAGACAAGAAGAGAATAGAAGCTTTCGAAATGTGGTGCTACAGAAGAATGCTGAAGATTAGATGGGTACATGACGTAACTAATGAGGAAGTATTGAATAGAATTGGTGAGAACAGGAGCTTGTGTCACAACTTGACTAGAAGAAGGGATCGGTTGGTAGGACATGTTCTGAGACATCGAGGGATCACCAATTTTGTATTGGAGGGCAGCGTGGAGGGTAAAAATCGTAGAGGGAGACCAAGAGATGAATGCGCTAAGTAGATTCAGAAGGATGTAGGCTGCAGTACGTACTGGGAGATGAATAAGCTTGCGCAGGATAGAGTAGCATGGAGAGCTGCATCAAACCAGTTTCTGGACTGAAGACCACTACAACATCGTGTAACAGAAGTTTAACGGATTCCTTTTGGCATCCGTGTGGATGACCTCACACTTTTCGTCATTTAGGGTCAGTTGCCAATTGTCGCACCAAGCAGATATCTTTTTCTAAATCGTTTTGCTATTTGTTTTGATCTTCTGGTGGCTTTACTAGCCTCATGCTTCTAAGTCTTACACGAGGGCGAGGAGAAACCGAACGGGGTCATGTTTTGAGGAGATGCCATCAGCGGACAGCGGAGAGGAAAGTCGCCGCATTCCAGCCGGTGTGGGTGACAGTGGCGTATGTGCGGTGTCAGGGTGATGGACGGCGAGCAGCGGGGCGCGCACACAATGCGCCATTGTGCGGCGCGGACAGCGGCCGCCTGCGAAACAATACTTAGAGCCGCCTCATTGTGCCGGACCCCTGGCCAGGGGGCCGGCCAGCCGGACAGCGCCTGGACACCGCCGCCATTATCTGCCGTCTTCGAGGAGGCCGCCCCCGCGGATGCGTTTCTGCACCCTCCAGTCGAGGACCTGCAGGGGCAGAAGCTAGCCATATTATTATCCGGACTTCGTGCTCGTGGCAATTGCCATTTCCAACTTTAGCCCATATAAACATGTACTCGTCAGCATTCAACTTCTTCTTTCTTCTGGTAGACAAAACAAATGGCATACTAGGAACAAGGGTACCATATGGGACTTTTGCAAGTATTCCTGCTGTCTCAGCTATACTCCAAGTCTTCCAGGCCAGAATGTTAACGTCTGGAAATGCTTCAAGGCCACCATAGTCTGCATGATTACCCCAAACAACAGCCAAGGTAAGCCATGTTGAGCCTCCAAACACAGCTTGTACACCACACGTGAAGTTCAGACGCAGTCCACGAAAAACACTTGGTCCTCCAATCAATTGCTGTTTGGAAAACTCCCCAGCCAGTAGTTACCAGACATCAGGTGTACGGGATTATTGGTTGCGCCTGATACGAGCACTTATTTGTTCTCCTCCTTTTACACTAAAGGAAAAAGACTGCAACACCAAAAAAATTATTAATGTAGAGTAATGAAATTTCTGCAATACGTTTGTCTTGGTAACATATTTAAGAGATTAACGTTACAAGATCACAAGTTGATGTAAACGCGAGATAAACCATTGCAAATGCGAAATGCTGGTACACAAACAACTAGAATGTTGAATGCAAGCATTAAAACGTGCTTGCTTTGTGTTGTTGGTTGGTTTGTGGGATTGAAGGGACCAGACTGCTACGCTCATCGGTCCCCGCTTTGTGTTGTACAGGTGCCGCATATCAGTTTGTGGAATGGAGTTCCATGCCTGTTGCACTTGGTCGATCAATACAGACATGGTTAATGCTGATTGTGAATGACGCTAGAGGTTTCGCCCAATGATGCCCCGTATGTGCTCGACTGGGGACAGATCTCGTGATCGAGCAGCATAAGGCAACAAGTCGACACTCTATAGAGCATGTTGGGTTACAACAGCGGTATGTGGGCGAACTTTATGTTGTTGGAAAACACGTCCTGGAGTGCTGTTCATGAATGGCAGCACAAAAGGGCGTATCACCAGATTGATGTGCAGTCTTGTAGTCAGGACCCGAGGGATACCCACGAGACTGGTTCTCCTCCTGTCATGAGAAATCGCATCCCAGACCCTACCTTCAGGTGTAGGTCCAGTGTTTCTAGCAAGACAAGATGGTTGCAAGCCCTCAACTGGCCTTCTTCTAACCAACTAACTGCCATCAGTGGCAACGCGGCAGAACACTGGCGTTCGGTTGTTGACACTATCCAACACAACCAAAATAGGGTCTCTGCTTTTATAAACAGAACCAATGTTTGAAATTGACTTAAAATTTATTTTTCGGAAGACATAATTATTTTTCGTATTTTCAATTAAATTAGAAACATTAATTACGTTTGAGAATTATTAACGTCATTCTACAATTTAAGCTGAAAATTTGTAAAAAATTTATTTAAATGTGTATGAAATTCTTTCGATGTAAAATCGATATTGTTTAACATCGCTGTGCTGCGATTTCTTCTACTTTCGTACTTCTTGTCGAGGAGGTAGTTAACGGCACGAGTAGTTGTTAAGCTGTCGTCAGGCAATTGGTCTGTCTTTTGAAGTCACTTGTGATCTAAGGCCAGACTTGTACTGTTGTGTGGAAGTGTAATAAACTACCTTATGAGAGACGGAAACAACAAATATACAGAAGGATAAAATTTCTACACATAGCAGTGTCGTTATTTCACAGTGAAACAGACGATATCGTGTTGACGCAGGAATTACTGTTTCAGCGAGCTACGTTTTCAACGAGCCATATTTTCGACGAACATACATGCGAACCTGAAGAGTAAATTCTATTTTCAAGGATCACCAGCAGAAAACTAGGCTTTTCCCGGGTTTCATTTTCTCTGTTTTCTATCAGAAATGAAAAGAAAATCTGAACTGTGTTTGTAATGAAGTACCAAAAAATCTTCATATTCATGTATTCGCGACAAAGCCTTTGAAATTATGAAACAGTTGTATAAAGAAATAAGCACAATGTGCAAATGTATAAGTACAGTATCCAGATCAAGAAACATGATCCGGACAGTTTCCGTACGATGAGCGCGGCTGCCTCGCGTATCTACAACGCGATTTTGTAAACGACTCTATGGAAACGCCTGTTCATAGCTTGTTTTCGCCTACAGTCGTTTGCGCATCGCAGTTTAAAGGTGTCAAAAGCGCTGCCAGGTGTCAGGGAATTCCATAAGATGAGTGGACTGTACGAGTGTGTTAGTAGAAAACAATAAATCCATTAAAACTTCATGTATGATGTGGCCATTTTTCACGCATCTCAGTATTTATGACGTCATATTTCTTGAACTCTGTGTCGTACCATGATGTATTTGTTTGGATCATTCAGCGGCATATGTGGATACTGCCAGCAAAATACCCAGTGTGTCTGCGTATCGTGTAATTTCTGCTTGTAAGTGTGAGAACGTTTCTAAATGAAACTTCCTGGCAGATTAAAACTGTGTGCCGGACCGAGACTCGAACTCGGGACCTTTGCCTTTCGCGGGTAAATGCTCTACCGACTGAGATGCCCAAACACGACTCACGCCGCGTCCTCACAACTTAAATTCCGCCAGTACCTCGTCTCCTACCTTCCAAACTTCACAGAAGCTCTCCTGCGAACCTTTCATTCCAGAAACATCCCCCAGGCTATGGCTAAGCCATGTCTCCGCAACATCCTTTCTTCCAGGAGTGCTAGTTCCGCAAGTGACCCTCTCAGATAAATCACATTTTATGCTGCACCGGACAGGTGGTCTTTGGTGTGTACGGACCTGCAACAATTGTCGAAGGGCCCAGGCCAGATGAGGGAGCGTTATGGTATGTGGAACATTTTCGTGGCATTCCCTGGATGATCTCGTCATTCCGGAAGACACAATGGATCAACACAAGTATGCATGTATCCCTGTCGACCATGCCCACCGCTGCATGCAATTTGTTTTTCCATGGCACGATGGCATCTACCAGCAGAACAGCTCGCAGTGTAGATGCGTGGTTTGAGGAGTACCAGGATTAGTTAACCATACTTCCCTGGCCACCAATCACTTCCCCTGCCCCCCCCCCCCGCCTCCCCCCAGGTTTCCATCCACTCGTAAGTCTGTGAGCCTAGCTCAATCGGGCTGTTAGCACCGTGGATCCTCAACCGCGATACCTGGCGCAGCCAGACACGCCGTAGTAGTCGGCATGACTCCACATCCCTGTCGGTACCTTCCAGAACGTAAATGACTCTCTTTCTGTACGTCCGCGCTGAGAAAGGTAGCTATTCAGGCTTTTGACAGGTGGTCATTTTCATGTATGTGCGAAGGCTCCTCCATTGCACCAAAATATTCACTATCCTGAGCTTGAGTACCAGGAAAATTGTTTTCCTTTTATAAACTTGATTTAATCAATGAGATTGTACTACATCCATCAGCTTCCATCGAACGTGAGTAAGCGAAAGAGATACAGAATTTAACATCGAGAAGAATGCTCACAAGTGGAACTCAAACATGCTTTATAGAACTACCATAAAAACATGAACTTCATATATCAGCATAAATGTTAAGGATTTGCAAAATTCATAGATCACATTAAGTATACTTATTCAGTACATCGACATTCTATCCAGGTATTTTCAAGAATAAATCCTACACTGTAGGAGCTTAGAATAACCATCCTGTTGTTTCTTCATGGAGCATTTACTAAAGCGGCGTGTCCATTCGCTTTTATTTCTCTCACTTTGCTGAACGTGGCAATGATGATGCTCTCCAAGTGTACACGTGGAAATCGTGACGGCACCTACTCTTCGGCTACTTCCGCAAAATACAGAACTGCCCTTAGTATTTATTTTAAACGCGTACACTGATGAGCCAAAGCATTAACACCACTGCCCATCGTGTGACTGGATGCTGGTTATTGGCGTTGCTGATACGTGACGCGGCAAGGAAAGCGTTTGTGGGGAGGAGAGACGGATTGGGAATTATTCTAGCGATGGTACAGATCGCAGTTGGGAAAATCTAGTCATAAACGACTTCAATCGACGGCTGTTTATTATACCCCGGCACCTGACCACGAGCATCTTGTGAACGGAGAATATATTCGGTCTTCGGGAAACAATGCCTTGAGCATCTATGGATAGTAGCCACACAATGGGGAAACTACAAGCACGCGGCAAGGTGTGAGAAATACGTGCCTCACCACGGAACGTGGGGACGGAGGCTTACCCGCTCTGTGAAGCTAGATAGGCAGTGACCTGTGGCAGATCTGAGGACAGCATACGATGCTTGTGCAAGCACAAGTATTACCTAGGTGATCTTTCAGCGCACATTGTTGAATATGGTGCTCAGTAGCAGACGATCCCTAGGTGTTACGATGCTGACCCAGCGACAAAGTCAGTTGTGATTGTAATGGAGACGCGATTATCGAGATTGTACCCTCGATCAGCGCAAACCTGTCACCTGGTCGGATGACTCAGGTTTCTTACACTACTATGTAGATGATCGTATCCACATATACACTCAACCAGGCAACTCGGACGCTGGTTGGTGGCGGTAGTATTATGCTACGTGGGGTATTCACCTGGGCGTCTATCAGAGCTAGGGCAGTAACTGAAGGCGCTATGGAACCTGTGGTCCAAGAGAACATTATTGCGCACCACACGTATCCTCTCAAGTTCGATGGTTTCCCCGACGGTGACAGCATCTGAAAACAAGACAGCTGTCCATGTTGTAAGGCCAGAATCGTGCTACAGTCGTTCAAGGAGCAGGAAGGTGGATTCATACTTTATGCTTTGGTCATCAAATTTGCCTGATCTGAACCGGATGCAACACACCTGCGACAAACCACAGACCCTTAGTTTATGGAAATTTCGTAAGCTGTGCGTAGTCTTCTGAAACTACGTACCTATCAATACCTGCCAGGAACTTTTCGAACTCATGCTACACAGAATTGCTCCTGCATTAGCCAAATGTGGATCAACACGCTATTAAGCAAGTGGTTACAATGTTTTGGTCCTTCAAAGTAGATTTAATTCTGAAAATTATTACTTCTGTAGCAACTGTAGAATGACAGTGTATTTGATTCTATCGACAAGAACTCCACGCAGTCATTCACCTCTCGTCGAATCATGTTGTATGATCCACACTGCTCTTACAGCCTGCAGGAGATGGCTGACGGTTTTTTACTTCCACCGGCAACGGAAAGTGCACTACATCATGCTGTTCCTTAATGGGGTATTTTTGGAGTAGTGTGTCGATTCCCTTTTCATTCGCTTTATTCGACTGAATGTGGCAGTGATGGGTTCTCATTCTTCATTTACTTCTTGGTACTCCTTGGAAACTCAGAACTGCCTTTAGCACAGGGTGGTTGTAACTAAGCTATCGCTACCTGAAAGTTTCGCTATGAAAAACGAGTGATCGTAGGACAATGCAATTCTGCGGAAACATATGTAAGGATATGAGGAAGAGAGACAATGAATAACCCGTTGAAAGAAAAACATTTTAGTTTCCACATGAGAGGGTAACATTTGTTAATTGCGAATGATGTTCACTTTCCGGGTTACAAATGTTGCTCAATGTGGCGATTATCTATATCCACGACAGCCTGGAACTGCAGTGGAGATAGCTCTCGTGCTGGCCTAAATATCTCAGGTAGCATGTTGGCTACATCCCTTGTTATGCTCAACGTCAACCTCCAACGAGTGCTAGTCCCCCTTGATAAATCCTCTCCTTCAGGCAACCCCACAGCGGAAATCAGAAGAGTTCAAATCTTGTGACCTTCGTAGCCAGGCAGTTTATATCGGCCATTGGTTCGGTTTTCAACAAATTTGTTACGGAGTAACCGCTTGACCTCATGAGCAATGTGAGGTGGAGTTGCATCGTCCATCAGAGCAGTTGAGTCCAAAGCACCTCTTCCCAATGGACCAGGCATCACATGTTGACGAAGCACATCACAGTAACGTGTGCTGTTGACGCTCTATGTCCTTGATCCTTGGGATGAAAGTTCCTCAAAGAGAAATTGACCAATCATGAGCTGTGTCCGAATGCCACACCACGCACTGACGTGTTCACTATGCAGTGGAACTGCGTGACCGTTCGTTGGCGATGACGATCCCCCAATGCAACAATTTCAAGTTTTCACTACCCCACTGAGCGTATAGTGTGCTTTATCACTCCAAAAAAAGTTCCAAGGCCACATGTCGTCAACTTCAACCTTTACAATAAACGCAAGAGCTAAGCCAACTCGAATACCTGTGTTACGTTGTTGGTGAGTACTGTGAAGTTTGTACGGATCCAGTGCCACATCTGTTCGCAGCAATTTTCGAACGGTGGGCTATGGAATGTTCAACTGTCGTGAGATATCTCACCCATTGCTTGAAGATCGCATATTGCGTCAAGCGCTCTTGGGCATGGCAACAGTAACTTCTTCAACCATTTGTGGCGTAATTGGCTGTCTGCCTCTCCCAGCAGCGATTCCGAAATCACTATTTAATTCAAACTTGCGAGTCACGTTATTCAACTTCAATGCGTCGATACCAGCACCACTACTATTGCCGGCCGCTGTGGCCGTGCGGTTCTAGGCGCTTCAGTCTGGAACCGCATGACCGCTACAGTCGTCGGTTCGAATCCTGCCTCGGGAATGGATGTGTGTTACGTCCTTAGGTTAGTTAGGTTTAGCAGTTCTAAGTTCTAGGGGACTGATGACCACAGATATTAAGCCCCATAGTGCTCAGAGCCATTTTTGAACCACTACTGTTATTTTAATAAAACATCTTAAAGAGTAAGGCCTCGCTCACCCTGACTGTCCGCAACTGTAATGCACATTGATGCTTGTGTTTGAACTCGAAGTCGCCGTACCAGTAGCAGCGCCTATCGGCAAGTTACTAGACTAACAGTACACGCAACGCAAATCCTCCAGCGCATAGTCTGGACTTTATTCAAAAATGGTTCAAATGGCTCTGAGCCCTATGCGACTTAACTTCTGAGGTCATCAGTCGCCTAGAACTTAGAACTAATTAAACCTAACTAACCTAGGGACATCACACACATCCATGCCCGAGGCAGGATTCGAAACTGCGAACGTAGCGGTCACTCGGCTCCAGACTGTAGCGCCTAGAACCGCACAGCCACTTCGGCCGGCGGACTTCATTCCTGTGAAGTTGGGCACCCATACGGTAAACAGTTTTCCGTCTACACTGGCTCAGGTACCTAGATTTCGTTTACTGCCTGCTGGGTGGATGTCAGTGTAAGAAATATTCCCAAGCGCAGAGCTCCGACATATTTAACCCATTTCCTCTTCCAGTAAGTTCACATCAACTAAGTACCCAGCTCCTTAAACGTTCGAATCCTATCGTGGCGAGCCGCCCTCCGATATTCATGTATGCCGCCCTAAGTGGTCGAGTTACGACCTCTTTGTAGGATTCGACGCTCTCGTAATGCCCCCTTTCGGTACCCGGTGACGGAAAGGGGAGGAGACAAGAAAGAAAAAAAAAAGAAAATACATAGACGAAAATACAAAAAAAGGCGCTGTCGCACGCGGATGTAGCCGACCCAATTATGTCTGCTTTATGGAAAATTAATAGAGCGATAACTTAATAAAATAGCCAGGCGGTCTCTGGCTGACTTTGCTCTTGAATATGGTAACTTTCTGGGAGGGCCGGGTTCGCCCCGTGGGCGTTGGACCAGCGATTAGGCTGATCGACGCGCTCAAGAGCGCCGGGCATTACCAGCTGCGGCGCAGCGCACCACGGGCGGCCGGGCGGTCGCGCCATCGCTGCTAAAAGATTAAAAAAGAATTAGACGCTTACGTATTCAAATTGTCACACATTGTTTGGCAATACATTACGTCGGCAAACTCGCGTGGCAGTCTCGTTGAATATGGAGCAGCGGCCGGGCGACTCATAATTTATTTCCGCTTCGGACGCCGCACCAGATACCGAGAGAGAGAGAGAGAGAGAGAGAAGCTACAGATAGTGAGACAGAGAGCGAACGGGGAGGCGGAGGAGCGCAGGGGGAGGTAGTGGGGGCGGCGAACCGGCTATAAATACGGCATTATGCGGGCAGCGTAATGGGCACCGCAATTGGCGGCAACACTTGCAATTAAACAATAAATGTGTCCGCGGCGGGCTGTAATTATGGGCGTTATGTTTAGATTCCCGGCGTGTTCTTTACGGGCTGCCAAGAGGATGATCTGTTTTATAGGGACGGCCACCGTAAATCACGAGAGGTCGCCGCGGAAACGAATGGTACGCAGGTGATCGGTCGGCAGAGTCGGATTGGGAAAGGGATGGGGAGGAGCACGAGAGGGGCAGTGGAATGCCGGGAACTCGCGCAATAAACAAGTCACGTACGCGCCCGTAGCGCCTTTATTATGGCTTATCTCCATAAACGGTACAAGGCTATTCGCACCCACTCAGATAATTTCATCTCCTCTTCGAAACCGGCAATAGTAGCCGCGCTGATACTGGGTTTGCTCATCGCGGAAACAATAGACGTGTGTTCGTTCAGACGTCTCACTTACTTGCGTGTTGTACGAAGTTACCAATTACCTCAGACTTTTACGGGGCTATTTTTGTAATTTACTCTGACGATATTGTGACATAATTCTGCTTCTTTTTATCCCCTCCTTCTTCTTTCTAGTGAATACCCCATGCTTACAGGGTTCGCTCTCTCTGGTGGGATGTAATGTTTCATCACTTCAGAATTTATTAATTTTTAACATGTAGAGAAGGAGGATAATGACTCAGGCATTGTAACGTACATCACTAAACTGACTTCCACTTTGGAGATTTGGTTACAGAAAATGGATGACGAGGTTAGCAAGGGGGACTGTTGCTTTTCAGTCTGTGAAAAAGGTCAGTATTACGCTATAGCTTAACGCATGATTAGAAACTCTCTCTGATTTCTAAATTTCAGGCGAGCAAGATACTGATGATTACCCTAGTAAGAATGCAAAGCAACCATGATTCAACTCTCTAGCCCTCTGAAAGCACCTAGGAAGAGACGAAGTGAAACATCGCGGGTTAAGAGTGTACTTGGTATTTTTTCAGTAATTACAATACTAAGTCAGATTTAAAAATATCTTGCCAGTATGGGCGAGCTTATCACTTAACAAGATGCTGTTGCACCTCCCTGTGGCCTGCTTGCATCATGCACTCATGCACTGTTTGCTGCATCTTGTCCTGAAGACTCACCCACCATATATATATATATATATATATATATATATATATATATATATATATATATATATAGAGAGAGAGAGAGAGAGAGAGAGAGAGAGAGAGAGAGAGAGAGAGAGAGAGAGAGAGAGCTCTACTGTATGATTAAATGATGATGGCGTCCTCTTGGGTAAAATATTCCGGAGGTTAAATAGTCCCCCAATCGGATCTCCGGGCGGGGACTACTCAGGAGGACGTCGTTATCAGGAGAAAGAAAACTGGCGTTCTACGGATCGGAGCGTGGAATGTCAGATCCCTTAATCGGGCAGGTAGGTTAGAAAATTTGAAAAGGGAAATGGATAGGTTAAAGTTAGATATAATGGGAATTAGTGAAGTTCAGTGGCAGGAGAAACAAGACTTTTGGTCAGGTGATTACAGGGTTATAAATACAAAATCAAATAGGGGTAATGCAGGAGTAGGTTTAATAATGAATAAAAAAAATAGGAGTGCGGGTTAGCTACTACAAACAGCATAGTGAACGCATTATTGTGGCCAAGATAGACACAAAGCCCATGCCTACTACAGTAGTACAAGTTTATATGCCAACTAGCTCTGCAGATGATGAAGAAATAGATGAAATGTATGACGAGATAAAAGAAATTATTCAGGTAGTGAAGGGAGACGAAAATTTAATAGTCATGGGTGACTGGAATTCGTCAGTAGGAAAAGGGAGAGAAGGAAACATAGTAAGTGAATATGGATTGGGGGGAAGGAATGAGAGAGGAAGCCGCCTTGTAGAATTTTGCGCAAAGCATAACTTAATCATAGCTAACACTTGGTTCAAGAATCATAAAAGAAGGTTGTATATCTGGAAGAATCCTGGAGATACTAAAAGGTATCAGATAGATTATATAATGGTAAGACAGAGATTTAGGAACCAGGTTTTAAATTGTAAGACATTTCCTGGGGCAGATGTGGATTCTGACCACAATCTATTGGTTATGAACTGCAGATTGAAACTGAAGAAACTGCAAAAAGATGGGAATTTAAGGAGATGGGACCTGGATAAACTGAAAGAACCAGATGTTGTAGAGAGTTTCAGGGAGAACATAAGGGAACAATTGACAGGAATGGGGGAAGGAAATACAGTAGAAGAAGAATGGGTAGCTCTGAGGGATGAAGTAGTGAAGGCAGCAGACGATCAAGTAGGTAAAAAGACAAGGGCTAATAGAAATCCTTGGGTAACAGAAGAAATATTGAATTTAATTGATGAAAGGAGAAAATATAAAAATGCAGTAAATGAAGCAGGCAAAAAGGAATGCAAACGTCTCAAAAATGATATCGACAGGAAGTGCAAAATGGCTAAGCAGGGATGGATAGAGGACAAATGTAAGGATGTAGAGGCTTATCTCACTAGGGGTAAGATAGATACTGCCTACAGGAAAATTAAAGAGACCTTTGGAGAGAAGAGAACCACTTGTATGAATATCAAGAGCTCAGATGGCAACCCGGTTCTAAGCAAAGAAGGGAAGGCGGTAAGGTGGAAGGAGTATATAGAGGGTCTATACAAGGGCGATGTACTTGAGGACAATATTATGGAAATGGAAGAGCATGTAGATGAAGACGAAATGGGAGATAAGATACTGCGTGAAGAGTTTGACGGAGCACTGAAAGACCTGAGTCGAAACAAGGCCCCGGGAGTAGACAACATTCCATTAGAACTACTGATGGCCTCGGGAGAGCCAGTCATGACAAAACTCTACCATCTGGTGAGAAAGATGTATGAGACAGGCGAAATACCCTCAGACTTCAGGAAGAATATAATAATTCCAATCCCAAAGAAAGCAGGTGTTGACAGATGTGAAAATTACCGAACTATCAGTTTAATAAGTCACAGCTGCAAAAAACTAATGCGAATTCTTTACAGACGAGTGGAAAAACTGGTAGAAGCCTACCTTGGGGAAGATCAGTTTGGATTCCGTAGAAATGTTGGAACACGTGAGGCAATACTGACCTTACGACTTACCTTAGAAGAAAGATTAAGAAAAGGCAAACCTACGTTTCTAGCATTTGCAGACTTAGAGAAAGCTTTTGACAATTTTAACTGGAATACTCTCTTTCAAATTCTGAAGGTAGCAGGGGTAAAATACAGGGAGCGAAAGGCTATTTACAATTTGTACAGAAACCAGATGGGAGTTATAAGAGTCGAGGGACATGAAAGGGAAGCAGTGGTTGGGAAGGGAGTAAGACAGGGTTGTAGCCTCTCCCCGATGTTGTTCAATCTGTATATTGAGCAAGCAGTTAAGAAAACAAAAGAAAAATTCGGAGTAGGAATTAAAAAATCCATGAAGAAGAAATAAAAACTTTGAGGTTTGCCGATGACATTGTAATTCTGTCAGAGACAGCAAAGGACTTGGAAGAGCAGTTGAACGGAATGGACAGTGTCTTGAAAGGATGATATAAGATGAACATCAACAAAAGCAAAACGAGGATAATGGAATGTAGTCAAATTAAGTCGGGTGATGCTGAGGGAATTAGATTAGGAAATGAGACACTTAAAGTAGTAAAGGAGTTTTGCTATTTAGGGAGTAAAATAACCGATGATGGTCGAAGTAGAGAGGATATAAAATGTAGACTGGCAATGGCAAGGAAAGCGTTTCTCAAGAAGAGAAATTTGTTAACATCGAGTATAGATTTAAGTGTCAGGAAGTCGTTTCTGAGAGTATTTGTATGGAGTGTAGCCATGTATGGAAGTGAAACATGGACGATAACTAGTTTGGACAAGAAGATAATAGAAGCTTTCGAAATGTGGTGCTACAGAAGAATGCTGAAGATAAGGTGGGTAGATCACGTAACTAATGAGGAGGTATTGAATAGGATTGGGGAGAAGTTTGTGGTACAATTTGACTAGAAGAAGGGATCGGTTGGTAGGACATGTTTTGAGGCATCAAGGGATCACAAATTTAGCATTGGAGGGCAGCGTGGAGGGTAAAAAGTCGTAGAGGGAGACCAAGAGATGAATACATTAAGCAGATTCAGAAGGATGTAGGTTGCAGTAGCTACTGGGAGATGAAGAAGCTTGCACAGGATAGAGTATCATGGAGAGCTGCATCAAACCAGTCTCAGGACTGATGTGTGTGTGTGTGTGTGTGTGTGTGTTGGATTGATTTCAACCATATGGGTCTTGGAACCTCCTAGCTCTCATAGGAGTCGGGATAGGGGAGAAAAAGGCTTTCATCCCCTGACATCTAGTCTGCCCAGCTTGATAGGCATTTTGTGTCGGTAGTATTGGTGTGTGTTGCAGGGGTTGCATATGTGGATGGACACAACTAGGCAGTGAGAGGAGGAAGGATGAGACGGACAGAGAAAGGAGGGAGGACTAGGAGGAGGACAGGCAGAGAAGTGGAAGAAGGAGATGGTCATAAAAAGTGCGGGAGATGGAAACAGAGAGTCGGAGAGTATGAGAGAGAACAGGGAGAGGAGGAGGAGGAGGAGATGGACAGATAGAGGTGGGAGGATGTGGTGGGCAGAGAGAGAAGTGTAAGGAGGACAGTGAGAAAGGGGAGGGGTAGTTCGCCATTGCACAAATTCGCGTCACGTAACTGGAGCAGACAGACGCGCGTAGAAGCGGCACTGTATCCACTCCATCCCTCCGGCTTCATGTCACAACCATCCGACTAGAGGAGTACGTACAGGGTAACAACATACGGCTGATCTTAATAACTTGCAAACATGATTGTTGCAATGAAAATATTTGCAAATGAATCTGTTTCCAAAATTTCAACGTTTAAATTCTTAAGCATGATGTTTTGAGTGTGTGTGTGTGTGTGTGTGTGTGTGTCTGGATACATTCTCTCAACCGCCAAAGAAACTGGTTCAGGCATACCTATTCAAATACGGAGATATGTAAACAGGCACAATACGGCGCACCTGTCGGCAACGCCTTTATAAGACAACAAGTGTCTGACGCATTTGTTAGATCGGTTACTGCTGCTACAATGACAGGTTATCAGGATGTAAGTGAGTTTGAACGTGGTGTTATAGTTGGCGCACGAGCGATTGGACATAGCATCTCTGAGGTAGCGACGAAGTTGGGGTTTTCCCGTACGAGAATTTCACGAGTGTACCGTGAATATAGTGAATCCGGTAAAACATCAAATCCCCGACATTGCTGCGGTGGGAAAAAGATCCAGCAAGAAAGGGACCAACGACGGCTGAAGAGAATCGTTCAACGTGACAGAAGTCAACCCTTACGCAGATTGCTGCAGATTTCAATGCCTACAAGTGTCAGCGTGCGAACCATTCAACGAAACATTATCGATATGGGCTTTCGGAGCCGAAGCCCACTTTTGTACCCTTGATTACTGTACATTGCTGGTACATGTGGACAGGTATACACCGTGTTTCTGGACGTATGTGAATCAAAAACAATACAATAGTGTACGGGATTAGATCCTGTATTCGACGCAGTGTCAGCTAATGGAAGTAATCACGTACATTATTGTATTGTTATTGTGCCAAATACACACATACGACGTATACTTGTCCACATGTACCAGCTATGTACTGGAATGTGAAAAGAAGCTGAAAGCTTAAGATTTGAACTTAACATTGGTCCATGGTCGAAACTGGCCAATTGCGCAGATAATAAAAAGAATATAGCTTATTTGCACACTTTTCTCTTTCTCAAAACTTATTACTTTCTGTGAATAATGAGCCTGTTGTGTTTCTAAACCATGGTGGTTATGCGTCAACAGATCGTTTTCTTCGAGATATTTAATAATCATTTACACATTCACATCAAGTGGTGCACTTCATGCCAGTTTTTGTTTGTTACATATTCCCTGGTGTTGCAGTTTTGCTGAGGAGCAACGTAGCAGGCTGTGACGTCAGTCGTTGGGTGTCTACGAACTGAGGCGACACCTGGTTAGCGCGGGAAGCGCTCCCCGCGGCCCCATCCCGTTGATAAGTGTTAAGCGGCCGTCCATCTCGCACGCAGACTTTCAATAATGCGCAGCGGTCGCTACGTTACCGCCACTCACACTTCATCCCGGCCGACAACAGCCCCGGGGCCCACCCGTGAAGACCGCAATTTGCAAATCGTCTACGCTGACGCGCGTCACAATTAGCCGTGCTCCCGAGCAGTTATGGCTTGACAACAGCGTGTCCAGTGCCCAAAGACAGTTTGTTTTTCTTTTCACCAAGCATGTCAGCGGCGACAGTTTAGGGAGCAACAAACAGATTGAGTGGCAAGAAGACACAACTGAAACTAATCCATTGCTCTGCTAACACGAGTTTTCTTATAATAGTTACAATAATGTAGTTATGCCAAAGCTAAATTGCTATAGCGAAACATATATATTTTCTATTAATTATTTCTACATGTAAGCCAACATGTACTGCCTGATAAAAAGTATCCGAACTTCTACTCGTGGCCGGCCGGGATGGCCGAGCGGTTCTAGGCGCTACAGTCTGGAACCGCGCGACAGCTACGGTCGCAGGTTCGAATCCTGCCTCGAGCATGGATGTGTGTGATGTCCTTAGGTTTAAGTAGTTCTAAGTTCTAGGGGACTAATGACCTCAGAAGTTAAGTCCCATAGTGCTCAGAGCCATTTGAACCATCTACTCGTGGACATCAGTATGGGCTTTATCCAACCTTCGGCTATATGTCGGCTTGATCTCTGCTGGGGACACTATCTATGTGGTGTCCGGATGTCGGTGGAGGAATGGCAGAACATTCTTCCTGAAGAGTCGAAACGAGAGAAGAAAGTGACGTTAGAAGCAGGGCAGTGGAACCAAGTCAACCTTCAAACTCATCCCAACATGGGATTCAGATCGGAACTCTGGCCAGGCCAGTCCAGTTCAGGAGTGTTATTGCCCTCATACCAAGGCCTCACGGACCAGTTTCTCATACATGCTGCTTTATGATAGGGTGGCACAAATAATAGTCGTCTCCGAATAGTTCCTCTGATGTACACAACGACGGACTTGGGGTCGAATCGTTACTGCACTCGCCTCTACGATGTGACAGTTGTGATGCCTTAATGTATAGCCGAATCGGTAGGTTAACAATTACCTTATTGGGAAGAGACACAAAATTCGCTGTTACCTTTGTAAGAATGTACTATCTTTCGACCGTAACATAAAATAAAATTTCAGAGGCTTCCACCCGCTTCGAGGAGTTAAAATATCACAAGCTCTCGATCAAGCATTCCTTGGCCATTTTCTATTGAAGTAGTTGCTGATGGGCTGCTGGTACGCCGCTGTATCCTCTGGCTACCGGCTGTGACGTCACTGGCGCTCACGCTATGGGTAGACATTGACTCAGCGTTCGTCGTGTCCGCTTGGAACTTCGCGACCGCTGGATCACCCGCCACCCTTCTGAGCTGTGCGCCACCAACTCGATCAAGGGTATTGTCAGTAAATTTTATTTTCAATGGATTTTTTAAATTATACTGTCCCCGAAGCACTTAGTGCGAGCACCGACAGAGGTGTCGTCACATTTGGTCCTGTGACTATTCTCCAGAGTAGGCGATAAAACTGCTCATGCTCCTACCTGCACTGTCCGACGGTAGAGCTACGCACTGTTTGTTCGACGAGAGATTTGTAGGACTCGAAAGGTGTTTTGTAAACTCTAGGTGTTCTGAGGCCTGATACATGTTTAATTATCTCTGTAATTGCCGAATTTTCGACGGGGATCTGAAGATCGATTTCGCTTTGTCACTTTCAGCAAGTGGCTTGTCTCGCCCAACACAGAGCCACAGAGTGCTTTATTCGGGGATACATTTAAATACTTACTTTTTTAAAAAGTAGTTTTTCTATACTCTGTCAATGGAGTTACTGAAAGTCGACTGTAACAAGCAGTTTTATCGTCCTGACGTTTATGATCTTGGTCGCTAAACGTTTCTAAAACCAAAGTACATAAGAACTGTTAATGCTTAAATTATAGAAACAGAATATTATTAGAAATTACTTTCACATATTATATGGAAGTAAGATATTTCGTTCAAAAAATATGCCCTGATCTTGGATCGAGTATTACGATAAATAAACGCATTGTCAGTAGTGAGACTACTTATTTCTGAGCTCCTAAGATCACTAGAGATTGTCCGTAGAACAATAAGCTGGTTTTATTTACACGTTCTCTAGAGCAACTATTGCTTCTAGGCCAGCTATGCAGTAGGCTGCGTTGCTCTGTCAGAACAAGATTCAAGCCACACTATCTCTGTTCCAAACTCTTTCACATTTCTACACAGCTGCGGAGCACAGACAGTCACCACACAGCTATACAACAAACCACACTTGTATTTCAAAAAAGTCTTTATTCCATCACAAGTGTTAGATGACGAAGCCTCGAAACAAATGGAAACTCCTTGGAAGCTCATCTAAAAATAGTACTGTAGGTTTTCCCTTAAACCGTCACACGAACGACAAAATGACAGGTATCGAAATAAGATACCAAGGGACAGAATAGCATCTGAAATCGGTAAGTAGAGGAAAGGGCACTACACCTGCTGGAATACTATTTCGATTCTTCACACGGTAAGCAAGAGAACTTGCTCCCCTCCTATCGTAGATCTCTTGAGGAGCGAAGCGTTCCTAAGGACTAGAAGAAAGAACGGGCCATTCCCGTTTCCAAGAAGGGTCGACGAACAAACGACCAAGATTAGGGGCTTACGCTCTTGCCGACATTCTGTAGAAGAATTTTGGAATAAGTTCCATGCTCGTGTATTCTGACATTTCTGGAGAACGAAAATCTCCTCTGTAAGGACCGAGCAAGTTGGCGCAGTGGTTAACACACTGGACTCGCGTTCGGAAGGACGACGGTTCAATCCCGCGTCAGGCCATCCTGATTTAGGTTTTCCGTGATTTCCAGAAATCGCTCCAGGCAGATGCCGGGATGGTTCCTTTGAAAGGGCACGACCGACTTCCTTCCCCGTCCTTCCCGTATCCGATGAGACCGATGACCTCTCTGTCTGCTCTCCTCCCCCCAAAACAACCCAACCCAACCCATCCTCTGCAAGGACAAACATTGATACCGAAAACAACGGTTGCGTGAAACCCAGTTCGCTGTGTTCGTTCACAAGACCCAGAACGCAGTAGTACATAAAGACACTTAGTTCCTTGATGGCCCGAAGGCATTCGATACTGTTCGACACTACCGACTTTCCACACTACCGACTAATGAACAAAACACGAGCGTGTTTTGTGACTGGACTGGAGAGTTTCTAGAAAACAGAACACAGCATGTCATTCTGAACGAACAGTGGTCTTCAGACGTAAAAGTAACTTCGGGTGTGCCCAAGGAAGTGTTGTTTGATTATAAATTTTCACAATATACGTTAATGAACTATTAGTTAGCGTCGAAGTTTTTTGTGGATTTTCGTGGATGATGCTGTTTTATGAAGATAAGTGGAAACGCTAAAAAAATTGCAGTGGAATGTGGGAAGACCTGCAGAGGATTGAAGCTTGGTGCAGGGAGTGGGAATCGACACTCAACAACAATAAATCTAACGTATTGCGAAAACATAGACAGAAAACCCCTCCACTGTATGCTGATACGATTGGGGAACAATCACTGAAAGACTTACTTCCATAAATATCCAGGAGTATGTATACGGAACGATTTTTAATGGAAATACCGCATAAAATAAATCGGCGTATAGCAGATGACAGACTGAGATTCATTAGAAGAATCCTCAGGAAATGTAGTGCATCAACAAAGGAGGTAGCTAACAAAACAGTCATTCAACCAAGACTCGTCAGTCTGAGGTCCGTACCGGATAGGATTGATAGATGAAACAGAGAAGATCCAAAGAAGAGCAGCATGTTTCGCTACAGGACCGTTTAGTAAGCGCGAAAGCATCACGGAGACCCTTGGCTAACTCCACTGTCAGATGCTACAGAGAGGCGTTCTGTAGCATAGTGTGGTTTACAGTTAAGGTTCCCAGAGCGAACGTTCCTATAAGAGCTGACTAGCATTGTGCTTTCTTCTACGTACATCTCACGAAAGGCCGTGAACACAAAATCAGAGATTGGAGCCCACTCGGAGGCTTACCAGCAGTCGTTCTTCCTGTCAACCATACGCGACTAGAACAGGAAAAAGGTGAAGTGACGTGGTGCACAGAGTACTATCCACCACACACCGTAAGGTGCCTTGCGGAATATACAGGGTGAAAAGTATTTAAACCGACAAACTCTGGGAAGTTGTAGGGGACATCAAAACGAATATTTTCCCCTAATGTCATTTTTTCCTATGAGGATTATTTAAACCGGTGGAGGCCGTATTACGCTCTTCGGCTGTTAGAAGCCGATTACGATCTTCAGTTGTTAGAGGGCGTATTACGCTCTTCAGTTGTAGGCAACTGCTGTCCATCAGTGTAGTAGTGCATTGTCTCTGTTTACTAATGGAGCGATATACCTGGAGTGAGTACTTTGAAATGGTTGGTGAGTACTACGTAGCGCACCACAACGGACGAGCTGCACAGCGGGTTTATCAACAACAATATCCTAATCGCCGTATCACGCATCATACGACCTTTGCTGCTGTGTACCAACATCTGTTTGAGACCGGGTCACTTAGCAGATGACCTGGACAGGGACGCCGTCGCACGGCAAGAACACTGCAATTTGAGGAAGCTATCCTGCAGCATGTGGAGCGGGATCCTTCAATCAGCACTCAATCAGCATCTGAGGTCATCAGTCCCCTAGAACTTAGAGCTACTTAAACCTAACTAACCTAAGGACATCACACACATCCATGCCCGAGGCAGGATTCGAACCTGCGACCGTAGCGGTCTCGCGGTTCCAGACTGACGCGCCTAGAACCGCTCGGCCACACTGGCTGGCCACGCAGTGGTACCTGGAACAGTGTGAAATGCATCCTACATTTCCATCCTCTGTGTTGTTTACCGATAAAGCAACTTTCGGGCGTGATGGAGTCTTCAAAATGCACACTTCGATGTTTGGAGTGAAGATAACCCACATGCCACAGTTACTAGCGCTCATCAAGAGCGGTTCTTTCGTTAATGTGTGGGTCGCTGTTGTTGGGGACTGTTTAATTGGGTCGTATCTGTTACCTAGGCCATTAAATGGCAGGCACTATTACAATTTTCTCGGCCGAGTATTGCCAGAATTGCTGGAAGACGTCCCGCTCCCTACAAGGCAACGCCTGTGGATCCAACATGACGGGGCGCTTGCGCATTTCAGTCACCGTGTGCGTCGATTCCTGGACTAACGGTTCCCAGAAACGTGGATTGGCAGAGGTGGTCCTGTACCGTGGCCTGCTCGATCCCCAGATATGTCCCCTTAGGACTTCTTTTATGTGGGTAGAGATGCGCAACCTTGTTTACGTAGCTCTTGTTGCATCAGAAGAGGATGCCCGGTTATTAGCAGCAGCAGGAACAATTCAGGATGTTCCGGGGGTTTTGCCCGTGTCAGACAGAACATGATCCGACAGTGTTACCTTTGTTTACGTGTCAATGGAGGCATTTTTGAAAATCTACTGTAACTGAAATTGGGTAGTGTTAATGTGTTGTCTATTGGTCATAAAAAATGGAAAAGTGTTTGTTGGCTTAATTAATTTGCCGCCAGAGAAATCTTCCTCTACCGGTTTAAATACTCCTCATAGGAAAAAATGATATTAGGGAAAAATATTTGTTTTGATGTCCCCTACAATCTCCCAGAGTTTGTCGGTTAAAATACTTTTCACCCTGTAGATGCAGATGTAAAAGAGCAAAACATAGCTCCTAGAAAATCTCTATATGAAGCCACCAGCGTGTCTGACGGAAGCTCGGCAAGTAATAAGAAACGGTGGACTATATAGCGGAAAATAATAAAGGTGGAATTCAGAATGAGATTTTCACTCTACAGCGGAGTGTGCGTTGATGTGAAACTTCCTGGCAGATTAAAACTGTGTGCCGGACCGAGACTCGAACTCAGGACCTTTGCCTTTCGCGGGCAAGGTTCGCAAGAGAGCTTCTGTGAAGTTCGGAAAGTAAGAGACGAGGTACTGGCGGAAGAAAATCTGTGACGGCGGGGCATGAGTCGTGCTTGGGTAGCTCAAATGGTAGAGCACTTGCCCGCGAAAGGCAAAGATCCCGAGTTCGAGACTCGGTCCGGTACACAGTTTTAATCTGCCAGGAAGTTTCAAGGTGGATTCAATAGAAGTAGCGGCAAATGGACTGAAATCAAGAGTAGTTGAAAAACATGGACAGAATTCAATCATCTGCATAAGACAGTCGGGTGGAAGAAGTTTTTAGCTGCTCTACATTCAACTGAGCAACAAAGGTAATTGATAAGGGTGGTTGTGGTTCCGCTTGTTGCTATCATGACAGTGATGGTGGTAGCAATGATGAGTATGATCTGATGAGTTTGATGTTGTTGATGATGTTGATGGTTGTGGTGGTGGTGGTGGTGGTGGTGGTGATGATGAAAATCTACATCAAGGTGGCGAGGAGGAGATTTGAACGCTGCACTTTCTGAGTGCAAATCTACTGTCATAAGTACTGTGCCATTGGTCTCGGTCATAACATTAAGACTGAATGTGGTTATCACTCAAACTAGATCGTGATATCGCTGTGACGATGACAACCTAAATCAGGTGACTACAAGGATATTTCAACACTGTTCATTCTAAATGCAAGTCCACTCCCATATCCACTGTGCCGTTTACTCCAGAAAAAGTCCACTTTTCTTACAAGAGCATTTTTATTTTGATGTTTATCTCATGCACGTAGGTCGATTTCAAGACAGTATTGTCGTGTCCTCAGCTATTTTACTCGATCATAACGTTAGGATATACTTAATGGGTACCCAGAACGGTTGATGATAGCTATGAGGACCTAAATTAATGCAACTAGGAGACCTCAGCCCTGCCCCTTCTAGATGCTAGTCTAATGTCATAACAAATGTGCCACCTGGTTCGGTCAAAACATTAGGACTGAATTTAGTGGTTACCCTAACTGGATGGTAAATGATGATGACGACGGCGACCAAATCAAGACGGCTAGAAGGTGATTTGAATCCTGATGCTTCGAAATGCATGCCTACTGTCATAACCACTGTGCTATAACTTTCGATCGTAACATCAAGAATGAACTGGGTGTATATCCGGATGTGGGTGGCGATGGCGACGACTTAAATCAAGAAAGGATTTGAAACCTGCTTCATCTAAATGAAAGTCTACTCACACAGCAAATGTGTCATTTGGCTCAGTCAAAACATTAGGACTGAACTTAGTGTACATTATAACTGGATGATGATGGCGACGATTATCTAAATCATCACAGCCAGAAGATCTGAACCGTGCTCCTTCTAAATGCTAGTGTACCGGCATAACAAATGTGCCACTTGGGTTGGTCAAAACATTAGGACAGAACTGGCCATTAAAATTGCTGCACCACGAAAATGACGTGCTACAGGAGCGAAATTTAATCAACAGGAAGAAGGTGCTGTGGTATGCAAATAATTACCTTTTCAGAGCATTCACACAAGGTTGGCGCCGGTGGTGACTCCTACAACGTGCTGACATGACGAAAGTTTCCAACCGATTTCTCATACACAAACAGCAGTTGACCGGCATTGCCTGGTGAAACGTTGTTGTGATGCCTCCTGTAAGGAGGAGAAATGCGTACCATCACGTTTCCGACTTTGATAAACATCAGATTGTAGCCTATCGCGATTACGGTTTATCGTATCGCGACATTGCTGCTCGCGTCGGTCGAGATCCAATGACTGTTAGCAGAATATGGAATCGGTAGGTTCAGGAGGGTATTACGGAACGCCGTGCTGGATCCCAACGGCCTCGTATCACTAGCAGTCGAGATGACAGGCATCTTATCCACATGGCTGTAACGGATCGTGCAGCCACGTCTCGATCACTGAGTCAACAGGTGGGGACGTTTGCAAGACAACAACCATCTGCACGAACAGGTCGATGACGTTTGCAGCACCATGGACTATCAGCTCAGAGACCATTGCTGCGGTTACCATTGACGCTGCATCACAGGCAGAAGCGCCTGTGGTGGTGTATTCAACGACGAACCTGGGTACACGAATGGCAAAACGTCAATTTCTCGGATGAATCAGGTTATGTTTACAGCATCATGACGGTCGCATCCGTGTTTCGCGACATCGCGTTGAACGCACATTGGAAGCGTGTATTCGTCATCGCCATACTGGTGTATCACCCGGCGTGATGGTATGGGGTGCCACTGGTTACACGTTTCGGTCACCTCTAGTTCGCATTGACGGCACTTTGAACAGTGCACGTTACATTTCAGATGTGTTACGACCCGTGGCTCTACTCTTCATTCGATCCCTGTGAAACCCTACATTTCAGCAGAATAATGCTCGACCCCATGTTGCAGGTCCTGTACGGGCCTTTCTGGATACAGAAAATGTTCGACTGCTGCCCTGACCAGCACATTCTTCAGATCTCTCACCAATTGAAAACGTCTGGTCAATGCTGGCCGAGCAGCTGGCTCGTCACAATACGCCAGTCACTACTGTTGATGAACTGTGGTATCGTGTTGAAGCTGCATGGGCAGCTGTACCTGTACACGCCATCCAAGCTCTGTTTGACTCAATGCCCAGGCGTATCAAGGCCGTTATTACGGCCAGAGGTGGTTGTTCTGGGTACTGATTTCTCAGGATGTATGCAAATTGCGTGAAAACGTAATAAAAAAAAATGGTTCAAATGGCTCTGAGCACTATGCAACTTAACTTCTGAGGTCATCAGTCGCCTAGAACTTAGAACTAATTAAACCTAACTAACCTAAGGACATCACACACATCCATGCCCGAGGCAGGATTCGAACCTGCGACCGTAGCGGTCACGCGGTGCCAGACTGAAGCGCCTAGAACCGCACGGCCACACCGGCCGGCAAAATGTAATCACATGTCAGTTCTAGTATAATATATTTGTCCAATGAATACCCGTTTATCATCTGCATTTCTTCAAAAATGGCTCTTAGCACTATAGGACTTAACATCTGTGGTCATCAGTCCCTTAGAACGTAGAACTACTTAAACCTAACTAACCTAAGGACATCACACACATCCATGCCTGTGTATTTCTTCTTGGTGTAGCAATTTTAATGGCCAGTAGTGTAAGTGGATTATGATGGCGACGGTGATAGCGGCATAAATCACGCCAGCTGGAAGAAGATTCGAACCTTGCTCCTAAGGAGAGCATGTCTACTGCCATTGCCATTGTGTCATTTGACTCGGCCCTGACTAATTTGTGCTAGACATGGTAATTGGGTGTTTCAGCCACTGAAAGCCTCCGAAAAATGGTTAAAATGGCTCTCAGCACTATGGGACTTAACTTCTGTGGTCATCAGTGCCCTAAAACTTAGAACTACTTAAACCTAACTAACCTAAGGACATCACACACATCCATGCCCGGTGCAGGACTCGATCTTGCGACCGTAGCGGTCGCTCGGTTCTAGACTGTAGCGCCTAGAACCGCTCGGCCACCCCGGCCGGCAAAGCCTCCGACCTGGTTATCGTAACTCATCGCCAAACACCCCATGTCTGTGTCCGGGAGATAACTTGTAGCCGACAGGGAACCACCGGTCCAGTCGTGTCCCACAGCGAGCACGCGCGGGCGCTGACGGGAAGCTGGGGTTGAGTGACGGGCGCTACCGTGCCGCGCGGTTAGTAATAACACGAGCGCGGCTGGCATTAGCGTCAGTCGCATGCCACGTCGCTTGAGACGCTCCCGGCGATCACCAGACTCGTCCTCTGGTTGCACGACCCGTTCAGCACTGGGCGTGCCGCGCGCCCGACCCCAGCCAGCTGTGTCCGTAATCATCGGGTCTGCCGCCGTGTTATTACGCCAATGCGGAGTTTATTCGACGGCCACGACGTATGTTGTCTCATTTAGACGGTGTGCCCCCGTCGGCGTCTCGTTCCTAGGCATCGTGCAGCGGGGGCCTCTGGTCAACAGTCGAAGTATTTCTCTGAATGCTTCTGTACTTCACCCACTGCCTTGGCAGCGAATTAACGACAGACAGAGGTTGCGCAAGATAACCTGGACCTCGCCCAGAAACGTATTCCCGTTGTAGCCGCTTCCCGCGTCCATTTCTGTGTTCTGAATTTCTGTAATTGTGTGTTGCCTGCTGAGCTGTGCTCTTTCTCCGTTAGCTGCGGCCACCTCAGTCATGTCAATGGTCTGTCGCCTGCCGACACCTGTATTACATTGCTGTACGGGTTTGTATCGTTTTTGTTTTGGATTTTGGTATTCCTGTTGCAATGGTTTATTAATGGAACGCAGTATGTCATTCTCAATGGAGAGAAGTCTTCCTAAGCAAGAGAGATTTCAGGTGTGCCGAAGGGGAGTGTCGTAGGACCGTTGCTATTCACAATATACATAAATGACCTTGTGGATAACATCGGAAGTTCACTGAGGCTTTTTGCGGATGTTGCTGTGGTATATCGAGGGGTTGTAAAAATGGAAAATTGTACTGAAATGCACGAGGATCTGCAACGAGTTGGCGCGTGGTGCAGGGAATCGCAATTGATTCTCAATGTAGACAAGTGTAATGTGCTGCGAGTACATAGAAAGAAAGATCCTTTATCATTTAGCTACAATATAGCAGGTCAGTAACTGGAAGCAGTTAATTCCATAAATTATCTGGGAGTACGCATTAGAAGTGATTTAAAATGGAATGATCATATAAAGTTGATCGTCGGCAAACCAGATGCCAGACTGAGATTCATTGGAAGAATGCAATCCGAAAACAAAGGAAGTAGGTTACAGTACACTTGTTCGCCCACTGCTTGAATATTGCTCACCAGTGTGGGATCCGTACCAGATAGGGTTGACAGAAGAGATAGAGAAGATCCAACAGAGAGCAGCGCGCTTCGTTACAGGATCATTTGGTAATCGTGAAAGCGATACGGAGATGACAGATAAACTCCAGTGGAAGACTCTGCAGGAGAGACGCTCAGTAGCTCGGTACGATGTTTTGTTGAAGTTTCGAGAACATACCTTCACCGAGGAGTCAAGCAGTATATTGCTTCCTCTTACGTATATCTCGCGAAGAGACCATGAGGATAGAATCAGAGAGATTAGATCCCACACAGAGGCATACCGACAATCTTTCTTCCCACGAACAATACTGGAATGGAAGGGAGAACCGTTAGAGGTACTCAGAGTACCCTCCGCCACACACCATCAGGTGGCCTGCGGAGTATGGATGTAGATGTAGATGCATTTATTGATTGTCATTTTATATTGTAGTTCACTGTTGCTGTTTGAGTTAACATATGGTCACTGTGTCATTTGGAGATAGTGAGTGGAGCTGTGGGCATTAGAAAATGTAGCGCCAAGCGGAGAAATCGGAACATTTTCTACATATTCTTCTGTTAGAATTGACTAGAGGGGGCACAGCAGCGGAAGTAGCCAGAACAATTTGCGCCGCGTATAGAGATAACGACGTTGGACAGAGCACGGCAAGAAAATGTTTTTCTCGTTTTAAGGAGGATCGTTTTGACATTAGTGACTCTACACGTTGAAGAAGACCTTCGCGGCTTGATGGAGATCGTTTTTGCGCATTAATCCACAGTGATCCACGTCAGTGTATTCGAGAACTGGCAGATGCGATGAACTGTGATCATTCCACCACAGCGTGAAATTTGCATGCATTGGGGAAGGTTCGAAAATCGGGTGTATAGGTACGTCATGCTCTAAGCCAAAATCACAAAAATCACTGGGTGACCGTATGTGCATCTCAGCTTGCTCTTCATCAACCGGCTCGTGAACAACGCCGACCATTCCTATCCTGTAGTGTTACTGGTGACGAGGAATGGTATTTTGAAGCTAACATAGAAAAAAGAAAGGAATTGGTGAATCCGAAGAATGCAACTGCGCGCATCCACGTTATGCATCTGGTGGAGCAGCGACGGTGTGGTGTACTAGGAATTGCTTCCTCGAGGTGTAACCATCACTGCTGACATTTATTATGAACGACTGATATGTCTTGCAGACGCAATCCCAGAACAATGCCCAGGAAGACTGTATGAAGTGATGCCACCACATGGTAACGGCCGCGTCATTCTCCTATACTGACAAAAAAACAATGTACAGGAGATGGGTTGAAAAGCCATTCACTCTGCAGCGGAATGTGCGCTGATATGGAACTTCCTGGCATATCAGCTCACACTCCGCTGCAGAGTGAAAATGTCATTCTGGAAACATCCTCCAGGCTGTGGCAAAGCCATGTCTCCGCAATATAATTTCTTCCAGGAGTGCTAATTCTGCAAGGTTCGCAGGAGAGGTTCTGTGAAGTTTGGAAGGTAAGAGATACGGTACTGGCGGAATTGAAGCTGTGAGGACGGGTCGTGAGTCGTGCTTAGGTAGCTCAGTTGGTAGAGCACTTGTTCGCGAAAGGCAAAGGTCCCGAGTTCGAGTCTCGATCCGGCACACAGTTTTAATCTGCCAGGAAGTTTCAGCCTTCAAGGAACTTCCTTTCCGAAAGAAACTTCCCAACGAACGTGACTCGACGAGCTCTTCGCCTCGGAACCAAGTGATTTCTATAGCCGCGAAATTAAAAAGTTGTCCCAGTGTTGGCAGACTGTCGTAAATAGTGAAATTGGAAATTTGTGGTAAGGTCTTATGGGACCAAACTGCTGAGGTCACCGGTCTCTATGCCTACACACTACTTAATCTAACTTAAACTAAGTTACGCTATGGACAGCACACACACATGTCCGAGGGAGGACTCGAACCTTCGACTTGCGCCATAGGGTGGTGGGGTTTCGGGTTCCGCTGGGTAGGTCAGGAGTCCACTACACGCAACAAGCGGATACACGGGTAGCAGGGGTTGTGTGGCGTGGGCTGGGCGGTTTTTTAGGTTAGATGGCCTTGGGCAAGTACAGAAAGGGCAACAGCCTCAACGGGTGCGGGGCAAAGTCAGGACATGCGGGGACCAAGCAGCAATCGGTATTGTAATTGTCAACTGTCGAAGCTGCGTTGGTAAAGTACCGGAACTTCAAGCGCTGATAGAAAGCACCGAAGCTGAAATCGTTATAGGTACAGAAAGCTGGCTTAAGCCAGAGATAAATTCTGCCGAAATTTTTACAAAGGTACAGATGGTGTTTAGAAAGGATAGAGTGCATGCAACCGGTGGTGGAGTGTTCGTCGCTGTTAGTAGTAGTTTATCGTGTAGTGAAGTAGAAGTG
The DNA here is from genome assembly GCF_021461385.2 of Schistocerca piceifrons. Taxonomy (NCBI): domain Eukaryota; kingdom Metazoa; phylum Arthropoda; class Insecta; order Orthoptera; family Acrididae; genus Schistocerca; species Schistocerca piceifrons. The sequence continues at coordinate 477,515,948 of NC_060138.1, read as the reverse complement.
GATAGTTCCTGTGAATTATTATGGGTGGAGGTTACACTAAACAACCGAACTAGGTTAATAATTGGCTCCTTTTACCGACTCAGCAGCATTAGTGGCAGAACAACTGAGAGAAAATTTGGAATACATTTCACATAAATTTTCTCAGCATGTTATAGTCTTAGGTGGAGATTTCAATTTACCAGATATAGACTGGGACACTCAGATGTTTAGGACGGGTGGTAGGGACAGAGCATCGAGTGACATTATACTGAGTGCACTATCCGAAAATTACCTCGAGCAATTAAACAGAGAACCGACTCGTGGAGATAACATCTTGGACCTACTGATAACAAAAAGACCAGAACTTTTCGACTCTGTATGTACAGAACAGGGAATCAGTGATCATAAGGCCGTTGCAGCATCCCTGAATATGGAAGTTAATAGGAATATAAAAAAAGGGAGGAAGGTTTATCTGTTTAGCAAGAGTAATAGAAGGCAGATTTCAGACTACCTAACAGATCAAAACGAAAATTTCTGTTCCGACACTGACAATGTTGAGTGTTTATGGAAAAAGTTCAAGGCAATCGTAAAATGCGTTTTAGACAGGTACGTGCCGAGTAAAACTGTGAGGGACGGGAAAAACCCACCGTGGTACAACAACAAAGTTAGGAAACTACTGCAAAAGCAAAGAGAGCTCCACTCTAAGTTTAAACGCAGCCAAAACCTCTCAGACAAACAGAAGCTAAACGATGTCAAAGTTAGCGTAAGGAGGGCTATGCGTGAAGCGTTCAGTGAATTCGAAAGTAAAATTCTATGTACCGACTTGACAGAAAATCCTAGGAAGTTCTGGTCTTACGTTAAATCAGTAAGTGGCTCGAAACAGCATATCCAGACACTACGGGATGATGATGGCATTGAAACAGAGGATGACACGCGTAAAGCTGAAATACTAAACACCTTTTTCCAAAGCTGTTTCACAGAGGAAGACCGCACTGCAGTTCCTTCTCTAAATCCTCGCACAAACGAAAAAATGGCTGACATCGAAATAAGTGTCCAAGGAATAGAAAAGCAACTGGAATCACTCAATAGAGGAAAGTCCACTGGACCTGATGGGATACCAATTCGATTCTACACAGAGTACGCGAAAGAACTTGCCCCCCTTCTAACAGCCGTGTACCGCAAGTCTCTAGAGGAACGGAGGGTTCCAAATGATTGGAAAAGAGCACAGGTAGTCCCAGTCTTCAAGAAGGGTCGTCGAGCAGATGCGCAAAACTATAGACCTATATCTCTGACGTCGATCTCTTGTAGAATTTTAGAACATGTTTTTTGCTCGCGTATCATGTCATTTCTGGAAACCCAGAATCTACTATGTAGGAATCAACATGGATTCCGGAAACAGCGATCGTGTGAGACCCAACTCACTTTATTTGTTCATGAGACCCAGAAAATATTAGATACAGGCTCCCAGGTAGATGCTATTTTTCTTGACTTCCGGAAGGCGTTCGATACAGTTCCGCACTGTCGCCTGATAAACAAAGTAAGAGCCTACGGAATATCAGACCAGCTGTGTGGCTGGATTGAAGAGTTTTTAGCAAACAGAACACAGAATGTTGTTATCAATGGAGAGACGTCTACAGACGTTAAAGTAACCTCTGGCGTGCCACAGGGGAGTGTTATGGGACCATTGCTTTTCACAATATATATAAATGACCTAGTAGATAGTGTCGGAAGTTCCATGCGGCTTTTTGCGGATGATGCTGTAGTATACAGAGAAATTGCAGCATTAGAAAATTGTAGCGAAATGCAGGAAGATCTGCAGCGGATAGGCACTTGGTGCAGGGAGTGGCAACTGACCCTTAACATAGACAAATGTAATGTATTGCGAATACATAGAAAGAAGGATCCTTTATTGTATGATTATATGATAGCGGAACAAACACTGGTAGCAGTTACTTCTGTAAAATATCTGGGAGTATGCGTGCGGAACGATTTGAAGTGGAATGATCATATAAAATTAATTGTTGGTAAGGCGGGTACCAGGTTGAGATTCATTGGGAGAGTGCTTAGAAAATGTAGTCCATCAACAAAGGAGGTGGCTTACAAAACACTCGTTCGACCTATACTTGAGTATTGCTCATCAGTGTGGGATCCATACCAGATCGGTCTGACGGAGGAGATAGAGAAAATCCAAAGAAGAGCGGCACGTTTCGTCACAGGGTTATTTGGTAGCCGTGATAGCGTTACGGAGATGTTTAATAAACTCAAGTGGCAGACTCTGCAAGAGAGGCGCTCTGCATCGCGCTGCAGCTTGCTCGCCAGGTTTCGAGAGGGTGCGTTTCTGGATGAGGTATCGAATATATTGCTTCCCCCTACTTATACCTCCCGAGGAGATCACGAATGTAAAATTAGAGAGATTAGAGCGCGCACGGAGGCTTTCAGACAGTCGTTCTTCCCGCGAACCATACGCGACTGGAACAGGAAAGGGAGGTAATGACAGTGGCACGTAAAGTGCCCTCCGCCACACACCGTTGGGTGGCTTGCGGAGTATCAATGTAGATGTAGATGTAGATGTAGGAGCCGCACGGACCGTGACAAGGCGCCTAGACCGCGCGGCTACCCCGCGTGGCGTAAATAGTGAAAGAGATTATATTATTGATGTCTAAAGTGTCTGTTATGTGTATCTACGAAATTGTGCACCAACCAAACAAGTCGTGTGTTCCTGCTGCTGTATTTGTTCTACACAACATGGCATTGCAATCTCCAGACACCTTAGGGACAGTGAAAGAGCTTCATATCATAACTGAGAGTTTGTGCAGAGTGTGATAAACTTTATGACGGAAGATGCAGATCAGGGAGTAAAAATTACATTAAAAAGTATGCTAGTAAGGGTTGCAGTAGCCCCTGGCGTTTCCCATCGTACAATAAAGAGGATAAATAACGAGAGGAAAAGAGTATCTATAGGTACTTTCTAAGGCTTCTCTAACTTAGGAAAGATGTGGAAGAAGGAGAGGAAAATTTCACATTTAGATGATTTTGATGAACAGATTGTCAGGAGACTTATACGTAACTAGCCCGTGAAACATACACAAAGGCACGAACATTAAAATCAGTAGTTCCATTAATCAACTCGGCCATTGTCAGTACGAAACCTGGACCAAAAAAGAGGCGAGTTAGAGGATGGGTCAACCTCCAACCTCTGTAAAAAAAGAATCTGGCTCAAGAAAAAAGTAAAAGGAACAACCAGACATATCACAACATTGACGGAACTGGATATGTGAGTGGATTCTATGGATTTACAGGTAGAAGTAAAATTTGGAATGTAAGGTCAGTCATGACTGGGGGAACGAAATAACTTGGAGAAATACTTGGTAAATATCATCATCTAATAAAAGTCATCCAAGAAACAAGACTTCCTCAGGGAGCTACCAAGATTGGAGAAACTCACACTCTTCAGCAGTAACCAGCTACGTCAAATCTGGACTTTCGGAGTTGGATTTGCTATCTACAATTAAATGATATCGGCTATCAATAAATTGGTTATGGTAATCGATCGCATCTGCCGGAAGATTTTCAAACCTAAACCATTTAAGATGTGCTTAGATCTCCATTATAGAATTCTGATGAAGAAACAAGGAACAAATTGTACATTGGAGCTAACAAGACATCCAGTTCAGTTGTTAATAGAAGATAAGAGCCCTTCAAGAATTGTTCCTGATAGTAGCAATTAAATTAGCAGTGAGAACCATATCAGGCAGCTTAACTTTGCCGAAACAAGGAAACTGACCATCAGAAGAACGTATTTAAGGTTTCCTGGATATCGTTAGATGGAAGTGCGATTGGAGCTAACAAGACATTCAGTTCAGTTGTTAATAGAAGATAAGAGCCCTTCAAGAATTGTTCCTGATAGTAGCAATTAAATTAGCAGTGAGAACCATATCAGGCAGCTTAACTTTGCCGAAACAAGGAAACTGACCATCAGAAGAACGTATTTAAGGTTTCCTGGATATCGTTAGATGGAAGTGCGATGAACCAGACTGACCACGTTCTAGTTGACCGAGGACATCATGGAAGTGTCGTGAACGTACGAACCTCCGTGATGCAGATATGAACTCCGCTCATTTTTAGGGTAGTCAAACTACGTCTGAAATAGTCTATCAAGTGACGAAGTAATGCTGAAAGGACGGTCCGCTTTGACAAGGATAAGTTATAAGATAGAGAAGCGAGACAGCACCATCACGATGAAATTGCAGAGCACCTCACGACATCGAAGGATCCCAACAACGTGAAAGGTGCGTGATTAGCGTTACAGAATGCAGTGTTTGTGGGTGCAAGTGAAGAGCTTGTTTGGCACCCAAAACGCAGAAGTAAAACTTACTTCGATGGAGGATATGGGGAAGAGCGAAGAGGTTAAAACGGCTAGAACAGCTTTCCACAGGCACAAGGATAGGTTATTACGAGGCGAGGCCTAGCACAGGTCGGCTCATAAAGAAGAAGAAACGGTAACACAATATAAGTCTGTTGACAGCAGTCGAAGAATCAAAGTCACCATGCTCTTTTTTCCGGTCCTCAAAATTTGCTAGAGTTGTCTACAGACAACATTCATTTGTTCTAACGAATGAGACTGGCGTAGTGGTACCACCATTAGAGCAGGCAAACCTATTTTTTTATAAAAAGAAGAAAATCATTTTGCGGACTTACGAATCATGGCATTCCAACAGCAGTGACAACACAGATTCGGGTCTAGACTGGTATAGTGGGATTTCCCACCAAGAAAAGAAATTAGTCATTCACTAAAGGCCCTATAGAACAACAATGTTCTAGGTTGTAGTGGTATCAAAGCTGAGATGCTCCGCTTGGGAGATGAAAAATTGATGGAGGTTTTGAAGCAGATAATATCTACTATCTGGACAGCAGAAGTAATTCTTGAACAATGGAAACGAGCAATTATACGTTCCATCTTAAAGAAGGTTGAATCTACACAAGTATCAAACTACTGAGAGATTTCATTACTTGAAATGCGTTATAAAGTCTTTGCAACACTGCTGCCAAACTGCATGAAACCATTGGCTGAAGGATTGGTAGGCCCCTATCAATGTCGCTTCGTGCCTGGACTGCCGACTCTTGACTACGTATTTAGCTTGAGGCAACTGACAGAAAAAATTTACGGATTCCATCGGGGATTACACCTTATCTTCATTGATTTTCGACAAACTGACAGCACTGTCGGCTCCAAGTTATGGAAAACGTTAGAGGAATTTCACATCCCACTGAAATACATCCGACTAATTGCAGTTAGCTATTCCCAACGAACTCGTCACGTACGGTTTGGCAACCAACTATCGCCACCACTCAGTATTCGAAATTGAGTGAGAGAAGGAACTCTATTGGCGCCAATACTGCCCAACTTGGTCTTGGAAGAAGTAAGCCGTGATACTGACCGAATCAGAGAAATGGCGATAATGGGAGCAGACACACCCCTGGCATTTGGTAATGATACTGTGATCCTTGCCGACATCCTGGAGCAAATATGCGTTGATACTTCCTGATTTCTCTACGATGCGTAGAAAGTTGGGCTGGTGGCTAACGATGATAAAATCAAACGTTTCGTTGTATAACATCGTCAAGCTCTTCTTTCTTCCTTTGTTGTTGACGGGCATACCTTTGAATGAGTTCAAGAATTCAGGTGCCTGTGACGAATGCCGACTAATAAGGGAAGTGCATCAACGAATAATAAATGCTAATCGCATGGTCTTTAGTCTGAACAATTTTTGTAAGACACGACTGATATCACAGACGAATATGATCTAGTTGTACATGACATTAATGAGACAGGTACTTTTATATGTTTGTGAAGTCTGGGTGACATCAACAACTATTGAAGAAGCAATCTATTCCTAGAAGCATGTACTTTGAAAGATCAATAGACGCGTTTATACTACCATGGAAGGTAATTTAGAACGAAGAGCGAAGGAAAAACTGTGCCAGCGGTTTAGAAAGCCATACGTTTGCCAAATGTAAGGGCGCAAGAAGCTACAGTGATTTGGAAACATTCTTCTAGGTGATAGATCCCTCCCATGCCTAGTCCATTATTATCAACCCACTGGAAATGTTCCAGGGGTCATCCAAGAATGCGATGTAAGTATCGAGTACTGACAATCCTTAAGGAAATTTGGCCGACAGCGGTGGAAAGTGAAGCTAAAGACCGGCAACGATCGACTACCATCTACAGCAGGTGCCTCATCTGCTGTGACTGACTGACCTGCCTTTTTAATGTGCTTTTTGAAATGCGTTCTGTTATAATTTTTTATAGTGTGCTTCTTTTTCCTTTTGTAGTCTGATTATTTCTTTTGTTTTTAGGATGATGATGATGATGAGGAGGAGTTTCAATAATCAAAGAAAATACGTCGTTTGAAGGCGGCATTGCATCATTAAAAACCTTACCAGACACGTTACAGGTATCATAGTTTCCATTTTTTGTTCCTACATTATTTATATGTTTAAATGTTCGTGTAATTCACACCTAACAACATTTACCAGGTGGAGAAAGTCACTAGAAACAGGAAGTGTTAGTTGAACAGTCAGATACACGAAGTAAACGTATTGACTTTCTGAGTAACGTGAAAATTACCGTAAATAGGGCAGATACGTCATACGTGTCGATGACAGATACAGTCATTGTTCTCAAATTAGGCGTAACGAATGGTCATCTCGACCAAGAGAAGGAATAAAACCGCCACTTTCAAAAGGACAACCCCTCGCTGCAGTGTCCACAGGTATATCATGTGAAAGTATAGTCCGGCAGAATACAAGAAATTTATTCGTGTGTTGAAAATGAGTAAATGAATCGTCTACAGGATCGAAATCTGGTTTTGTTCCAAATGCGCTTTTAATGTTCAAGCCAGGGAGTGAAATAGCAGATTAGCATAAAGAGATGATTGATGTAAGTTGTTCATTGCAATTCTTTGATCTGTTAGTATTTACTTCAAATGCATGCACAAAACAGTATTGTAGATCATCTGAATTACTTTCTCTTGTATCAAGCGGCTGGATCAGAAATCAGTCCCCAAATTTCTCAGTAGCACCGTTATTGTGCTTGCTAATGCTATTCTGAGATTTTGTGTTTGTCGAATTATTGGTCATACCGACGCAGCGTTTAATTCGATCGTTTGCAGATTACTTAGCTGTAGTTTACACGTTATACGTTATATGCTTCGAGCGGAGGGTTCTGCTGTCGTAACTGACTCTCCCTGTCCCCGTCACTGCCATTCCGCCATCCCCCTCCAACCCGCCTCCACCTACCATGGCGTCTGCCCATATAGTGATCACGTTGTTTTGCGCGGCGTACACCAAGGAAGATTTCAAAATACAAAGACTTCTAAGCGGAAAATTCTTAGAGTTACTAAATCAACATAGAATCTAATTGCGAGAGGAACGGCAGAGCTTAAACCCTCATTGACATTGAAGTGAAAATAACGGAATAAAATAACCCTATCATACCTACAGTGGTATGGTGTTGTGGTTTTAAACAGAAATTATGAATGTGGAAGAAGAGTATTGGCTAAAAAATATCTCGTAAATGTTGTATCCCATTGTCGCCAAGGAGAGTGTTCAGTTGTCTGTCGGAAACGGTGTTCTCCCTCTGCACCCACTGGCCTCTTTCCTTGCTGATAAGTGAGAACTGTCTCGTATGTGTAGTTGCAGAGTGTAGATGATTGTAATGGATATATTTGTAGTGTAGTGTTATGTCTGTGTTGTATGATGATGGTGCCGATACACAGGTCAGTCCTCTCGAACAGCACAAGGGGACCGCCAAGCTTAACCTCCACATCCTATCGACAGATCACTACCGACAGTTTTCAGTTGCTCTCACTCCAAGAGACTCTACGGAGAGGTCTGGAATCTAGTCCAGACTGTTGATCTGTATTCTTACACTATCACCCCTCCTCCCATTGCCGACCAAACACTGGCAGCGAAAATTTTTTCCACCAGCAGGATTCGAATCGGTCTAGCTACAAGACCAGCAGGAATGCAGATACTTGCATTTTTTTCTTTTTTTGTGAAGCGAAGAGCAGAGTGGTCAGTTCTGAGCCGGTGGAGACAGGGTGGGCAGAACGGGTAGGCCTGCCCACGATGCCTCCCCCCTCCCATCTCTGAACCGCTCCCCTCTAGTCATTTTTTTTTTTCAATTTACGGTAATGGGTTCAGTAAATAAAATATCTTTATTTCTAAAAGCATAAATACAACAGAAACGCCATCCTTCCGTGGGAATCAACAAGAGACATTACACTCGAACAAGGCGAGCAGAAGTCTTTATTATCAAGTTGTGGAAAAAATAATAACAATAATACCAAAGTAAGCTAAGAAGTGTGAGGCCGTAGACAAAGAGGGCAGAAGGTGCGGGGGTATGATAAGACTTGCAGGCAACTGCCCGGTAGATGGGGTGTGGAGGCAGAGTGGGCAGGGGTCAACATGCAAGCCCTGGCCACGGTGTCCCCGGCGCCATCACTGGGAAGAAGTGCCCGAAAGGAGGGCAGGAGCCACGGAGGAGGGGACAGTGGAGTTGGGGGTAATGACCTGTAATCTTCTCTGTATCGTTCCAATTTTAGTGTATGTACCGCCGAAGCGACTACAGCATTAGTGACGTAGACTACAGAGGTGGCAACAATACTGGTTATGAGAAAGTGACGCAGAAGAAGTGACACAGGTGTTAGGGCAAAGAGCAAATACTAAGCGGAAAAGCACTTTGTGCATAAAGTGAGAATGACAGTAGGACTGAGATGCGGAAACAGCAGGGCAACGCATCGTGACACCCTTCCCAATGAGAGGTGAAGACTTTAAATTAAGTACGTTCTATCCTTGAGGAGTGACACTCATTTTCTTGGAGGAAAGAGAGCTTACTCCACCTTTTTGAACAGAATAGGAGGACGTCTTAACGGTAGCCATGACGGCAGAGAAATATGAACGCCGGATGGTATCGTTCGGCACTGTATTCATTTCAGAGACCCCAGTGCAAGAGAGCTGAAGTAGTGGGGGGGGGGGGGGGGGGTGAACCAGTACGCAACATCGTACGGTATGACTCAGTGTGACATTGGGTAAAGGAAAATACATGAGAAGATGTTCAGGAAAGAACTGGAAATTTCTGTTCAAAGACAAGAGAGGAATAACACTGTTCTGGTATGAAGGACGAAAAGCGGCAAGTCTATTGGTATGTCCCATTTCATTCAATATGAGAACTGCACTCAACAAAGGATAATTAGGAGGCGGAATATTATAATGATTGCTTATAAAAGCGAAAATTGGACTGCAGTGACTCTACGTGCTGACCTCTAACTAACATCATATCTTAAGTACATTAAACATGTTGCACGTCTTCTTTTCTTTTGCTCCTGAGGATACTTCGGAACTGGCAAGACAGTGACCGATATATAAAAAAAAAACAGACCCGAGCAGCCAGCAGGGACTCTTGGCCTTCGCACAGGACAGTTAGCGTGAGGTGTTGTCTCCATGAAAGTTGCATCGTTGGGTGAGACCCAGGGCACCAGTGCTATTGTTGTCTTGTTTGTTTATTACTAATCTCCAGCCTAGCAGGCGAGCAGTGCCAAGGGGAGTGACTTTTATCAGTGAGAGATCAGTGCAGTGCCTTGTTCTGAAGAGTGTCTCCAGCAGACAACAATCTAATGCTTTCCTTAAGAAACACAGCATGCTGTAAAATAATAGTCTAGTCTCGGGCACAGTTTTTTACTTTCTGACGACATCTGATGCGAAGCTAGCTGCAGGGCACGAAGAGACGTCATTGTGAAAATGCTTGTGATGTCAGGAGGACATATAATACGGAGGAGCTTTCTGGAAAAGAGAGGTGAATCGGAAAGTCATTGGACTTCAACGTGAAGCGGTTTTCTTGGCAGAGTTGTTGTGGAAGAAGAATTCATACCACTGGCGGGCTGAGTATTCTTATACAGCAATTGGCAGTCACGTGTTTCTTGGTGGAAAGGAAACAGCAGGTTGTTTGATTCACTAAGAAAATTTAAGAGTTGAATCAGGGACGGAGGTGAGTGCGCGCAGAAGAGTTTGTCGAGAGATGGAGATCAGAGTGGATCTAGAAGATCGCCCGAGGTGCTGACCTCGTATTGGCAGAACCACGTCCCTCAACCATACGTCAGCGGGCAGTCATGACGGCTATGTTCCGCACGACTCATGCTGATATTTCATGGCGAGCGTTATTAACAGCACCAGCACCTTAGAACAACCGTTGGTCAGACTTCAGTCACATCACTGCAGTTATCTGAAGACCCGCAGGGCTTTGGTAAATGTACGAGTATGTGTTTTCAGTCTAACGGTCAGGCCAACAGTCCACTATGTTTCTTTAGTTAGAAGCTCATGAGCATTTTGAGAACGTTATTTGCGTCTAAAGGACATGTTCTCAAGAGCTTAAGGTGGTTCAGAGAACCAGCAGGTTTTACATAGGGTAATCCATGCAGAGTAGCTTCATAATATTAACTGAGGTTGTCAGATAGTCAGACCTGTTTCATTTTTGTGTTTTAATTGAACAGATGAATGTGTTCATTTAAAACTTGTTGCTGTTAACACCTTCAACTAATCTCATTTCTAATATTATGCAATTCTTCACTTTAGGATCTGCAGCAAGGATTATAAATTCTTCGTGTTTGTTAATCCACTGTGCACAAAAATACAGCTTGGGTGTTAAAGGTGTGTCCGGCTCTTAGTTAATTTTCTGGGTCAGCGTAACGATTTGAAGTGCACATGGGGTTATGCAAGGAATAAATGTAAATGAAAACCGCAGCGTGTCTTGAGCTGCACTTTGCAGGGTGATAAGCGCTGGAGTTACTTCTGTGAAAAAAAATGGTTCAAATGGCTCTGAGCACTATGGGACTTAACATCTGTGGTCATCAGTCCCCTAGAACTTAGAACTACTTAAACCTAACTAACCTAAGGACATCACACACATCCATGCCCGAGGCAGGATTCGAACCTGCGACCGTAGCAGTCGCGCAGTTCCGGACTGAGCGCCTAGAACCGCTAGACCACCGCGGCCGGCACTTCTGTGAACCCAGAAGCAATCGTCTGTGACATGTTACAGCACAACGATCAAAGGGAACCAGAAGACTGCAAACTCACAGCTGTAGCATATGTCGTTATTGGAGGCATGAAGGCAACTTCAGAGCTGGGAACATACATTGCTGATAGCAGCACTACGTGGCACATGTGTCAGTGGAATGTTATATAGAACTGCAGAAGTTAGTGGATTTGAGTACATACATTGTAAGTGAGTAACCTTTACTTACGTGTGTGTTATCATAAATACAAACCTGAGAATGTGAACTGACGACGTAAATGTGCTACTGTGCTCAAAGCCACATCACTTACATGAAACTGAAAACAATCCTGTGTGTGTGATCTCATTCATAAGCAAATAAATGAGCAACCTAATAATTTCACTCTCAGTAGACTTGGTCAGTGCGCACTGTTTGAAAAAAAACGTAACTGAATAAAGAAACCAAACTGTAGCGTCGATCTGTAAAAAACTGTAACCTGAAACACATGAAATTTTTTTCACTGACATACGGCCTGGTAAAATAAAGAAACTGACAGAACCTACATTGCAGAAAGGAAACGAAACAATCGCGAATTATGAATGTCACCTGTAAAATGGTAAAATGAAGTACTGGCAGCAACAGCAACACAGCAAGACTTCGCAAAAACAAAAAACTGCTAAAGACTAACTACACTTGGTCCGGGGAAACTGGGTTCATAATGTTGACACAGAATGCCAATGAAACACATGACTCAACCTAAGTTCTGAAATTCCAGTTAGGGAGGAATTTATTAAAAAAATTGTAGACTCTAATATGAAAATTCATTTAATCTAATAACCTCCATGGTTCAGTAACTTACCCTGGAAGATCAGTCATTAGAATAATTACCAAAAACTCGACTGTGATGAGGGTGAAGTGGACAACAACACAAGTCTACATAAATAAAAATAGACTTTTTACCTCATCAAATAATACCTTGGTCTACATTTCAAAATCTTTTTATGTCCATATGCTACCCAACCTTTGTTCTGAGTCGTCTTTCCTCCTCATAATAAATCTGTAACTCACATAGCTCCGAAAGTGCGTCCATACATTACACAGTACACTCAACGGATTCCCACCTACTGCACACAGCAACTATCTGTAGTGTCGCGGAATAGTAAAGAGTTGGAAACGTGGAATATTGTCAAAGTTTCGTTGCCTATGCCGAGAGCCAGAGGCAGTAGGTTAGCCAAGGGGTAAGGGGATTGCACATTTATGGAATGTGTCGTCACGCAGGGGCAATGGCCTGGTTACACACAACAGGCGCGAGAGAATTGCTTAGCACGAGGGTTTGTGTTAGACGGAGACTTTCGTAGAGTGCAGGACAGAGGTATAGCGTCAGCTGTACTGCATTTCACAACTTCGCGTAAGTCTGCCGTAACAACACGTAACTCTGTCGCAAGAACACCTATGGGGCGAGTACGACAGATGAATCAGCAGTATAAGTGGAACGAATGCGTTCGTTACAAACGAGCATGACGTCAGGACGTCGCTCGTGCTTCCTTTAAATACACCAGCTTTGATAGCAGCAAGGCACTCACAGTTAGACTTGCAGTTAGATGTGTACTGGGTCGCTGCGTAGCGCTCAGCTCGGTGATCGACATGTTAATCTTTATTACGGAGATGTTGCAGTAAGGTCAGCTCATCCAGCAGCAGACGTGAGGGGACAGTACCAGCTCTGGTCCTCTCTGCTGCCGCTGTCAATCATCAACCCAGGATTAGCAGACATCGCGGCAGACTCGCTCGTCGCCAATGCTGACTACATCAGTGAGCTGTCGTCAAGATCGTGGGGGGCCTAGGTCCTGTGCATCCGCCGTCACAACCAGGTGAGCCGACGACGCTGGGAGACTGCAGCCCATTCCGCCCGTCCACCGCGGGCGAGCCACCAGGAGGAGGAGGGAAGAAGACGGGGTGGGATAGAGTACACTCTGCACTACGAGAACGCCTCTCGTGCCGACAGCGCCGGGACTCCAACCCGGAGCTTCCTACGTGCAGAGGCTTGCTGTCCGCAGCCGAGCAGGCCGCCCAGCCGGGCGCCACCAGCCACGCGCGGCCGAAGTACAAAGTAAGGACATTCCTTCGCTACGTCACAGCACGCGGCGCTGTGCTAGCAAGACTGTGCGGCCCGGAGCTGGTGTCATCGCTACGAGTCAGCAAGGACTCGGGGAGGTCGTTGATATCACCAAGCCACATTGTACTCGGCAGGAATAAAAGTGTTATGAATTAATAATGTTTCTTTGGCGTTTATGACGTGTCCACTGTCATTTCCTAGCAGCCTAACAACTGGAGAGGTCGCCGCTCCGCCATCCAGTCCACCGTAGGCGACCGGGACCACCGGGGCGCCTACATATCCACTATTGACTGTCAAAGGTTCTACAACTCCAGAGTGCTGCCATCGCAGACAAGGATACTGTTGCCTAACAACCGTTTCTCTGACCACAATTCTTCAAATGTATCATTTTCTTTTACAAATATTAACACATTCAATAACATCAAAAGTAGCCACCTTTTATTTTATACAAGACTTTAAACTAATGTGAACAGCTGTCACATCCAAAATAATGTATGTCTTCATGTTTTACACTTGTGCTTTTGTATTTTACATTGAGTCAGAAATGTTAAGGGACCATAGGTCGAGTGTTACTTGCATTTTTGGAAATTTGTGATTGATCTTTGATGAGGTGTAGAATTTATTCCTAGCTGACTAACATCTGACGTGTTCCATACTGAAGATCACTTTTTAATTCACTCTTATGAAGTTCTTAGTCACTAAGTTACAAGATGATATATCGGGTTTTGCCTTAGAGTCGTAGAAGGTGGCTTACGCCATGATGGTTCAAATGGCTCTGAGCACTATGGGACCTAACAGCTGAGGTCATCAGTCCCCTAGAACTTAGAACTACTTAAACCTAACTAACCTAAGGACACCACACACATTCATGCCCGAGGCAGGATTCGAACCTACGACCGTAGTGGTCGCGTGGTTCCAGACTGAAGCGCCTAGAACCGCTCGGCTTCAACGGTCTATGCCATGATATTTTGTGATTGTTACGAGTTGTATCACGGTACTCAAAATGTAAGCTGCAGATAAGCTTTGCGTGTTGACTACTATATTTACGAGTTGCTTTGTGATGACGCCTTGTGCCTCGTTTTGGTTTTATGCTGTATGCAGACAACAGAAGATGGTCCTCTAACATCTGAAACCGGTTGTGTAATAAATTGTGGAGCAACACGGCCGTGTACAATCATGAATTTTCAAAATTACTAGCGTTTTCTGTATGTGGATTTGAACCCTGTTCGATCAGGTAACGAGCTTAGTGTCGACTCTACCTTGATTCCGCACGCACTCACCGGTACCCAGAGAAATCCGCACCCAGGGGTTTCGAACCGCGGCCTGGCGAGCGTCGGACGCAGCGGCGAGGTAATTGGCGGTGCGCGCCGTGCATTAGCGCGCACGCGCTGGCGCATCAGATAGGCCGGCGCTGACGTGGCCTTGTCAAGGCAGGCGCATTCCTATTAAGATGCGCGCCCCCGATAGGCTTAGCTAGGTCTGCTGCCTGTAAATAACGCGACGCCAGCTCCTCCACCCTCCTCATAAGCCACACCGCCCTCACTTCCCGAACAGGCGTCCAGCGGGCCGACACGCTACCTCTTCGCCGACCCCTTTGCCTCTCTGACGACTCTCACAGCACAGCACAGCACGGTACTCTTCAAAGAGATAGAACACCATAGAGCACGGTGCATGATAGTACGTAAGCAAATTACGAAACCCAGCCTGAAATAATAGATTCCCGTATTCACGTAAAGGTAACACACGAAAGTTCCTTCTCCGCTGGTGCATAACATAAATGGTAGAAACCATCAACAGATAATACTTTTAAACAGTACGAAAATGCAATGAGATACACTACTGGCCAGTAAAATTGCTACATCACGAAGATGACGTGCTACAGACTCGAAATTTAACCGACAGGAAGAAGATGCTGTGATATGCAAACGATTAGCTTTTCAGAGCATTCACGCAAGGTTGGCGCCGGTGGCCACACCTACAACGTGCTGACATGACGAAAGTTTCCAACCGATTTCTCATACACAAACAGCAGTTGACCGGCGTTGCCTGGTGAAACGTTATTGTGATGTCTCGTGTAAGGAGAAGAAATACGTACCATCACGTTTGCGACTTTGATAAAGGTCGGATTGTAGCCTATCGCGATTGCGGTTTATCGTATCGCGACATTGCTGCTCGCGTTGATCGACATCCAATGACTGTTAGCAGAATATGGAATCGGTGGGTTCAGAAGGGTAATACGGAACGCCGTGCTGGATCCCAACGGCCTCGTATCACTAGCAGTCGAGATGACAGGCATCTTATCCGCATGGCTGTAACGGATCGTGCAACCACGTCTCGATCCCTGAGTCAACAGATGGGGACGTTTGAAAGACAACAACCATCTGCACGAACGGTTCGACGACGTTTCCAGCAGCATGAGCTATCAGCTCGGAGACCATGGCTGCGGTTACCCTTGACGCTGCATCACAGACAGGAGCGCCTCCGATGGTGTACCCAACGATGAACCTGGGTGCACGAGTGGCAAAACGTCATTTTTTCGGATGAATCCAGGTTCTGTTTACAGCATCATGATGATCGCATCCGTGTTTGGAGACATCGCGATGAACGCACATTGGAAGCGTGTATTCGTCATCGCCATACTGGCGTATCACCCGGCGTAATGGTATGGGGTGCCATTGGTTACATGTCTCGGTCACCTCTTGTTCACAGTGACGCCACTTTGAACAGTGGACGTTACATTCCAGATGTGTTACGACCCGTGGCTCTATCCTTCATTCGATCCCTGCGAAACCCTACATTTCAGCAGTATAATACACGAGGCATGTTGCAGGTCCTGTACGGGCCTTTCTGGATACAGAAAATGTTCGACTGCTGCCCTGGCCAGCACATACTCCATATCTCTCACCAATTGAAAACGTCTGGTCAATGGTGGCCGAGCAACTGGCTCGTCACAATACGCCAGTCACTACTCTTGATGAACTGTGGTACCGTGTTGAAGCTGCATGGGCAGCTGTACCTGTGCACGCCATCCAAGATCTGTGACTCAATACCCAGGCGTATCAAGGCCGTTATTATGGCCAGAGGTGGTTGTTCTGGGTACTGATTTCTCAGGATCTATGCACCCAAATTCCGTGAAAATGTAATCACAAGTCAGTTCTAGTATAATATATTTGTCCAATGAATACCCGTTTATCATCTGCATTTCTTCTTGGTGTATCAGTTTTAATGGCCAGTAGTGTATATTCGTAGTTTTACTGCTTTTGTACCTGAAATTACACACTCAAGTGCCAAAGTAACTGGTGTAGTCATGCGTATTCAAATAGAGAGATTTGTAAACAGGCAGACTACGGGCGCTGCCGTCGGCAACGCCTATATCAGACAATAACAGTCTGGCGTAGTTATTAGATCGGTTACTGCTCCCAAAATGGGAGGTTATGAAGATCTACGTGAGTTAGAACGTAGTGTTATAGTTGGCGGACGAGCGATGGGACACAGCATCTCCGAGGTAGTGATGTAGTGGGGACTTTCCCGTACGACCATTACTCGAGTGTAACGTGAACATCACGAACCCGGTAAAACATCAGATCTCGACATCACTGCGGCCGGAGAAAGATTCTGCAAGAACGGGACCAAGGACGACTGAAGAGAATCGTTCAACGTGACAGAAGTGAAACCCTTCCGCAAATTGCTGCAGATTTCAATGCTGCACTCTCAACAAGCGTCAGCGTGCGAACCATTCAACGAAACATCATCGATGTGGGCTATCGGAGCCGAAGCCCCACTTGTGTACCCTAGATGACTGCATGACACATAGCTTTACGCTTCGCCTGGGCCCGTCAACACCGACATTGGACTGTTGATGACTGGAAAAACGCTGCCTAGTTGAACGAATCTTGTTTCAAATTGTATCAAGCGGATGGAAGTGTACGGAGATGGAGACTACCTCGTGCATCCGTGGACCCTTCCTGTCAGCAGGGGACTGTTCAGGCTGGTGGAGGGTCTGTAAAGGAGTGGGACGTGTGCAGTTAGATGGGACCCCTGATACGTCTAGATACGACTCTGACAGGTGACACGTACCTGAGCATCCGGTCTAAAAAATGGCTCTGAGCACTATGCGACTCAACTTCTGAGGTCATCAGTCGCCTAGAACTTAGAACTAATTAAACCTAAGGACATCACACACATCCATGCCCGAGGCAGGATTCGAACCTGCGACCGTAGCGGTCACGTGGTTCCAGACTGAAGCGCCTTTAACCGCACGGCCACACCGGCCGGCAGCATCCGGTCTGATCACTTGCATCCATTCATGTCCATAGTGCATTCAGACGGACTTGGGCAGTTCCAGCAGGACAATACGACACCCAACACGTCCAAAATTTGCTACAGAGTTGCTTCAGGAGCACTGTTCTGAGTTTAAACACTTGCGATGGCCATCAAACTCGCCAGACATGAACATTATTGAGCATATCTGGCATGCCTCGCAACGTGCTGTTCAGAAGAGATCTCCACCCCTCTACTCTTACGGATTTATGGACATCCCTGCAGGATTCATGGTTTCAGTTCCCTCCAGCACTACTTCAGACATTAGTCGAGTCCATACCACGTCGTGTTGCGGCACTTATACGTGATCGCGTGGACCCTACACCATATTAAGCAGGTGTACAAATTTCTTTGGCTCTTCAGTGTACATTGCCCAAACTTTAGGCATGATTTCGAAAATAAATAAGACAATTATATATTTTACAAGTTCGCGCACGTACATTCTAGCTTTTAAAACAACCACATAATGACGAGACTAAAATGCGAAAGCCACAATCGCTTTCGACTGACGTTCGTTTGAACGAAGAAAAGCAGAATCCATCACGTGTCGTTCCACGCTCATTAATTTTGAGAGGATTTGTCGTATCTAGTTGTTTCCGCGTAATAACTTGCGTCTTATGATGACAGTACGCTGTTTCCGGGTAACGGCGCATTGAAGGTTTATCACACACACGTCAGTTAAGGTGCGATTTGTTATAATTAAATATCAGTTAAGGGCACATCAACTGTAAAAGTCCTCAGGGGTCTCTAAGATGAACGACAATAATTTCCGAAACTGTATCCGACCTCTGTGGTCAAGCGGTTATAGACGTACAATGTTGTTGTTGTGGTCTTCAGTCCTGAGACTGGTTTGATGCAGCTCTCCATGCTACTCTATCCTGTGCAAGCTTTTTCATCTCCCAGTACCTACTGCAACCTACATCCTTCTGAATCTGCTTAGTGTATTCATCTCTTGGTCTCCCTCTACGATTTTTACCCTCCACGCTGCCCTCCAATACTAAATTGGTGATCCCTTGATGACTCAGAACATGTCCTACCAACCTATCCCTTCTTCTGGTCAAGTTGTGCCACAAACTTCTCTTCTCCCCAATCCTATTCAATACTTCCTCATTAGTTATGTGATCTACCCATCTAATCTTCAGCATTCTTCTGTAGCACCACATTTCGAAAGCTTCTATTCTCTTCTTGTCCAAACTATTTATCGTCCATGTTTCACTTCCATACATGGCTACACTCCATACGAATACTTTCAGAAATGACTTCCTGACACTTAAATCAATACTGGATGTTAACAAATTTCTCTTCTTCAGAAACGCTTTCCTCGCCATTGCCAGCCTACATTTTATATCCTCTCTACTTCGACCATCATCAGTTATTTTGCTCCCCAAATAGCAAAACTCCTTTACTACTTTAAGTGCCTCATTTCCTAATCTAATTCCCTCAGCATCACCCGACTTAATTAGACTACATTCCATTATCCTTGTTTTGCTTTTGCTGATGCTCATCTTATATCCTCCTTTCATGACACTGTCCATTCCATTCAACTGCTCTTCCAAGTCCTTTGCTGTCTCTGACAGAATTACAATGTCATCGGCAAACCTCAAAGATTTTATTTCTTCTCCATGAATTTTAATACCTACCCCGAATTTTTCTTTTGTTTCCTTTACTGCTTGCTCAATATACAGATTGAACAACATCGGGGAGAGGCTACAACCCTGTCTTACTCCCTTCCCAACCACTGCTTCCCTTTCATGTCCCTCGACTCTTATAACTGCCATCTGGTTTCTGTACAAATTGTAAATAGCCTTTCGCTCCCTGTATTTTACCCCTGCCACCTTTAGAATTTGAAAGAGAGTATTCCAGTCAACATTGTCAAAAGCTTTCTCTAAGTCTACAAATGCTAGAAACGTAGGTTTGCCTTTCCTTAATCTTTCTTCTAAGATAAGTCGTAAGGTTAGTATTGCCTCACGTGTTCCAGTGTTTCTACAGAATCCAAACTGATCTTCCCCGAGGTTGGCTTCTACTAGTTTTTCCATTCGTCTGTAAAGAATTCGTGTTAGTATTTTGCAGCTGTGACTTATTAAGCTGATAGTTCGGTAATTTTCACATCTGTCAACACCTGCTTTCTTTGGGATTGGAATTATTATATTCTTCTTGAAGTCTGAGGGTATTTCGCCTGTCTCATACATCTTCCTCACCAGATGGTAGAGTTTTGTCAGGACTGGCTCTTCCACGGCCGTCAGTAGTTCCAATGGAATATTGTCTACTCCGCGGGCTTTGTTTCGACTCAGGTCTTTCAGTGCTCTGTCAAACTCTTCACGCAGTATCATATCTCCCATTTCATCTTCATCTACATCCTCTTCCATCAATACGTACAATAGGGGAGTCGAAGGAAGTACGTTCGCGTTCCGGTACATTTTTTTTTCGTCTTCGCGTTTTTAACATGCTCTAAGACTTTCTTATTCATGTGAGAGTAGTGTATTCTGCAACGTTCAATGTTATCTGCATATAAGATTCTATCAGGAGTGAGTTTCTTCAATTTCATGACTTCATTCGGATTAAAAGGAGAAAGATGACTTTTCTGTGAGTGAAACATCCATCAATGACACTTATATTCTCCCTTCTCACAAATATTTGACCTTTATTTATTTATGTATTTATCTTTCAGAATATGGTTAGGCAGAAATGTAATCTAATTGCTGCGAGTGAAATAAGCAGCAATGAGATTTATATTTTTGTATGCCATAAATACTTGCATATTTATTTCCAAATATTCTCCGATTTCCGTGAGTGTGTCTAGGAAGGAACCTAAAGGCACAGCTCGAATTGCAGCGAATGAAACGAGCAGCAATCATATTTGTAGTCTTGTTTGTCAAATATTTAGCTGCCGTTGAATCCGTAACAACGCTTTCGTAAATTTGGGTCAAGACAAAGATCGCACTACATAGCAGACTGATGCCACGTGACCGATTTCCGAACGCCAGCTGCACGCTGCAATACTACCTCATTTTAGTCACTCGTACATAATGACTGCCGAAAGTATGACAGATAACAGTACAGTGTGGCACCGCAGACAGCGCTGAACAACGTATCACAGCCTCTCCATGTATACTTTATCCCCTTGATACTATTATCTCTGACGCTCCGGACACTACATCTACATCTATACGACTACTCCGCAATTCATGCGTAAGTGATTGGCAGAGTTTTCATCGAACCACTTTCTGACTCCACCGTCCCACTCTCCAACAGCACGTGAGCAAAACCAATATTATATCTTTTTTTCTGATCTCTGATTTCTCTTTTTATTATTACTATGTTCACTTTTCCCTTTGTAATGTGGTGTCAACAAAATATTTTCGCATTCTGAGTATAAAGTTGATGATGGAAATGTCGCGAAAAGGTCTCGCGGCAACGAAGACGCCTTTGTATTAATAATTACCACTCCAATTCGCGTATCAATCTCTCCTCTATTTCGCGAGCCGATAGCACAAAACAAGCTGTCCTTCTTTGAATTTTTGTAATGTCCTCCTTGAAGGCAGTCTCTTTAGTAAATCTGATCTATCTTGTAACTGTCATGCCAGTAAAACTCAATCTTTCGTTAGCTTTCCCCACATCATTTTCTATGCAATGGCCTCAATTTAAATAACTTGTCTGTAATTGCTAGGTATTTAGTTGAGTGTACAAGCGGTTAAAGTGCAGATATTTTTATTGGTGACTGAGGACAGTGTACTGAATACCATTACACTAGTATTTGTTTCATTTTCCTAGTAATTACAGCTATTATAGCTAATTATTGTTATTGGGAGGAGTATGTTTTTAGGTTGGTTAGTACCTCTAAGTGCATGTGGCAAGAGCAAACTATTAATTCTTATATTCCCCTGGGTAGCTGTCACGTGCTGAAGTGTGGACAGATGGACGCAAAACGGTGAGTTTATACTGCAGGTGTAGTCCACATAATGGTGCCATTACGACCGTTCAGAAAACATCAGGCACTAAATTATGTGATGTGTTTGCGGGAGTATCGTTCATCACAGAAAAAAAAATCATCACACTGATGTATGTACGTATTGAGGTACCTCATACGCAAATATCTGTGCTTATGCCCGTTGTGTCCTGTATAACATATAACAGAAATTTAACGAATTTTTCAAGTGCTCTTGTGAAGAACCTCATACTTTTATTGTTTTCGATGAATTGCCATTTTTGCATCATTTTCCTCCGTAAATCATTTTGGAATTAGTTTGGATCTTCGGATGACTTTAGTAGAGCGTAAACGATAGCGTCATCCACAAACAGTCTAACAGTACTCCTGAGGTCGTCTCTTAAACCGTTTATATGGGCAGCTCCACATTCACTTCAGTTTCGTTAGACGATTTCCTGTCAGTCAGTACAAACTGTGAGTTTATTTAAGGAAATTACGAATCTAATTGTAGGATTACGGTTCCACAGGCACCATATTAGATTTGAAACCTCTTGTAAGGAACGGTGTCAAAGCCTTCCGAAAATCTAAAAACACGGAATCAATTTACAAACCTCTGTCGGTAGCACTCATTACTTCGTGTGAATAGTGCCAGATGTGTTCCACATGAATGGCAGTTACTGTATCTTTGCTGAATACATGTCAATAGGTCGTTTTCTTCGAGGTAATTCATAATTTTCGAACACCATTTGTTCCAAAATGCTGCTGCTAATTGATGTCAGTGACATGGATCTGTAAGCCTGCGGTTTCCTCCTATTTCATTCCTTGTATATCGGTGTAATACGTACACCTTTCCAGTCCTGAGGGACGGACCCAACTGTTGGATAACCTTCAGAAAAATTCATCATCATGTTACTCCAAGCGGCAGCAGTACATTCGCGTTCAAACGAAGTATTTAATTTTAATGTCTCCACCGTTGTTGGCAATGGCATCTCGGAGGTACGCAGCCAGAATTAGACTCCCTAAGGCTGCTCTTTGTTGATCTTGATTATCCGTACATCAAACACGATCGATTTCGAGACACTCATTCCGTGATCACATATTGTTGTTTTGAGTCATCAGTCTTCTTACTGATTTGATGTGGCCCGCCACGAATTCCTCTCCTGTGCCAATCTTTTCGTCTCAAAGTAGCACGTGCAACCTACGTCGTCAATTATTTGCAGGATGTGGTATCGATACCACTCCATGAGTGTCGCTACGTTGGTAACGGAACACCAAGTTTTCGTCTGACGCCGAAAGCGGCCGCGTGGGACATGGCGGACCCAATGGAGTACCCCTGCAGAGTCACGCCCCGAGTGGCTCCCGACTACGAGAATCCTCTGCCGCTGCAATATAGAACCCTCGGCGGCTGCTCATCAACCTGGTTACGCTTGGAGCCACTTCGCCACATGACATTGTGCGGACGCCGTCTTGTCGCGGTTCCAATACCATAATTTAGCTTTTAGCACTGAGAGACAAAACCTTGTGACAGTTGGACTCTGTTTTGTGCTACATTACTTGTAATTAGTCTTCGTACATCGGAGGTACAAGCTCTACACCATCAACAGCGTTCCAGAGTGTGTTTCTTCAAGGAATACGTACTGTTTTGTCTGATGAGCTTATATTTACTGTCTCATTTCCGTCAAGAACATGAGACACTTGTTCACCAAAGCTGTGACTACTGCATATAGTGCAGATATGCATCAGACTGAACATGAACAGCTGTGAATCATTAATTACACTACAATACAGGTGGCGTAAGCTAATCTTTAATACCAGAGTCCACCTCATGTCCTGTTTCGCTATTTAAGTACCAACAATACACAATCTCTTTCAAAGTTGTAGAAGTTCGTGGAGGTGTGTTCCGTCTATGCAACTGAATGAAAGGTAGCACAAAGTTCCTTTCATTTAGTTGCATAGACGGAACATACCTCCATGAACTTTGAAGCAACTAAAGAACGACGGAAAATGCTTACATTACTACGTCACTTACTATCCGACAAGAATGGATTAGTCTGTAGGTCCAAGGCACGTCGATGCATATAGATTTTGTCCTCCTGTACACTGCGTGGCTCTGATTTTTTCCTAGTCGATTGTTCGATTAAATCGGTTTTAGAAAAATTGTGTGAGTAAAGATTAGACTGCAGTATGGGTAGTTGGAAACAACCAAGTGAGTTAAGTGAGGCTGCTTTCTGCGTGATACTCGCCAATCCATAGAACTCTACGGGTCTCCATGTTGGCCGCGATCGACCCTATCGAATTTCGGAAACCAAATGTGCTCAATTCGAATACCGCGCTACACAAGAACCTAAGTACAAGATGTGTAACCGTCCAAAGATCACGTCGTAACAGCGAAAGACCCTTGCATCAAAGGCCTTAGGTCGGCAAAGATCTAGTAGCCACAAGCCTAGGGAGGTAGAACTTTATCGAACTTAAATTCGTGCATGAAGGCCAGTTTTTAAGATGACGATAGGAGAAAAGATGAAATGGATTCAACTCAACCAGTGTAAATAAAGTGTGAGGACCGCATGTCAGAAATAATACTAAATTAATGTGTGTTAAATATCAGTTCGATAACTTCAGCCATTTCCGAGATTTGGACGTTCTTCTGGAAAAATCATTGGCGCAACAGAAAAGAGCTAGAGACTTCAAAATTTATATTTAGATTCATTTTTCATAATGACTTAATAAAAACGGTACTTTGGATGTCACAAATTAAGACTTTAGTGGAAATTCATGATTTTCTGGTTTTCGTCTCAAAACTGAAGGAAGCAAGATAGATTAAGTAGGCTAGTAAATAAGGCTAGGTTGTTTAGATTTAAATAGGTTGGAGGTCCGCTATGATTATGAAGATGTGTAAAGTTTCTTTTTAATACCTATAAAATTATAGCGATAGCGGATCTCAAAAGGGACAGTTCAGAGCTCATTTGCTGCGTGCAGTGCAATTAAATTAATTCTCCCGCCTAAAGTATTTAACTTAGCCACGTCAAAAATTTATTATCAATACTTACCTGCGTGCTGAATGCACGTTTAAATTAAGAGCTTCCTCGGCCATCAGCAAAAGAAGCTATAAATTATTATGTAACTTGAAGTGGTGCGTTACTAGCCCAGCGGCTAGTCGGGAGAGCGGATTTAATCAGGCGTTCCCTCAGCCGTCCGCACCGCGGCTTTATATATAAGAACACTGCGCGAGGAAGGAAGGCCCCAGTTCTCTCCAGACGCTGAATGACACGCCATCTGTGTCGGTAGTCGCGTCGCATCAGTGTATCTGCTACCAACAGCCTCGGGTGCCGTATTAAGTTACTAGAGATATGCGGAACCATGAAAACATTTCATGTGAAGTGTTAATTCTGGAATGATTTTCATTATCTAGCTTCAGTTTGCGTATTGTCGTAATTTTCACGTGCCGTCGCGGGACAGACATTCTACCAAATATTTAGCGTGGCGTTTGATGAAGTATTTTCATCAAATTACGGCGAGCATTCTTTTTTAACATTTGATTCGGACATTTATAGTTGCATCAGCGCATTAGACTCTGAACTGTTCTGTTAGTTAGGTTGTAGGGATACTTGTGTTGTTTATCAGTGAATTTCAGAATATACTCAACTATTTTGGAAAACCGTTTTTGATTAGAAATCCCGGACAATCTCCTAATTCCTCAGAGCTATAAGCTGCAGCTATAAGAACATTCTCAGGTAAAGTGGGCACTAGGATATCTATTTACTGGCTCCAAGTTTTATTAAATCACTTTCTGGGGGTCACGGAGTAAATAGAGAGCCAGTGTTGAGAACGGCAAAAGACAGCAATAACAACATTCTAAAAGCTAGAAACTGATTCAACATGCAATCATATATACAACAGTAGATTTACTATTTTTACAAACTTTCATCCGCCGCCCCACATATGGTGCATCGGCCGGGAAATCAACTAAGTGAAAGTGATTTTTAACTATTCGGATTCGCGAGTGGAATGCGACACGCAACTGAGTATAAAACAGTGAATGTGTTACGTGTGCATGTGGACGACGCAATTGGATTAACAACGCATCTGGATTGACGGAGCTGGCACTGAGTCTAGCGGTGCTGCCGGCATCGCGAGAAGCCAGTCTCGCCGCACCGCAGTCGTCCCCTGGAGCAGCCGGCGCAGAGCCTGCAATTGCGGGCCACGCAAACACACAACAGCCGTCGGAGAGCCGTCCGCAGCTCAACGTGCCACGTCGCATCAGGAATCCTGGTACGCCGCGCCGGCAACGCCATACGTCGTGCAGAAGGAACTAAGTTAAGTGAAAAGCTGTTAAAAATTTTACTAACCTGCACTAAAAGACTGTCGGCGATGGAACCGTCAAAAGAAGCTGAGTTTAAACTTAAATTAGAACCTATGTCTGTTGAGGGAACTGTAAATTCAGACAACATTTCAAGTATAAACATGCATGAAAGTAGTAATGTTAAAGTGAAAAATGAAGTATTGTCTCCTGACAGTAGTGTGCGAAGGGGCAATGATTCAATAATAGAGACCCCTGTAGTAAAGCGGAAAGTAGAAATTGTAAATTTATTGGATGATAGTTTCTCTGATGAATTAAAAATGAAACAGTCATCGGAGATGGTAGAGTTTAAGAAGGAGCAATTGGATATGACTAATCAATCAGAAGTTTCATGTAGTTTTGATGATTCTGGTATTGGAGCTAGTTTTTCGTCACCAGAGTGTGATAAAAAGCCAGCTAGTGAGCAACCCAAAGATGCTGGGGCTGTTGACTTAAATGTTATATTACAAGCAATAGCTGCCAGTAATGCACAAATGACAGCTGAATTAAAGTCTGAAATGGTGGCCAGTCAAACAAATTTTAATAAACGGTTTGAGGCAATGGACAATAAATTAGAATCCAATAATGCTGAATTAAAGTCTGAAATAAGTGAACAGGTCAAAAGCAGTAATGCTGAATTAAAGTCTGAGATTGTGGCCAGCCAAACAAATTTTAATAAACGATTGGAGGTAATGGACGATACTTTCAAGGCTGGTTGCAATAAATTGAAAGAGGATCTAGACAGTTTGAATTATAAAATTGATTGCAATCATGAGGATATGAAGAAAAAGGTTGCTCAACAATTTTCTGAAATGTATAAGACAATAAAATCCGAAGTCGCTGAGGTTCGCAAAGACTTCCAAATGGAAGATGTGAAGCTGGAGCACAAGTTAACAGAAAAGATCGAGGCGGAGTCTGAACTGTGCTCAGATAGATTTAAAGATGTTAATATAAAAGTAAACATATGTCAAGCAGAAGTAGAAGCAATCAAAACTGACACTACTCATATTGTGCAAAGAGTAGATAATGTTGAAATGAAAGTAGAAAATATAAGTACTAACATTGCTAACATTGAGAGTAAAGTAGCTTCAGTAACTTCTGGTAATGGTAATGTACAACAAGTTGTAGCTGCAAACGTCGCTTTTATCGGGTGTCGGCAGTTCTTGCGGTTCGATCCAGATAAAAATATCCACCCGCTAGATTTCTGGAACGATTTTGAAGATGTGATTCCACCAACTTGGTCTGAGCGAGAGAAAATCTCATTTATTAGAAGCCATTTAGCAGGTGACGCCATGCGTTGGTCAGCTGATGTTATGTTGAAATGTAAAACATTAGCGGAATTTAAAACAGCTTTTATTAATGAATATTGGTCTAGCAATAAGCAAAATGAAGTGTTGAGAGAATTTTGGAGTGGAAAACGCTTCAATGCAGGCAAGGAATCTATTAAAGAATTTGCTAGGTCATGGATTTCACGTTTGTCACATTTGGCGGAAAAGCTAAAACCAGAAATGATTATACTAGGTCTGGAAGCCAAACTGCCATGGTACTGGCAAACTAGAATTATATCAGCCCCTAGAGACAATCTGGATCGTTTCATTGAATATTTGGAACGTGTAGAACGTGTTGCTGCCAATGAGGAGCAAGCACGTAATAACCGTAATGCCAATAACAATAATAGTAATTTTAGGAACGAGCAAAATGGCAATGTAAACATCAGAACAGTAGGTGTTCGTCATCCTAAGAGAGATAGGAATTGGGGAAATAATTATCAGAACCAACAATGGCGTCCAAGGGATAATAATTTTGTTCCAAACAGAAATATGCATGTAAACAACAGTACGGAAAGTAAAGCTATGCCAGCTAACTATAATGAAAATAAAGGAAACAGTAGTAGACCTAGGCAGGAAAACTAGTTCCCGTCTATGAGGACACTGGCGCTCACCAGGCGGTTACTTTTCCTAAGCCAGTAGTTAAGGGAATTGGTAAGACAGATCAGAATACTCAAACTGAACAGATGGATGAAATGTCGGTAGCACCTAAGGACACAACAGAAATATTAGATCACTCACAGTATTTGATAGATACCGTGTTAGAGACGCTTTCTAAGTGGGAAGAGAAAGAGAAGGCGCAGCAGTGTAATAGTAGGGATGAGCTACAAAATACTGAATTGTCAGGTGAAGAAGCAGAAGAAATTCATGCTTATATTTACGATGAGGATGATGTGCTCTTATCTAAAGTGCCTGTGCAGGATGTTGATAATGTACTAATAGATTTAGAACAGGAGATAAGTGGGAATGTAGAGGGTAGGCAGTTTGGGGTCGATGAACCCAGTAGCTGTGACCAGTTGTCACTTGAGAAGGAAACCGACGATAATGGTGAAAGTGGTTTAGCTGTAACTAATGTTATGCCCGGTCTGGAGGCGCAGAATCGCTCAGACTACAGTAATTTGGGTCATGTTCAGCAAACTAAATGTAATGAAGTCGTGCGGTGTTTCGATTTAAAATTAATAGACCGACTGGAAAAGGCAGCTGAAAATGTAATTCAGGAAACCCCTACACACTGTGACCTAAATGTAATGAAGACAGATGTTGATCACTTTAGTTGGAGACAAATCCAAAAGGAACTACTAGATGAATCTGAGGAACCACCTGTACAACCTAGAATAAGCCACCCTATAATAATAGTGAATATGTTGGGTATCAATGTACGTTGTCTCTTAGACAGTGGAAGTGAGGTGAGTGCAATATCTCAATCCTTCTTTGATGCATTACCTGGTAAAGACAAACTTACTGTAATGAGGGTATCAGGACTAAGAATAATTGGTGCTACTGGCAAGGTTTCAAAAACGGTAAAGCAAGAAGCTTTACTACCCTTTAACATTAATGGTAATTTAATTGATCATCCATGTTTAATTGTAAACAATCTCAGTATTGAGGTTTTAATTGGCATAGATTTCTTGTCAAAATATCAGAGTGTTGTTGACTTTGAAAGAAGCCAGTTAAAAATGGTCTTGCCAATAACCGGAGTAATTATAGTCCCTTTTAGTGATAAGCATGTAGTGACTGATGATGGAACTTGGGAGCTGCCTATACGAGTTCTGAAAAACAGGAGATATTGGAACGAAGGTGTTAATCGTAATGACAATAAGCTGAAAACAGAAGAACAAGAAGAAGAAGCAATTATTTTAGACAAAATAGAAGCTAAATTGCAGGAAATCGATAGGATTTCAGCCAATCAAAAGGAAGAACTGAGACAGGTTCTAAAAAGGCATCATAAGGTATTTTCAGATCGACCTGGGAGATTCATAGGTAGCCAATGAATGCTGTAGGGAGGAGGTTGTTCTGTAACCTCTACACAGTGTGGCAGCTGTGCAGTCCCAGCTGTGTGAGATCTTCTTTCCTTTTCAGGTCTCACTCACTCTTCATCTTTCCTATCTACAAAAATTTCGACATCTTCCTCCAACACATAAAATTTTCTGTTATGGTTATCAATACAGCATTAAACCAATGAATTCTGTAGGGAGGAGGTTGTTCTGTAACCTCTACACAGTGTGGCAACTGTGCAGTCCCAGCTGTGTGAGATCTTCTTTCCATTTCAGGTCTCACTCACTCTTCATCTTTTCTATCCACCTAAAATTTCTAACTCTTCTTTACAGCATTAAGCTAATGAATGCTGTAGGGAGGAGGTTGTTCTTTAACCTCTACACAGTGTGGCAGCTGTGCAGTCCCAGCTGTGTGAGATCTTCTTTCCATTTCAGGTCTCACTCATTCTTCCTCTTTCCTGTCCACAAAAATTTCGACCTCTTCTTTCCAGACATGAAAATTTTCTGTCATGACTTATCAAGCCATGAGTTATGTAACCATTCTATCTACCGATTAGTGACGAAAGAAAATACCTAATGTGACAAACCTAATAGTGACAAACAATAGGGAAGTATGAAGTAATTAAGATACAATGTATTTGAGTAACAATTATGTATAGTACCCTGGTAATATAGTAAGTATGAAGTGTTGTTTTATTGGAAATGGTCCACCAACAGTAATTTAAAAAGATATATGAATTCATGTACAAGCAGGATCTGAAGTGGTAGTGAAACCTAGTGTATGCTGTAGAGCTAACTAATTAATAATAAAAGAGACTGCTTAGTGTTATGAAAAATATGCAGATAAGTTGTAAGGATAAACTCACCTGGTATAGCAAGGAAAGGCAGTGTAATGGAATTGAGCAGTGTTAGTGGTTGAGACGTGAAGGACACGTCCCTGAAGTATTTATACGGTTGGAGTTGGCCATTATTTTAGTGTAGGGTGTGACAGGATACACCTACACGTATTGAGGTTATGAGTTGGAGGCGTGAATGCGACCATAGGTACCCTTATGTTAGATGAGACAGAGCAGCTCATGGTGTCCTATAGGTTTAAGGAATTTAGCATTACGCTCGTCCATAATTATTTGATGCAGTTTAGTGGTAGGTCTGAGAGAGACTACCTGAGGTTTCAGCGTCCGATCGAGTGGAAATGGATTGCCACGTGAGCAAACTAATCAGCTGCAATACACTATCAATATGAAATAAATGTGCTGTCCTATGCTTTAAATATTAATAGAGTGAGTGTTAAATAAGTACCTACACTAGCAAAATAAATAAGTAACATACTGACAGACGTGAAACACTATTTTAGCTCAGCATGAATACACCTCAAAGTAAGTAAGTACCTAATTGCAGATGTGGAACTGACAACAGCAGAGGACCAATAAGTGGATTTAATAGTCAACTAAACGTAGTGTGTTTTGAACACTCAAAACTGTACTATTACCAAAAGTTACTCACATGTACATGGAAGCTGAGAAAACAACCACTAATCATACTCATACTATCTCTAAGAATAAGGTAATCAAAGATGAGTCAGTTAAGTGCTTAAAATACAGATTTGTCAGGAATGTACCGAGCATTGGTTCAGTATTCCGGCCCAGAAATAATAAATTCAGATTAAATATGAATTATGACTGTATGCCTTGAGCATAAATTTTCTCAAGTACGTCATTGACGGTGTTTTGAGCCACTTGTTTAACGATTTTATGACAGTTAAGTAACCGCGAGAGTAATACTGAAAAAGTTCTGTTAACTTTGTTCCAGCAAAATATTGAAGGATAAAATGTATATATCCCCATTTCATTGTGACCCACCCTTAGATATTAAGTGAACAGAGTCTGAGGCACTCTTTTTGTTTGTTCTACAGGACAAACCAGATAATGGCAGCCTGGTAGCTGCGTGAAAGTGTGGAGTGACTTGGACACAACTCACAGTGAACCCTCCCCTTTCCCCATGTAATTTAGAGAGAACGTGAAGGACGCACACCATAGCAACTTCCCCTCCTCTACCCTTGTGAATGGAAGTGTAGGACGCCAGCCAAAGTGGCTACAACCACGTGTGTAAAAATTATTTGTGAACTTTTCTTTCAGGTTTAGAAAAGACTGCTAAAAGATAATCATCTGTTTATGTATCATGTTATTTTCTTTGAATTTGTGTACGTAAAATTGTATTTAATGTAGTTAAGATTTTCATAATTTTTCAATTTCTATGTGTTTGTTTGTCTAAGGCAATATGTATGCCAAAATATTTCATGACTTTGCTTTAAAAATTTGAGTAATGACATTGTTTAAAAGGCAGTTAACATGCCTACAATTTAAATAATTAATGTAGGTAATCAGTTTTCTTTAATGTTTCTACAGGTTTATATTTCAATTTTGATTTTTCATAGGGAGTTAAACTGTACTCTTGCTTCCCTTTTTGTAATTAAATTTTTTTTTCATTCATTAACATTCATAAACAAAAAATTTAAGTAGAGGGTGATGTAGGGAAGCAGCCTACTCACGCTGTAGTAAATTCACATCAGTTTCCATTGTGTGCCAGCCAGTCTGCTGTAACTAGCTCTGACGTCATAAATGTTGCGCAATACCTTAAAAATCAAGCAAATGAACTAAAACTTTTCTAGCATGTCAGAAATAATACTAAATTAATGTGTGTTAAATATCAGTTCGATAACTTCAGCCATTTCCGAGATTTGGACGTTCTTCTGGAAAAATCATTGGCGCAACAGAAAAGAGCTAGAGACTTCAAAATTTATATTTAGATTCATTTTTCATAATGATTTAATAAAAACGGTACTTTGGATGTCACAAATTAAGACTTTAGTGGAAATTCATGATTTTCTGGTTTTCGTCTCAAAACTGAAGGAAGCAAGATAGATTAAGTAGGCTAGTAAATAAGGCTAGGTTGTTTAGATTTAAATAGGTTGGAGGTCCGCTATGATTATGAAGATGTGTAAAGTTTCTTTTTAATACCTATAAAATTATAGCGATAGCGGATCTCAAAAGGGACAGTTCAGAGCTCATTTGCTGCGTGCAGTGCAATTAAATTAATTCTCTCGCCTAAAGTATTTAACTTAGCCACGTCAAAAATTTATTATCAATACTTACCTGCATGCTGAATGCACGTTTAAATTAAGAGCTTCCTCGGCCATCAGCAAAAGAAGCTATAAATTATTATGTAACTTGAAGTGGTGCGTTACTAGCCCAGCGGCTAGTCGGAAGAGCGGATTTAATCAGGCGTTCCCTCAGCCGTCCGCACCGCGGCTTTATATATAAGAACACTGCGCGAGAAAGGAAGGCCCCAGTTCTCTCCAGACGCTGAATGACACGCCATCTGTGTCGGTAGTCGCGTCGCATCAGTGTATCTGCTACCAACAGCCTCGGGTGCCGTATTAAGTTACTAGAGATATGCGGAACCATGAAAACATTTCATGTGAAGTGTTAATTCTGGAATGATTTTCATTATCTAGCTTCAGTTTGCGTATTGTCGTAATTTTCACGTGCCGTCGCGGGACAGACATTCTACCAAATATTTAGCGTGGCGTTTGATGAAGTATTTTCATCAAATTATGGCGAGCATTCTTTTTTAACATTTGATTCGGACATTTATAGTTGCATCAGCGCATTAGACTCTGAACTGTTCTGTTAGTTAGGTTGTAGGGATACTTGTGTTGTTTATCAGTGAATTTCAGAATATACTCAACTATTTTGGAAAACCGTTTTTGATTAGAAATCCCGGACAATCTCCTAATTCCTCAGAGCTATAAGCTGCAGCTATAAGAACATTCTCAGGTAAAGTGGGCACTAGGATATCTATTTACTGGCTCCAAGTTTTATTAAATCACTTTCTGGGGGTCACGGAGTAAATAGAGAGCCAGTGTTGAGAACGGCAAAAGACAGCAATAACAACATTCTAAAAGCTAGAAACTGATTCAACATGCAATCATATATACAACAGTAGATTTACTATTTTTACAAACTTTCATCCGCCGCCCCACATTACGGTATGTGACGGACGATGCTTCCTATACTACTGTCGCTTCCGAATTTTCTGTTCTAGTCAGGAATGATTCTGCGAGAAGAACGGTTGCTGGTAAGCATCCGTGTGAGCCATAATCTCTCTAATTCCACCTTCATTGCTTTTGGCTGAATATACGGAGAAAGATGCAGTATATTGTTGGTCGCCTCTCTTAGGAAAGCACGCTCACGGCTTTTCTAGTGGAAACCACATCGTGGTGCACAACGCATCTGTCATAACTTCTGCCACTGGAGTTGAATAAGCACCTGAGTGACGCTTCCGCCGTTAATAAACGAATGTGTGAAGAAACCCGTTGCATTTCTTTGGATTTTCTCTATTTTCTCGATACAACATTTCTGCTACGGGTTCTACAATGACGAGCAATATTCAAATATCGGTCGAACAAGGGTTTCAAGCTACCTCCTTCGTTGGTGCATTCCTGAGGAATATTACAATAAATCTGTCTGACATCTGCCTTCCCTACGATTAGTTTTAAGCGGTCGTTCCACTTTAAACCCCTCCGTACTCATATTCCAAGTTATTTAATGGATTTAACTGCATCCATTTTTTCGCAATTGTGTTATCAGACAATAATGGCAGTATGTTGCCTTTGTTTGTGTTAAGGGTCAACTGCTGAAAACTGAAGCAAGCGT
The DNA here is from genome assembly GCF_021461385.2 of Schistocerca piceifrons. Lineage (NCBI taxonomy): Eukaryota > Metazoa > Arthropoda > Insecta > Orthoptera > Acrididae > Schistocerca > Schistocerca piceifrons. The sequence continues at coordinate 477,482,184 of NC_060138.1, read as the reverse complement.
TGATACTCTGCAGGTTCTCATGCATATCGCTACAATTTTCTAGCGTTGCGACTTCTCTGTGTACAACAGTAACAATCGCAAAAAGCATCATGGAACTTCTACATCTGCATCTGCATCTACGTGATTAGTCTGCTATTCACAATAAAGCGCCTGGCGGAGGGTTCAATGAATCACCTTCAAGCTGTCTCTCTACCGTTCCACTCTCGAACTGCGCGCGGGAAAAACGAGTACTTCAATTTTTCTGTGTGAGCCCTCATTTATCTTATTTAATCGTGATGAACATTTCTCCCTATGTATGTGGGCGCCAACAGAATATTTTCGCAGTCGGAAGAGAAAACTGGTGATTGAAATCTGATGAGAAGATGCCGTCGCAACTAAAAACACCTTTGCTTTAATGATTGCCACTCCAATTCACGTATCCTGGCTGTGGCTCTAGCTCCCCTATTTTGCGATGGTACAAAACGAAACGCCCTTCTTTGAACTTTTTCGATGTAATCCGTCAGTCCCACCTGATGCGGATCCCACACCGCACATCAATACACCAGAATAGGGCGGACAAGCGTGGTATAAGCAGTCTCTTTCCTACACTTTATCTACTAGGTCATTTATGTATATTCTGGAAAGTAATGGCCAAACATTGCTTTGAAGTACATTCGAAGTTTCTTTTAGGTCTCAAGATTTGTCTCCGTTGAATATGATACGTGTGTTTTGTTTACAGGCAGAGAGCTAATACAATATTCTGTACTCTCGTAATTTATTCATTAGGTTGTGTTGTGCAATTACATCGAACACGGGCTGAAGTCAAGGAACAAGGCATCAACCCGCTATCTGCTGCTCTTTGGGTCTTGTGGACGAACAGAGCGAGCTTTGTTTTGCGCGGTAGTTTTTTATTGGAACATAGTTACGTACAGCAAGATTTCATCTACATACCATACCTTTTCCACAGAGTCACGAACTTTCATTATGCTTTTTTGCCAACTACGAACAAGAGCCTGTATCCCATGCGCGTAAAACCCTTACACAGCCACAACTAGTCCCCGTCTTACATCTACGCTGAGAGCATGTTCGTTTGTTAAATGTTGATCAGGAAAAACGTTTTTCACAGGCCCAAAGCGAAGAAAATTTGTTAATCCGAAATATGCGCATGTGGTGAGACAGTCCAAACGAATATGTCAAAGATTTCCTCAGGCGCAAAACTATTCTGGGGCGGGCGTTATCTTGTTGCAGGCGGAAGTTCGTCTTTTACACTGTCCTGATTCTGACAATTTGGGCTTTTGAACTGGCAGCTGCTTTAGGCTCCAAGTCAATCGAAATAATCACCCTCGCCTATATCAAGAGATTGTGAACATTAATGCGCCTGCTACTGGCTGCGTCCTGAACTTCTTCTTTTGCTGGAGAATTCGCATGTCGTCAGTCAATGGGCTGTTTTTTGATTGAGGCTCTTGGTAGTCATACCGCAGCTCATGTCCGGTAATGATTCTGTTCAGAAAATTGTCACCTTTAGCCTCATATTGTTGCAGCAGATACAGACAAAATTTCGCTTTATGATCTTTTTCCTCGTGTCAGCACCTGCGGGAACCATCTCGCACACATATTGCAACGACCGATTTTTTTGCGAGGCACGTTCGACATTAAACGGTCGTAAGCTGCCGATCACCACTGATGAGTCGATCGACATGCTATTCATTATGTGGAATGATGGATGGAAAGGATCGAGTCGAGCTTCGCTTCTACTGAAACGCAGTACCGACCGCCTCACACTACTCACGCCCACTGTAGCGCTTCCACACAATTTCAGCAACTTCAACAGACATCAGTGGATTTCAGTTGGTACAAATTGTTCAGCACTGAGGAATTCAATGACACGTCTCCGATGTATATGCACCTCGATAACCAGACGACATTTTGGAACACTACTCTGTTACTGATGTTATGTGTTACATGACAAAGACCCCAACACGGCTTAGCAGGACGGTTAAAACAATGAATACTGTACCAACAGACTATTGCTCGGACAGTCGAACTTTAAATAAGAAGATTCAGAGTGGAATGGCACCGTAAGTGTTACAAGTTCTGAACATTCAAGGTTTGGTAACTGCAGACCCAGCACCCCATTTTATACGACATGGCAAAAGGTACTGAGGATGGATAAAAATGGGGAAACACCGCGAGAAATGCATGCTTGAATATAAATGCAGATGCTGGCCAGGTCTGCAGGTTGCGGTGTTCAGTTTCACTACTAACGGCGCCTGTGCAGTGTCCTCAGTATGTTTCAAGTGTCAGTGGTGGTCAGAACAGTGTTCTGTGTGGTTGTGAGTGCATTGTGTCGGAGCTAAGTGAAGTCGAACACGAGAAAATTGTTGGTGTTCGGAAGGAAGGTGCTTCTGTAATCAAGGTAGCCGAAGTGTTTGGTGTTTCAAGAAGCAACGTATCGAAGATTTGTAATGGATACAGGAAAACGGAATCATCATCTGCTAAGTCACAACGCGAACGAAAATGTATGTTGAGTGATTGTGACACACGGTTATTGAAGGGGACTGTGAGGAAAAACAAGAGAACGACGGCAGCAAAGGCACTGCAGAACTGAATTTCGCTCTCGCGAACCTTGTCAGCACTAAGACTACGCGAAGGGATCTCCATCAGCTGAGCATTTGCAGGTAGAATTGGAATTCCAAAACAACAAATTTATGATGCAAATGCCAATAACAGGAGAACCTGGCGTCGAAGCTACAAAACCTGGACTGTGGAGCAATGGAAGGAAGTCGTTTTGTCAGATGAGTCTTCTTTCACACTGTTTCGAACTTTTGGCTGAGTTTACGTCAAAAATGTGAAACAGGGCTGGTGTTCGGTGACGATTTGTACAGCCATATCGTGGTATTTCATGGTTATTCTGCCAGGTCGCCTTGAGCAAAGGATTATGTGACCAGTTTTGCTGATCAGGTCCATCCCACGAGCAGTGTTTGTTCCCCAATGGTGATGCTGTGTTGCAAGACGACCGGGAGCCTGTCGACGCATCTCGCATCGTCCATGATTCGTTTTGTTAGCATCTGAATTGTTGCGTTTCTTCTGGCCTCCGCGATCGTCAGCTCTCAATATTATTGAATCTTTGTGGTCTAGTTTGGAGATAAGGGGCGTGATGGCCATCCACCTTCATCATCGTTATCTCAGCTTGCCGCTACTTTGCGGGAAAAATGGTATAAGATTCCCTTAAAAACTATACAGGAGCTTTATTTATCCGTTTCTAGACGAGTTGAAGCTGTATTTAACGCCAGCGGTTTTCCTGTACCCTGTTAGGTATGTAATGCGTTGTGGTTTTGTTGTTTCCAAAGTTTCGTACAACCCTCCCCCCCCCCCCCCCCCCTCCGATAAGTTTTTCATACCTATAAGCCTACTGTTGCGCAACGGAAGTCTTAGGTTGACCTGGGAGTCTCCGCTAGGCTGCTCACGGACAGATGCCCCTCCGTGTTTTGGCGGAGAGCTACCCAGCTGGCTCACGGAGCGCGGCGCGCGCCCCGGATCTCGTGGGCTACCGCGGCGGCGAGCGGCGGTTATCTGGCCAGCCATCGGCACGACCTCGCCTCGCTCCGCGTTGCCCGGACCGACCACCGCCAGCACTCGTTATTTACGGCCCATCTGTGCCGGCCACTCGTTGCCTTAAAAGCCTCGTCACCTGTAAACGTCCAAAATACGATTCTTGATGCGAGACCCCATTGGGTCCTTTCTTTTCCATTGTGAATACTCGGAGTGCGAGGACGAAAATGTTGATAGAGTAGGCTTCTGTCCATCTAGCATATAAATCGTGCTGAGATGAGCGTGAAAAACACGATGGTGCAGAAGCCGCCGATACTATGTTGACAGAAATTTATCAAACTTTGTGGAGGTTTTAAACACGTGACGGTATTAAATGATTAAACTTCAATTCCGTTGAACCCAGGTTTTGCGGTATGACCCCAAAAGCACAAATACTTTGCCGTAATCACTGTGGGTTGGAAGCTAACACCCTCCGAACGTCGTACTGAGGAATTCCTAGCCGTGCCTCAAACACGTGCTATGCAGTTTATGTAAATTACTGTCTGCAAACTCGTACGAAAGTGTACGTCTTCACATCACATCCCACACATGTGGGTAACAAATTAGGCAACTGGATAGACTATTTAATTATCCATTCATTCCTCTGAGCGGTTGTGGTGTGAACTGCAGTGTGGGGTCTTGCATTATCTTGCTGGAATATGCTGTCATGGTATTGTAGTGTAACACAACATGGTCTAACATTCTTACTAGATACTGACGAGCATTCAATTTCCCTTCAACATTTACCAAATCAGCTCTGTTGTCGTGTTCATGAGCTCCCACACCATGATTCCAGCTTTCGAGAGGGTCTCGAGGATCGCTAGTTCCTGTGACCTTTCACCGTGTTATTTACGATGTTGGCGTCGATATTACTTCTATAAACAGGAACGAGAATCATATCTGAACGTCGCGGAAGCTACTCAACGTATCAGTTGACTCTGTCACTGCACCATGCAAGTCTCCATTTCCTGCTGTCAGCAACACATAGCACCTAAGACCTCAGTCCGCAGCTCGTGGTCGTGCGGTAGCGTTCTCGCTTCCCGCGCCCGGGTTCCCGGGTTCGATTCCCGGCGGGGTCAGGGATTTTCTCTGCCTCGTGATGACTGGGTGTTGTGTGATGTCCTTAGGTTAGTTAGGTTTAAGTAGTTCTAAGTTCTAGGGAACTGATGACCATAGCTGTTAAGTCCCATAGTGCTCAGAGCCATTTGAACCATTTTTAGAGACCTCAACACAGCTTCCACTTGTCTGTCTCCATCAGTTCATGGTGACGCTCTGCCTCTTACTCTTCCTTGATGTCAGCTGTTGTAATTTATTATTCAGAGTGTAATGCAACTGTTCAACAGCTCATCTTTCGTATCCTATCGTACTTGTCGACACATTAAAAGAAATTTATTACTCGATACACTGCATAAATTTACTACACATACAGCAAGTTTTCGTAAAATTAATTTTGTGTTCCTTATTGTTTTTATGGCATCAATTTATTAGTTTTTTACTCTCATATAGAGAATGTATGTTCAAACGTGGATATAACATAAATAACATTAATTTTATTATTTTTCATACATTTGATTTATTTCGAAATTTACTCGTACTTACTCAATTTGATTTCTATTTTAAGTCACCGTCATTAAAATAGTTAGTTGCAAAGTTTTAAAAAATAACTTTTAAAAAATTAAAGAAAGTAGTACATTTGTTATGCACAAAAACTTCTTCGATATGTATGAAACTTTGTTCTTGGCGAGCGATGGTGAGAAGCTGCTGTTGTATGAAGTTGGCGGGAAGTTGTTATGCTGTGTGCGTCATGTCGTATTCTGAGTTTAAGACATGTATGAGTATTGCAACGGAGATGTCTCATAATGACGAGAATTGATGCTCTATGTAAAAGAAAAAGCGCCTGCAACAAGTTATTTCAATTTACATATTTTAAACTGAAACTCCTTCTGCAAGCAAAAACATACCTCTAGTTGTTGAAGCAACAAAGACATCAAAATACGTCGAATGAAGACGATAAGTTAAGCAATGAAAATTTCTAAATTAAATTTTGTAACAATGTTTATTGTACGAACAATTCAACCTCCGGTCGCATTTGTTCTCAGTGGCAGGACACATCAAGCAAAGAGATACAAAAAAAAATAATTTGCGAGGATTGTTATTAAATTAAGTAATGATACGAGTAAAGAGATTTGAAGATCCAAGCGAACAATCCTATGAGCTTAATCGCGGTGCAGTCCCCTTGGAAGGACCTGCGTGTACTTTTATCGCCAAAATGTTGTCCAGCTCATCAACATTCATTCCGCAGTCATTGTATGCATCTAACTACTGCTGTCTGTGCAGTCTGTCGCTTCTATGGTCCCGAGTCCCTCATGCCAATGATTCGCCCGTCCTCAAAGTCCGAAAGATGGTCACAAGATGCAGGTGCACTTCTTATGGTCACACTGTGTTTGCGATCTGCACCTGAAAATTTCCATGAACGCTAGACGAGCAGTTACTCACATCTTTCCTCGTAAGTAACAGTGGCTTTCCTCTGTAGTGAAACTACTTAGCTTGCATAATGATAAAAATTTAGTGAGCATGTTCCAAAGGCCTAGTAATACTTTAATTTTCATCGGTAGCCTTCGGTCACATGGTTCATGTGTAAAACATTTAGTTTCCATCGGCGTTTAGGCCTAATTCTAACCTCTTGCCCCGGGACATACTGGTTTGCGGACGGAACATGCGGTAGGCGGTGACTATCACGCAGACAGGGTCTGGTCGCCGCATTACGCCCCGGCCCGCTCCTCGGGCTTTGTGCAACAGTTAGTAAATGGTTCAAATGCCTCTGAGCACTATGGGACTTAACATTTTAGGTCATCAGTCCCCTAGAACTTAGAACTACTTAAACCTAACTAACCTAAGGACATCACACACATCCATGCCCGAGGCAGGATTCGAACCTGCGACCGTAGCGGTCGCGCGGTTCCAGACTGAAGCGCCTAGAACCATTTGGACACTCCGGCCGGCAATAGCACAGTGGACTCGGATTCGTTTGGACGACTGCTCAAATCCCCATCCGGCCACCAAGGTTTAGGTTTCCCGTGATTTCCCTAAATCACTCCAGGTAAATTCCAAGATGTTTCCTTCGAAAGGGCACGGCAGATTTCCCTCCACATCCTTCCTTATTCCTACTCTTGTGCTCCGTCTCTAACTACCTCGTTGATGACGAGACGTTAAGCACTAATCATCCTTCCTTTCGATTGTGGCTCCTAAAGTACCGGTTTCAGTCGAACTAGACAAGACAGGAACGGCACTGGAAAAAACCGCGTCAGGCAATCGCTGCCACATTTACAACTTCATACTACGACTTTCCTTAGAAGATAGATTAAGGAAAGGCAAACCTACGTTTCTAGCATTTGTAGAAGTAGAGAAAGCTTTTGGCAATGTTGACTGGAATATTCTCTTTCAAATTCTGAAGGTGGCTAGAGTTAAATACAGGGAGCGAAAGGCTATTTACAGTTTGTACAGAAACTATACGGCAGTTATAAGAATCGAGGGGCATGAAAGGGAAGCAGTGGTTGGGAAGGGAGTGAGACAGGGTAGTAGCCTATCCTCGATGGTATTTAATCTGTATATCGAGCAAGTAGTAAAGGAAATAAAAGAAAAATTCGGAGTAGGAATTAAAATCCATGGAGAAGAAATAAAAACTTTGAGGTTCGCCGATGACATTGTAATTCTGTCAGAGACAGCAAAGGACCTGGAAGAGTAGTTGAACGGAATGGATAGTGTCTTGAAAGGAGGACATAAGATGAACATCAACAAATATGTCAACACAAACACAGTTTATAAACAAAGAAGAAACAATGAGACTTGGTGTTGCGTGGGCTGTAGATCAACAGAATCGACAGGTAGGTTTATCTTTGACTAACGATTTGTCGATAGTGCAGTTTATCTTTGACGTAATTGTCTTTGCTGGTCACGTGTTAACTTCTAACACGCCGCCTTTTTTTACGGTATTGATGTCGGTCTTCGATGTCTGACTTGTCAGCTGTAGCACGCCTCCGCAACAACGTCTAAACTATGACTTGCCCTTCCTCTGAAGGGGCTTTTGTCACAATTCTCAGGAAAATGTCTCTGACGGGTTTGTTCACTTTAGTAAAATACTCGTATAAACTTTTACTTAGCTGATTGTCTAGAAGTTGATCTCGTTTTCTTCCAATCAGGAGTATGTCTTTGGCGAAGGGTCTTGATTCTGGCGCCGTGAATGTTTCGAATGAATCGTTAACTACGAAAGGAAACCTACACTTTTGACTTTTGTACTTTCAACTCTTCAAATATGAGACTGACAACATTTAACATCCATTCGCTACCTTGAGCCACTAATTCCAACTAAACATGTCTCCTTTCTACTGCATAAGAAAATCTAACTTGCCTCCATTGCTCAACAGCTTCTTCCCGTCATGTGCCAGCAACAAGTACAAAGATGACATTTGAGGCAAAGCTATTTAAATGATTTGCATCATTATCAAAGACATTGTTTCGATTGACTGATACATAATTTAGCAAAACTCAGTACAATTAAAGCTTCAAAATTGCCATGCAAACATAAAATATAAGAAGTTAAGCGTGATGTAATGAATTTTAGAGAATATAGTTTGATACGAAGTTTTCTAATTACAAAGGAAATTACCGATACCTATGGGTATCGATCCTTCCCCATGAACCATGGACCTTGCCGTTGGTGGGGAGGCTTGCGTGCCTCAGCGATACAGATGGCCGTACCGTAGGTGCAACCACAACGGATGGGTATCTGTTGAGAGGCCAGACAAACGTGTGGTTCCTGAAGAGGGGCAGCAGCCTTTTCAGTAGTTGCAGGGGCAACAGTCTGGATGATTGACCTACCTGGCCTTGCAACATTAACCAAAACGGCCTTACTGTGCTGGTACTGCGAACGGATGAAAGCAAGGGGAAACTACGGCTGTAATTTTTCCCGAGGGCATGCAGCTTTACTGTATGGATAAATGATGATGGCGTCCTCTTGGGTAAAATATTCCGGAGGTAAAATAGTCCCCCATTCGGATCTCCGGGCGGGGACTACTCAAGAGGACGTCGTTATCAGGAAAAAGAAAACTGGCGTTCTACGGATCGGAGCGTGGAATGTCAGATCCCTTAACCGGGTAGGTAGATTAGAAAATTTAAAAAGGGAAATGGATAGGTTAAAGTTAGATGTAGTGGGAATTAGTGAAGTTCGGTGGCAGGAGGAACAAGACTTTTGGTCAGGTGAATACAGGGTTATAACCACAAAATCAAATAGGGGTAATGCAGGAGTAGGTTTAATAATGAATTAAAAAAAATAGGAGTGCGGGTAAACTACTACAAACAGCATAGTGAACGCATTATTGTGGCCAAGATAGACACGAAGCCCACGCCTACTACAGTAGTACAAGTTTATATGCCAACTAGCTCTGCAGGAGATGAAGAAATTGATGAAATTTATGATGAGATAAAAGAAATTATTCAGGTAGTGAAGGGAGACGAAAATTTAATAGTCATGGGTGACTGGAATTCGAGAGTAGGAAAAGGGAGAGAAGGAAACATAGTAGGTGAATATGGATTGGGGCTAAGAAATGAAAGAGGAAGCCGCCTGGTAGAGTTTTGCACAGAGCATAACTTAATCATAGCTAACACTTGGTTCAAGAATCATGAAAGAAGGTTGTATACATGGAAGAACCCTGGAGATACTACAAGGTATCAGACATTATATAATGGTAAGACAGAGACTTAGGAACCAGGTTTTAAATTGTAAGGCATTTCCAGGGGCAGATGTGGATTCTGACCACAATTTATTGGTTATGAACTGTAGATTAAAACTGAAGAAACTGCAAAAAGGTGGGAATTTAAGGAGATGGGACCTGGATAAACTGAAAGAACCAGAGGTTGTACAGAGTTTCAGGGAAAGCGTAAGGGAACAATTGACAGGAATGGGGGAAAGAAGTACAGTAGAAGAAGAATGGGTAGCTCTGAGGGATGAAGTAGTGAAGGCAGCAGAGGATCAAGTACGTAAAAAGACGAGGGCTAGTAGAAATCCTTGGGTAACAGAAGAAATATTGAACTTAATTGACGAAAGAGAAAATATAAAAATGCAGTAAAAGAAGCAGGCAAAAAGGAATACGGACGTCTCAAAAATGAGATAGACAGGAAGTGCAAATTGGCTAAGCAGGGATAGCTAGAGGACAAATGTAAGGATGTAGAGGCTTATCTCACTAGGGGTAAGATGGATATTGCATACAGGAAAATTAAAAAGACCTTTGGAGAAAAGAGAACCACTTGTATGAATATCAAGAGCCCAGATGGAAACCCAGTTCTAAGCAAAGAAGAGAAAGTAGAAAGGTGGAAGGAGTATATAGAGGGTCTATACAAGGGCAATGCACTTGAGGACAATAATATGGAAATGGAAGAGGATGTAGATGAAGATGAAATGGGAGATACGATACTGCGTGAAGAGTTTGAAGAGCACTGAAAGACCTGAGTCGAAACAAGGCCCCGGGAGTAGAAAACATCCTATTATAACTACTGATGGCCTTGGGAGAGCCAGTTGTGACAAAACTCTACCATCTGCTGAGCAAGATGTATGAGACAGGTGAAATACCCTCAGACTTCAAGAAGAATATAATAATTCCAAAAAAATGGTTCAAATGGCTCTGAGCACTATGGGACTTAACATCTTAGGTCATCAGTCCCCTAGAACGTAGAACTACTTAAACCTGGCTAACCTAAGGACATCACACAACACCCAGCCATCACGAGGCAGAGAAAATCCCTGACCCCGCCGGGAATCGAACCCGGGAACCCGGGCGTGGGAATAATAATTCCAATCCCAAAGAAAGCAGGTGTTGACAGATGTGAAAATTACCGAACAATCAGTTTAATAAGTCACAGCTGCAAAATACTAACGCAAATTCTTTACAGGCGAATGGAAAAACTAGTAGAAGCCGACCTCGGGGAAGATCAGTTTTGATTCCGTAGAAATATTGGAACACGTGAGGCAATACTGACCTTACGACTTATCTTAGAAGAAAGATTAAGGAAAGGCAAACCTACGTTTCTAGCATTTGTAGACTTAGAGAAAGCTTATGACAATGTTGACTGGAATACTCTCTTTCAAATTCTAAACGTGGCAGGGGTAAAATACAGGGAGCGAAAGGCTATTTACAATTTTACAGAAACCAGATGGCAGTTATAAGAGTCGAGGGGCATGAAAGGGAAGCAGTGGTTGGGAAGGGAGTGAGACAGGGTTGTAGCCTCTCCCCATTGTTATTCAATCTGTGTAATGAGCAAGCAGTAAAGGAAAAAAAATTCGGAGTAGGTATTAAAATCCATGAAGAAGAAATAAAAACTTTGAGGTTCGCCGATGACATTGTAATTCTATCAGAGACAGTAAAGGACTTGGAAGAGCAGTTGAACGGAATGGACAGTGTCTTGAAAGAAGGATATAAGATGAACATCAACAAAAGCAAAACGAGGATAATGGAATGTAGTCGAATTAAGTCGGATGATGCTGAGGGAATTAGATTAGGAAACGAGGCACTTAAAGTAGTAAAGGAGTTTTGCTATTTGGGGAGCAAAATAACTGATGATGGTCGAAGTAGAGAAGATATAAAATGTAGCCAGGCAATGGCAAGGAAAGCGTTTCTGAAGAAGAAAAATTTGTTAACATCGAGTAAAGATTTAAGTGTCAGGAAGTCGTTTCTGAAAGTATTTATATGGAGTGTAGCCATGTATGGAAGTGAAACATGGACGATAAATAGTTTGGACAAGAAGAGAATAGAAGCTTTCGAAATGTGGTGCTACAGAAGAATGCTGAAGATTAGATGGGTAGATCACGTACCTAATGATGAAGTATTGAATAGAATTGGGGAGAAGAGGAGTATGTGGCACAACTTGACAAAAAGAAGGGACCGGTTGGTAGGACATGTTCTGAGGCATCAAGGGATCACAAATTTAGCATTGGAGGGCAGCGTGGAGGGTAAAAATCGTAGAGGGAGACCAAGAGATGAATACACTAAGCAGATTCAGAAGGATGTAGGTTGCAGTAAGTACTGGGAGATGAAGAAGCTTGCACAGGATAGGGTAGCATGGAGAGCTGCATCAAACCAGTCTCAGGACTAAAGACCACAACAACAACAACAACAATGGGTATCGATAGTTTCAGAATGTGTATTGTGCTTGATTACATCACTCAGCGGAACCAATGGTATCTCTGTATATGTCCAATGGAGCTCTGGACGAAATGTGAGGAGCAAAAAAGTGTCAGAGACCGCAGCCATACGTGACGTGAAATTCGACTCCAGCCATGGAGGACCTAGGTTCAATCCTGGACAGGCGCTGGGACTCTTGCTCGTTGCAGTCCTCCAGAATAGCCCGAGGTCCACCCATCCTATTTTCACGTGAGTACCAGGGACGTCCCCAGGCGTAAAAATCGGCAGGGACGATGGGCCCGCCACGCTTCCACTCCTAATGCCGCGGAGTGAAGACCACAACTACAACAACAATGGGTATCGATAGTTTCAGAATGTGTATTGTGCTTGATTACATCACTCAGCGGAACCAGGAGTATCTCTGTATACGTCCAATGCAGCTCTGGACGAAATGTGAGGAGCAAAGAAGTGTCAGAGACCACAGCCATACGTGACGTAAGATTCATCAGACTCCAGGTTCAATCCTGGACAGGCGCTGGGACTCTTCCTCGTTGCAGTCCTCCAGAATAGCCCGAGGTCCACCCATCCTATTTTCACGTGAGTACCAGGGACGTCCCCAGGCGTAAAGAGCGGCAGGGGCGATGGGCCCGCCACGCTTCCACTCATAATGCCGCGGGCTGAAGACCACAACCATAACAACTAATGCCGCGGCGAAGGAAGGTTACATTCTACCTGTAGTCAGGCCAATTGCCTCTGGCGGGCTTGCGCCACAGACTTTTTACTTTCTTCATCACAGTCTCCCGTAAATATCCGAAGTTTCATTTTTTATTTTGAAAAGAAATGTTTTAGAGGAAACCTCTGGAGCACACGTGCACGTGTCACAGAAGAATGCGCCGTTCCTTGCAGTGGAGGACACGTCTTCTACAAAGACCGCTGGCTACCAGAGCTGGCTTCCAGCGCACGTCGCCAGTAAGAAGTGTTTGATCCAGTGCGGCGTGGTATTGCTGGAGCCCGAGCTGTCACTCTGCTGAGGGATGAATGGCGGCTTCAAATTATAGGTCAGCACAGCACGGCACAGCACAGAGAGTCTTTTATGCAGCGCGAGTTTTCGTAATGACGGGCGCAGTGGGCTCGCTTGTGGCTCGCTCTGAATTGCAATGGCGAGTCATGCCTGTTGTGTCGGCGCCGAGTCACGTTCATCGAGCTCCGCGGTGAAGCCGTGTCGGTCGCTAACGGGCTACATCCGTTACTAGGTGCGTTCAAGCCCAGAGTGTATCGAAACGACACCTGCGCTCGGTGCGCTTCTCAGAATAGCAAACATAATTTTTCTGAAGGAAACGCCTGTTCGTAAACGCTTGATATGGTCGCTGTGCGACGTCCATGTTTGGGGGATATACTGTGAAAGAGTTTACAATGTGGGCGGAGTCACAACTGCCAGTACACGCGTTTATTCATTAGCGCAATGCGGATGCATGAACAGTGTTTAATATGCTGGTTTATCTGAGCATGTATCATGAGGGGCAGTGAATAAGTAATGCAACACATCTTTTTTTCTGAAAGTAGGTTGGTTTTATTCAGGATGCAATACACTATATTATTTCCCACTCTTTTGGACAAAAACCCTATCACTTAACGTAATCGCCGTTCAGTGCGACCGTCTCACGCCAGTTTACTGGGACGGCCACTCTGCTGGTCTTGTTGCATCGGTAACCTTTCCATCATCGACGTATTGCTTCCCTCGAAGTGCACCCTTCATTGAGCCAAACAGGTGGTAGTCGGTAAGGTTGAAGATTCGGGCTGTATCCTGAATGAGGAAAAACAGTGCAATGAAGTTTTTGCTAGATGCCTCCTCAGCTGAGCTACCCTGTCACTGATTGTGAGCCACGGAAGGGCAAAAGTTCAAACTTCTTCGAGGCTTTCTCGGGAGTCTTCACTGAGATGTCTAGTGAAATTTTTTGGTTGTTGTAGCCGCTTGCCGTTGAAGTTTCCTTCCGAGGCTCAGCTCTTGTGGTGGTTTTTTGACGTCTGAAACGTTTTCTCCTAGATGCTCCGAAGCTCTCAGAAGAGTGCGTTTTGCTTGGTGGGGCGGTGATGGCTCGCACCGTACAGATACCAGTCCGGATGGATGGGTTTCTGGTGAACACTGTGGCTGAGAGACTCATCTGTTTTTCGTCGAACAAGGACGCCAAGAAACGGCACGGTACAGACTGCTTCTACCATCATCGTGAATTTGATGTGGTCGGAAATGTTACTGACGTGCACCAAGAACTCTGCCAGGTTTCCTTCTGAGGAAAACGTTATAAAATCCCAAGTCTTTGTTGCGTTTCTGCAGAGCGAAAATCTCCTCTGTAGGAATCAAAACAGACTCCGAAAACAGTGATCTACAAAACCTATATTTCAGTAGAAAGCGGTGCCCAGGCCTTTGCCGTGTTCGTTAACTTCCGGAAAGTCTTCGATACCGTTCCATAACGTAGCCTCGTGACCGAAATAGGTGCCTACGGAATACCATAACAGCTCTGTGATGGAACTGAAGAAATCTTAGCAAAAAGAAAACAGCACGTCATTCTAGACGGAAATAAATCTTCTGTCGTAGAATTAATTCACCCCAGTGTGGTGTTGTAGGGCCACTAATATCCACTGTGTATTGTACACAACTGGTTCGACTCGGAACCTGAGTGGTCAGCGTAGATGCTTGCCACGCGGCGGATCCGGATTCGATTTCGATTTTTCCCACAGGGGGGAGGAGTGGTATTGGTGCACCCAGTCTCGAAAACCAATTGAGAGGACACTTGATTTAAAAGGAGCGGCTCCAAGGTCTGGAAAGTCGTAAAAACGGAAGGAAGAGCGTTGTGCTGACCATATTCGCCCGACGCTGAATGTCATGGCATGAAACGGCGGCCAGTCGACATCATTTGGGTCTTCAGGATCTGGACGATGAGCTTGTTTTATGTATACAGGGTGTTACAAAAAGGTACGGCCAAACTTTCAGGAAACATTCCTCACACACAAAGAAATAAAAATGTTATGTGGACATGTGTCCGGAAACGCTTACTTTACATGTTAGAGCTCATTTTATTGCTTCTCTTCAAATCACATTAATCGTGGAATGGAAACACACAGCAACAGAACGTACCAGCGTGACTTCAAACACTTTGTTACAGGAAATGTTCAAAATGTCCTCCGTAAGCGAGGATACATGCATCCACCCTCCGTCGCATGGAATCCCTGATGCGCTGATACAGCCCTGGAGAATGGCGTATTGTATCACAGCCGTCCACAATACGAGCACGAAGAGTCTCTAAATTTGGTACTGGGATTGCGTAGACAAGAGCTTTCAAATGCCCCCATAAATGAAAGTCAAGAAGGTTGAGGTCAGGAGAGCGTGGAGGCCATGGAATTGGTCCGCCTCTACCAATCCATCGGTCACCGAATCTGTTGTTGAGAAGCGTACGAACACTTCGACTGAAATGTGCAGGAGCTCCATCGTGCATGAACCACATGTTGTGTCGTACTTGTAAAGGCACATGTTCTAGCAGCGCAGGTAGAGTATCCCGTGTGAAATCATGATAACGTGCTCCATTGAGCGTAGGTGGAAGAACGAAACTAAAATTAGCTCTAACATGGAAATTAAGCGTTTCCGGACACATGTCCACATAACATCTTTTCTTTATTTGTGTGTGAGGAATGTTTCCTGAAATTTTGGCCGTACCTTTTTGTAACACCCTGTATAAATGACCTAGTGAATAACGTTGGTAACACCACGAGGCTGTTCGCGAAAATTGCTGTTGTAAATAGAGATGTCGAAGTGGGAAATAATTGTAGCGAACAGCAGGAAGACGTATAGAGGATCGGAGCTTCGTGCAGGGATTGGCAGCTGACACTCAACTTAGACAGTCTGCTCGTAACTATGCAAAAAGACCCATTATCATATGATCATAAAATAGCCGAAAAAGCAAAAGAAGCAGCCACATCCATTAAATACGAGGCCTATTCATAAGTAAGGTCCGATCGGGGGCGTAATGGAAACTGATGAAGCTTTGCACAGATGTGTTGGGCAGTGTCCCTGGTATTTCTGTCGACCGCGTCACGTTGCTCTTTTCAGTTCTGAGAGCACAATCACGACGTAAAGATACCTAGAAAATAGTGTCTTCCCGCCAAGTATGATGGGCTTGTGAGAGACTTCGCCTGATATCATGCAGCCCACATAACACAACTGTCAAGCGTTTTCTTCTTGACGACAGTCCTCGGCCGCACTCTGTAGGGGCAGTGAAGATGCTCCTGCAGCGTTTTAGATTGGGAAGTGTTTGATCACACATAATACAGCCCATAGTTTGCCCACCCTGAGTTTCATCTCTGCTCACGTAAACCACTGGCTGTGAAGAAAACGTTTTGGCACATACAACGAGCAACAGACCAGCGCAGAGAATTGGCGGAAAGCTCACGCGGCTGCCTTCTATGACGAGAGTATAGGAAAGCTGGTACAATGATACGACAAATGTATCAGTCGGAGCGGTGACTGTGTAAAGAAGTAGCGAGAAAGTGTAGCTAACTGATGTAAATAAAATATTTTTTATTTTCACAGTGGTTTCCATTTCGTGAGCGTTTGGACCTTACTTTCAGAATAGCCCTCAAATGTTGGAGTATGTGTATCGAGCGATTTCATACGAAGGGCAGATGCCAGACTGAGAGTCAGTGGAAGAATTCCCGGGAAGTGTAGTCTATCCGTGAAGAAGGTAGATCGCAAATCCTTGTTCGACCGACACTTGAATACTGCTTGTCAGTCTGGGACCCGTACCAGAAAGGATATGTGAGGAAATAGAGAAGATGCAAAGAAGAGCAACGAGTTTCGTCACATGTACGTTTAGTAAGCGCGAAAGCGCCGCAGCGATGTTCATACGCATCAGCCAGCAGACGTTATGCGAGAGGAGTAAGCCCCCAAAGGGAAGGGGAATGGTCGACTTCGGTTTATTGGGAGACCTTTAGGAAATTGTGGTTCATTTGTAAAGGGGAGCGCATATAGAACACCAGTGCGACTCATTCTAAAGTACTGCTCCAGTGTTTTCGATGTCCACCAGGTCAGGTTAAAGGAAGACGTCGAAGCAATTCAGAAGTGGACTGCTATATTTGTTACCGGTAGGTTCGATAAACAAGCGAGTTAAACGGAAGTGCTTCGTGAACTTAAATGGGAATCCCTGGTCGGAATATGACGTTTTTCTCGAGAAACACAACTGGGAAAATTTAGAGAACCGGCGTTTGAAGTTGACGGAAGAACGATTCAACTTCCGCCAATAAGGGCTACGAAGATAAGATACGAGAAATTAGGGGTCGTACGGAGGCATATAGAGAGCCTGTATCTACATCATCTACTCAGTACTCTGCAGGCCACCTAACGGCGTATGACGGAGGGTACTTTCGGTACCACTAACTGATCCTCCATACCTTGTTCAACTCCCGAATGTGCTGGGGAGATTGGTTGTCGGTAAGCCTCTGTATTAGATCTATCTTCTCAAATTCTCTCATCGTGGTCGTCTCATGAGATGTATGTAGCAGGAAGTAATATATTGTCCTCTATTCCTGGAAAGTGCTCTCTCAAAATTTCCCGGGTTCGATTCCCGGCGGGGTCAGGGATTTTCACCTGCCTCGAGATGCCTGGGTGTTTGTGTTGTCCTCATCATTTCATCATCATCCAGGAAAGTGGCGAAATTGGACTGAGCAAAGATTGGATAATTGTATGGGCGCTGATAACCACGCAGTTGAGCGCCCCACAAACCAAACATCATCGTCTCTCTCAAAATTTCGAAAGTAAACCTCTGTGTGATCCACAACGCCTCTTGTAACGGCTGCCAGTGGAGTTTGTTGTGTACCTCCGTAACGCTCTTGCACCGACCAAATGATCAGATGACGAAACGCGCTTCTCTTTGTTGGATCTCCTCTCTCCTCTCTCTCTCTCTCTCTCTCCTTCTCTCTCTTCAATGAGTTCTACGAGTGCTACTCTGCAAGGATCCCATACAAAGCAACAGGACTCAAGGATCAGTCGAAAGGATGGCTTGTATGCCGCTTCCTTGATAGATGAGTTACATTTCCTTAAGACTGAAACTGAGTCTGGCATTTAAATTTCCTACTGTTTGCTTTATGTGGTCATTCCACTTAAGATCGTCCTGGATAGTTAGTCCTAGATGTTTTACGGCAGATACTGTTCCCAGAAAATTGTCGTCAATAGTGTAGTTATGTAGTAGTGGATTTCTTTTCTTATGTATGCGCAGTATGCTACATTTATTTACGTTCATGTTGAACTACTAGAGTCTGCACCGTTCATCAGTCCAATTCAGTAAGTTGTTTTCCCCCTCACTCTCTTTTGCGAGTGGAGTAGGAAAGAAAATGGCCAGTAGTAGCACAAGATAACCTCCGCCATAAACCATAATCTGACTTGCGTAGTATGTACGTAGATGTAGCTGTTGACGTAGAGGCATTGTGCGTCGCTATGTGCTTTACATTCAAAATTTCATGAGCGTACCGTACTTTCCTAGGAGAGGCGACCAATATATTGCATCTTCCTGCGTACAATCCGCCAAAAGAGAATGGAGAAGAAACCGGAGAGATTCGAGCTCATACGGAGACCTATCAACAATCATGGTGGGAGGAGTGGAAGGAGGGGGGGGGGGGGGGGAAGGCGGTGCGGGAGGTGGCCAAGGAGGAATGACAGCGGTGTGCAAAGTCGCCTCCGTGACTGACCGTAAGGTGGCTTGCCGAGAATAGATGTAGATGTAAAGGTTCCGTGAGCTGTTTACATGATTCTCTGCGCATTAGTCAATATTTACATCATGACATATGGGAACTGATACTAAAGAATATACGTAAATTGCTTCTCGAATCCTGTACGAGGCAACTCCAACAAATTGTCTGTCACACGAGGAGGAATTATTTGTGCCGTGGAGAACAAAGGGACAGCGGTCCGTAATGTAACATGCCGGTGTGATAGGAGATGGGGCCCCCAGCGCAGCCGGCGCTTATTAAAAAGGAATGCGGTGACGCTTCCCACAGCTCGCGTGATCGCTAGGCGGGGCCCCGCCCCCACCTCAGCCCATTGGCCCGCCACGCCCCCCGCCATTCACTCATTACAAGCCGCGCCCCGCCCACCCAAGGTCACGCGCTTACTATGTTCCATGGCGACAAGCGCACCGGGGGAGACACCGCGTAAGCCATCAGGCGAAGCAGCCCACGCACCACCCTGCATCGATTACCGCCCATTGTCCGCTGACCCCTGTGAGGTAACTTCTTCGATCCGGGCACGCGACGACCGATGTCATTCATTTACGAAGGTGTCCGGCGTAATCGATTGGGTCTAATCGATGGTGTTGTGACAAGGTTGGCAGTGTATCAATAACCGTCAGCTACTAGTATGGAATAGAGTTGTCACGTTGAAAAAGATAAATGTTCACATTAATGATACAATGGGGTAATAAACTGATGGTGCTAAATCGCAACACTAAGATAGAATTGTGCGACATAAAATATAGTTGAGAAGTGCTTTTGTACATTTGAAAAATGATGTGTCCTGTCACAGGGCTACGAGAAGCTGTATGTTTGTTCTGCGGTACTGCAGAAAGACTTGACAGGGATGTAGCCACTGTACACAACTGCTGGCAGCGGTGGTCACGAGAATGTACATCGGCAAAAAGACCTGTCTCTGGGCGGCCACGTGACAGTACCAAGAGAGAAGACCATAGAGTTCGGCTTATGGCTCTGGAGCATCGTACTTCATCTGCAGTAGCAATTTGAGCTTCGGCTGGCACCATAGTAACACAACGAACTGTTACATATCCGTTACTTTCAGTACAGCTCCGAACCAGCGCCTTGCAGCGTGGTTTTTACCGACCTCAAAACACTGCCAGGGTGGAGGTCTGTTACGTTTATGATGAAACCTGGTTTTGCCTCGATGCCAGTGATGGCCGTATATTGGTTAGGCTTTTCGCGGATGATGCTGTAGTATACAGAGAAGTTGCAGCATTAGAAAATTGTAGCGAAATGTAGGAAGATCTGCAGCGGATAGGCACTTGGTGCAGGGAGTGGCAACTGACCCTTAACATAGACAAATTAATCTATTGCGAATACATAGAAAGAAGGATCCTTTATTGTACGATGATATGATAGCGGAACAAACACTGGTAGCAGTTACCTCTGTAAAATATGTGGGAGTATGCGTACGGAACGATTTGAAGTGGAATGATCATATAAAATGAATTGTTGGTGAGGCGGGTACCAGGTTGAGATTCATTGGGAGAGTCCTTAGAAGATGTAGTCCATCAACAATGGAGGTGGCTTACAAAACACTCGTTCGACCTATACTTGAGTATTGCTCATCAGTGTGGGATCCGTACCAGGTCGGGTTGACGGAGTCAGAGAAGATGCAAAGAAGACCGGCACGTTTCGTCACAGGGTTATTTGGTAAGCGTGATAGCGTTACGGAGATGTTTAGCAAACTCAAGTGGCAGGGTCTGCAAGAGAAGCGCTCTGCATCGCGGTGTAGCTCGCTGTCCAGGTTTCGAGAGGGTGCGTTTCTGGATGAGGTATCGAATATATTGCTTCCCTTTACTTATACCGCCCGAGGAGATCACGAATGGAAAATTAGAGAGATTCGAGCGCGCACGGAGGCTTTCCGGCAGTCGTTCTTCCCGCGAACCATACGCGACTGGAACAGGAAAGGGAGGTAATGACAGTGGCACGTAAAGTGCCCTCCGCCACACATCGTTGGGTGGTTTGCGGAGTATAAATGTAGATGTAGATGTAGAACCTGTCAGCGTGCTAGACACACTGGACCTACACCTACAGTTATGTCCTGGGATGCGAATTCGTATGCCAGCAGGAGCACTCTCGCGGTTATCCCACGTATCCTAACTGCACGTTTGTACGTCAGTCTGTTGATTTGATGTGTTGTGCTGCCATTCACGAACAGCGTTCCAGGAGGTGTTCTCCACTCGCCCACACACCGCTGTTGTAATCCAATATTCTCTACCTGGTATCGACTTGTTGCCTTGGCGTAATCGAGCGCCAGATCCGTCCACAATCGAGTACATGTCGTTCATCATCGGATGACAACTCCAGCTTCATCCACAAACAACATTGACCGTCCCTGTATCGACCGACCAAGTGCAACAGGCATAGAACTCCATCCCACGAACTGACATCCGGCATCCGTACAACACAATGCATGCACGTTTGCAAGCTTGCTTCATCATTCTGGCGGTTACACTCGTTATTAATGAGCCAACATTTCAAATTTGGAATAGTTTATCACCGAGCGAGACGGCGCAATGGTGACCACACTGGACTCGCATTCGGGAAGACGACGGCTCAAACCCGCGTCAGACTGTCCTAATTTAGATTTTCTGTGATATCCCTAAATAACTTCAGGCAAATGCCGGAATGGTTCTTTTGAAAGAGCACGGCCGATTTTCTTCCCCATCCTTCCCTAACCCGATGGGACCAATGATCTCGCTGTTTGGTTCCCTCCCCAAATCTACCAACCAACCAATGGTTTATCTCGCGCTCACATTGGCCTGTGATCTTGTGATGTTAAGGGGATACGGAATCGGATTTTGGGTTAAAAAATCGAATTTTTTTATTGGCGTATTATATTCTGCCATGTTTCCTCTTTAAAATGACGTATCATACATAGCTCTACTACAATTATAACTATTTTATTTTTATATATTTGTGAGATCGGGTATTGCGCTTTAGTTATACACGTCTCTCGTGGCTGACCATGAACTTTTTGGCAGTACCTTTAAAGTGACATGAATTCAAATATCCCGGTTTCCAGCGACTATTTATACACTAGTTGCCCGAAAATGTTTCTCTCTGGTTTCCTCAAGTTACTCTTTGACTTTGTGGCGGGACTGTTTTGTAAACAGTGTGATATAAGAAAGTAGTTGTTGTTGAGTTATTTCGTATTTAGTGCTTCATTTTTCGCAGTGAAAATGCCTAGAGCTAAAGCAAAAGTATTTAAAAAGCGTGTGAACTGGCAAAAGAAAAGAAATAATGATTCATTAGCAAAGCAAAGCAGTTCATCATCATCACTGTTAGAAAATGTGAATCCACTTATTACTGATTTGCCGAACGAACTTACACCAAATGAAAACAGTGCTTCTCATAAAAAACTAAGAGATTTGGAAGAGAAATATAATTTACTTGATAGAGGGAATGAAGTTTTTGAACTCATTGATACGAATATATTGTGTGAAGCTCTTGAAAACAGTTTGTGCTGCAAAAAATGTCATGGAAACGTTTCTCTGAAAGTAGAATCCCATGTTGGCCTGGCTGCCCAGTTTAATTTAATATGCAGTGTTTGTAAATACAGCTGTATGTTTCCAAGTTCGGTTTCAGTAACTGTAAATAATGGATACAAGAAAACTGAACTTTATAGTGTAAATATTAGGTTAGTTTATGGATTGCGAGCAATTGGTAAGGGCAAAGCAGCTGGTGATATGCTATGTGGTGTTCTAAATCTTCCAAGTGCACCTTCAAAGTTTGAAGCTTACAATTATGTACTAGGATCTGCAGTTGAAGATGTAGCACAGAAGTCAATGCAGGTTGCTGTGGAAGAAGCAGTGGAAGAAAATGACGGCAGTCGTGACCTCACAGTGGCGTTTGATGGCACGTGGCAGAAAAGGGGCCACACCTCCAACAATGGTGTTGTAACAGCAACTAGTGTTGATACTGGCAAGGTTATTGATGTTGCAATAATGTCTAAATACTGTAGGTGCACAGGCAGGCTGAAAAATGAACACAGTGATGACTGTATTGCTAATTATTATGGTAGTAGTGGTGGCATGGAGGTTGCTGGGGTGAAGAAAATTTTTCATCGCTCTTCACAGTGGTATAATGTTCGCTATGTCAAATATCTGGGAGATGGTGACTCTAAAGCATTCAAAGAAGTTTTGGAAAGCAAACCATATGGGAACAGTGTAAATATAAGCAAACTTGAATGTATAGGACATGTGCAGAAGAGAATGGGTGCCAGGCTGAGAAGGTTAAAATCAGTTATGAAAGGGAAAAAACTAGATGATGGGAAAACCTTGGATGGCAGAGGAAGATTGACTGATTCCATAATAGACCACATTCAGAACTGCTATGGCCTTGCAATCAGGCAAAATACAGGCAATCTTGAAGAAATGAGGAGAGCTATATGGGCTTTATATTTCCACACCGCATCCACGGATGAGCATCCACAACATGGTTTGTGCCCCAAAGGTGAAAACAGCTGGTGTAAATACAATAGGGGACTAACAACAGGAGAGAAATACATTCACCACCACAGTCTACCATCAGCCATCATGGCAGAAATAAAGCCCATTTTCAGAGATCTGGCTGACAGAAGTCTTCTGATGAAATGTCTTCACGGAAAAATGCAGAACCCCAACGAGTGCTTGAATAGTGTGATATGGCATCGTCTCCCAAAAACAGTGTTTGTCGGAATTAATACCCTACATTTTGGTGTGTATGATGCTGTGGCAACCTTCAATCTTGGAAATATAACTAAATGCCAGGTCCTTCAAAAGTTGGGTATGTGTGTTGGTTCCCGTACGGTACGTGCTATGTTCTTTTTAGATCAGCACAGACTAAGGCATGCTGATAATATAATCAAGACATTAGTGAAAAAAGCAAGACAGGTGCAGAGGGGTGCCAAAAGAAGACTTGAAGATGATTATGAAGACTGTGAAGGGGGTATTAGCTACGGATCAGGAATGTTTTAATCTTCTTTCTCCGTTTCCCGTAAGTTTACTTTTTACTTCATCTAGGAACATTATCTCAGGTACTGGTCAACCTAGAAGTCTGAAATTTTTATGACGTAGTGACATAGGTCCCTATTACATACTGAAACAACGATTTTTTAATTACTTGATTTACAAAAGACTTAGGGGTGATAGTCTAGTAAAAAGCGATGGAAAAAATTTACTTAAAAATAAATGTACAATATCTCTGTAAGAAAATACTTTGACAATAAACTGTTGTTTCAGTATTGTTGTAACATATGAATGCACATACAGTAAAATTTTTACCTCTCTGTCTCCAGTAGTTTGTGAGAAAATGTTCCCTATAGTAGGCATATATTAACATTGCGGGGATAGGTGATTCCGTATCCCCTTAATCACTGAAATATGTTACGTAGACAAATGTACTCCCGAAATTTCACTACTCTACATTAATTACCTTTTGGAGTTGCGACTTTTTATCCGTCATAGGATCTGGAACACTCAAATTCACGTCTCTTCCACGGGTACCTGTTCTCCCGAATATTGCCTGTATCTCAGCTTAGGTGACAACTGGAGATGACTCAAGAGTGAAACAAGATCAGTCACATCTCAGTCCCAAAAGATTTACTAATAAATAATACACTGAGCTTATCCTATAATAGGCTTGAATCTAGGAAACGTATTTGGAACAACATTCCACGCACCTATGACTTGGAAGAACAGACATCCTCTCAGAGCCTCAACTACATGCCCTACACAGATCCAACTAAACAATTTTCAGGGCTGCATTTTTTTCCGAAATTATGGAGCCGCCTGAACAGAATCGGAACAGGGTATCCCAGATAGAAAGCTTCGGTCTTTAAGTGAAAAATGGCTGGAAATTCTAAATGAGTCTGTGGCACTCCTGAACATACAGTGCACCGAACAGTGACGGAGAGTCCACACAGGAAATTTCAAGGAACGTGGAACGATCTTTTGCCAGAAACAACTGGAAGAACTGAATGAGTGAACTCAGAGGGCATCCCACTGTAGCAGACACACACAGAATACAACTGAACAGGAGCGAGTAGGACTTTCACACTGAGGGCTGCGTACAAATTTAATTATGTATGCAGACGATTCATCCATTCCGGAGAGTTAGGATCTCATCGACATTGATACTGCAAAATATCTTACAAATTAACAATTTTTTTGATTTTTTTACCTTTACTTGTACTGTGTAATCTTTCTTCTTGCTAACTTTCATGATTCTATGTTTTAATGGGTGAGTTTGCGAGTGTCAAAATATGTGACATAAATTGACATATCTTTGAATTGCAATAACTTAAAAGCTTCAGTTTTTTACACTGTCAACAGAGCGTAGACCTTAATGTGCGACATAAATTTCACTTTGGTTCATCGACCCGTTCCTGAGAAAAGGGGTTCTGACCGGTCGGAGAGACATGATCCCATAAGAGTTCCGTTTCCACTGACTGAGGTAAAGAATCTTAAAAATGAAGTGATATGCAAAATCTTTGTGGTAATTAATGTTTAAACAATGCAATTACCATTAAAAATTCAGTATCTTTCACATTTTATTCATAATGCATGTCTTTTTTTGGCAATGCAGAAGAATTCTCAGCACATAAATGTTTCTACATTTGATGTATGAAATTGATTACCTCTGTAGACGCCATCTGAAAAATAAATAAATAAACTACTAGTGAATGATTTGGTACCCAGCTAAAGGAATGGTCTCTTTCTAAAAGCAAACAGTTCTCTTAGCACGGTGAATATTTTCGTCGTTATGTAGATTTATAGACTGAACAGCTGAATTTTCCAATCTGGCTATACCTGTTGAAATATCTTGGCAATACATTTTCAGATCTCCTTATTCAAAAAATTATTCGTCGTGTTGCGAGAGTTGTTTGCTTGTGAGAAGAGAGTATTACTGTATCTGAACAGAATATGATTCACTAAAATCTGATCGCTGCTGATACACCACCAACCATGGAGGGAACATCAACCTATCTTTATGACAAGACTGTAGTTTATCATCCCGTCTTTTTAATATATTCGTGAACGAACTTTTACATGACTGCAAAGTGGACGAAAGCATTTCAGACAATAACACAATAGATACTTTTCAAATACCGGTTTTTGGTTATTAAAAGAGTAAATGGTGGTTCTTTTATCCATTCCATGAAGGATATCTTTTACATTGTTACTGGCGTGGATGACAATGGTTTTGGAGTGCGCACTGAATAAACGACTAAAAAAATTTAATAACGCACTATTTGTACCATGAGTACCACTAGCTCTTGTCATTTACCGTGTGAAGAGGTGCTAGAGTTACGATAGTTCTACCAAAGACATTGCCTGTACTACTCTTGTCCGTCCTCCTCTGAAGTACTGTTATGCGGTATGCGATCCTCAAGGACTGGCGGAGGAGTACACAGAAAATGTTGAAAGAGGAGCACTCGTTTTGTGCTGTAGCCAAATAGTGGAGAGAATATCACGGATATGATAATTGTTAAAACAAAGTCGATTTTCGTTGCGGTGATATCTTTTTACGATTTGCCAATAACCATCTCTTTCCTTCGAATGCGAAAATATTTTTCTGACGCCACCCTACATAGGGAGAAATGATCGCCGTACTAAAAAAAGAGAAATGAGAGCTCGTACGGAAAAATTTAAGTCTTAATTCTTTCCTCACGCTGTTCGAGCGTGGAAAGATAGAGAAATAATCTGAAAGTGTTTCTACGAAAGATACGAATGGCAAACTCCGTCCATTTTGCTGCTTTGGACCTTCTGTCGTTCCCGAAAAAGTCGTTTACCTGAATTCCCACATGATTTCCTTCAAGAGGAGAAGGCCGCTTGCTTCACGGAAGCTTGTCCAGCGCTAATGATGGTTTAATGGGCACTCTGCTTCTGAGTTTGATTGGCAGAAATGGATATTAAAACATTTCTATGGAGTGGATGCGTATGCAAGTGTACACTGAGGTAACAAATGTCATGGGATACGTCATAATATCGTGTCTGACCTCTTTTTGCCCGGTGTAGTGCAGCAAGTCGACGTGGCGTGGACTCAACAATTCGTTGGAAGTCCCCTGCAGAAATACTGAACCATGTTGTCTCCGCAGCAGTCCATAACTGCGGAAGTGTTGTCGGTGCTGGGTTTTGTGCCCGAACTGGCCTCTCGATTATGTGCCATAAATGTTCGATGGGATTCATGTCGGGCCAAACCATTCGCTCGAGTTGTCCAGAACGTTCTTCAAACCAGTCGCAAACAATTGTGTCCCAGTAACATGGCGCATTGTCATCCATAAAAATTACATCGTTCTTTGGCGACAAGAAGTCCATGAATGGCTGGAAGCCGTCAATCATCGGTTCAGTTGGACCAGAGTGCAGTCCTTTCCATGTGAACATAGCAAACACACATCATTATGTAGCCACCACCAGCTTCCACAATTCCTTATTGACTAACTGGGTCCATGGCTTATTGGTGTCTGCCCCACACTCGAAGCCTACCATCAGGTCTTACCAAATGAATTTGGGACTCATCTGACCAGGCCACTGTTTTGCATTTGTCTGGGGTCCAGCCAATACGGTCACGAGACCCGCAGAGCGCCACAGGTGATATCATGCTGTTAATAGAGGACCTGGGTTGGCCGTCTGCTGCCATAGCCCATTAAAGCCAAATTTCGCCGCATTGTTCCAACGGATACGTTCGTCGCACGTCTCACATTGACTTCTACGATTATTTCGCGAGGTGTTGCTTGTCTGATAGCACTGACAACTCTACTCAAACGCCGCTGTTCACGGTCGTTATGTGGAGGCCGCCAGCCACCGCGTTCTCCGTTGTGAGGAGTAATGCCTGAAATTTGGTATTCTCGGCAAACACTTGATCCTGTGGAATAGTGAATTCCCTAACGATTACCGAAATGGAATGTCGCAAGCGCCTAGGTCCAGCGACCATTCCGCGTTCGAAGTCTGTTAATCCCCATCGTGCGGCTATAATGGCGTCGGAAACCTCTCACATTACCTGATTACATTTGACAGCTCCGCCAAGACACTGCTCTTTTATACCTCGTGTACGCGATACTACCGCCATGTGTATATGTGCAAATCGCTATCCATGACTTTTGTCACCTCAGTGTAGATCTTTTATTCAACGACGATTTCTTAACATAGACAAATCTACTTCTGAAGTATTGCCTATTGGCAATGATGCGTTTTGAGGAATAATGTTTACTTCACCAGTTATGACAAATAAGAGGTGTCACCCCAAACACCTGGCGAAGTGCTATATCGGAAGAATACACGTCGGTTATGGCCTTTCTGCGTAACGCTGTCCACAGCGTGACGGACAAAATCGACCTATATTGCGCAAATATGGCGTAAAGACTGCTTATAAACCGACCAAGACCAGGATGGTCAGAGAGTGCCTCATATCGGCAAAGCACAAGGAGTGGGGAGGTTATCGACTCAGACAAGAGTTACGACGCCCGTTTGTTCACAAAAGCCACTGAAAATTATAAGCATGAATATAGTTTTAAATAGAAAGAAGATGGCTCCCAGGTGTACGAAACCTGAATTCCCATACTGCAGCGGACGACCGTTGCAGCTAAGAGGAGTAGAGACTCTGTGCAGATCGTCTTCTTTTCCTTGTTCCTTTGTCTCGCATCGGCACGGTGTTTTATGGATTTGGCATGGTTAATGTGGTCGGATTCCCCTCCTGTCGCGACGCCGTTAACCCCCGGGATGTGATATGTGTACCCCGACTGTCTGCGCATGGTGTTATTCACATGAACGTGAATGCTGTAGCTGAGGCAGGACTTGGGTACCAGCCCAGTACTCACCTAGTGGGATGTGGGAAACCGCCTAAAACCCCCCACGTCGAGGCTGGCCAGCACACTGACCCTCGTCGTTAATCCGGGGCTAGCGCAGCTCCCCTTCGGGGAGAAAGGCGCTTTTAACACGCACTGATATCTGTGTTTGCTAGGAACTCTGTGTAATAACCAAGCAAAGATTCTCAGGCGATGGCGCGACAGGCGCAATATCCGCCACGGGGCTCCAGAGATGGAGGGTCAATCTTTGGAAATGTCAATGGCTCGTACTGGCAAAAAGTCTAAAAAATCGTGATACTAACGTCGCCTGAGGAGCCCGAGACGGAAGCCAACAAGCAACCGTCAATTCGTGGCCACGAAGGTCTGGACAGTTTTGTAAATCTGCTTCCCAGACCTTCCCTGCCCTGGCGATCATCCGTAATCTTGTTTCCTAGACAGAATTCTGTCACTTGTTCCGCTCCTTTGTTGTTCCCAGTTCTGATGTAAAGGAAGTCGTTATATTCCTTAAGTTTATACTCAAGCTATACACATATAAATTTTATCGAAGTAGGTTTGATATGACGCCAACGGCCTTGCCGTAGTGGCAACACCGGTTCCCGTCAGATCACCGAAGTTAAGCGCTGTCGGGCTGGCTTCAAATGGCTCTGAGCACCATGGGACTTGACATCTAAGGTCACCAGTCCGCTAGAACTTATAACTACTTAAACCCAACTAACCTAAGGACATCACACACGTCCATGCCCGAGGAAGGATTCGAACCTGCGACCGCATCGGTCGCTCGGCTCCAGACTGTAGCGCCTTGAACCGCTCGGCCACTCCGGCCGGCGCTGTCGGGCTGGGCTAGCACTTGGATGGGTGACCATCCGGTCTGCGTAGCGCTGTTGGCAAGCGGGGTGCACTCACCTTTGTGAGCCAAACTGAGGAGCTACTTGATTGAGAAGTAGAGGCTCCGTTCTCGGACACTGACATATGCCCGGGAGAGCTGTGTGCTGACCACATGCTCCTCCATATCCGCATACAGTGAAGCCTATGGGCTGAGGATGTCACGGCGGCCGGTCGGCACCGTTGGGCCTTCATGTCCTGTTCGGGAGGAGTTTAGTTTTTTAGGTTTGATATGAACGGAACACACATACAGTTCAGGCTTATCGGCCGTGATAATTGCGAGACATGCCTGCGGTCCCACCAGCGCCCTGATACGGACACAGGAATAAATCAGTCGGGGAAACGGCGCCGGCAGTCACGGGGCAGCGTCGCCTGTGACGTGTAGGGCACGCCTGTAAATCACGTCCGGCGTCGCGCGCGCTGCTGAGCAATGCGGCTTTTCCGTGCGGACGCGCCATAAGCCCGCCTCGGAACCGGTTTCACTTTCGGCACCCGCGTCAGCAAACCGGTCTCCCAGAATCAGATCGGACTGCCTGCGTCCTGCCTCCACGTTCCTCTAAGTATCGCCCTTATCGAGAAATCGTGCTCAAATATCGTAACTCTCCAGCAAAATTCTCACGTCACATGCCAATAAGCAGCAATATACGTACACACAGGAAGTGTCACGATACTTAACATCCTTAATAGAGAAAAACTAAAAAAAAATTAACTGATACGTCACGCAATCTGATCAAACACGCAGTAAATTAGCCAAATGTTATAGGAATATTCGTTCCGATTACGTACCCCGCACGAACGCCAATTTTTCCATGCCTTGCAGAGTGTTTCCTGATGACGACACAAACTTTTGGGGATTGTGGACAAGAGCAAATGTATGAATCTCACTTGAGTGATTCTCGCTAGGAAACGATTCAATCCAAGAACTGAAGCCAAAAGTGTCATGACTGAACTAACAAAAATATGGAGATACCAAAAACTAAATACAAAATGCAACACATTACCCTAGTGTGGTGCAGGAAAACCGTAGACATTCAAAACAACTAACAGTCGTCTCAGAATTGATAAACGCAGGTCCTGTATGGTTTTCAAGGGCTTCTCGTACCATTCTTCCCGCAAAATACTGGATGATGGAGGTGGATAGCGATCACGCGTGCTTCTCTCCACATTCGACCATAAAGGCTCAATAATTTTGAGGTGTGGTGACTGTCGTGTCCAGGGGAGATGCGACAGTTCATCCTAGTGTTCACTGCACCAGTCCTAGAGGATGTGAGGAGTGCTGAATAGGGGTCCCTGTCGTCTTGAACACAGCACCAGCAATGGAGAACGAACATTGTACTCGTACCTTAGGAATGACCTGACCAGCCAAAATGGTCACGTAGTCCATCGCAACATTGGGACCTTACAGATAACCATGGGGACCATGAAATACCACTGTATGGCTGCCCAAATCACCACCGAAGCCCTCCCCCCTCTCTCCTCCCCATTAACTGAGTAGTGAGCGCGTCTGACTGCTACGCAGCTGCCCCAGGTTCTATTGCTGGCCGAGTCGGAGATTTTCTCCGCTCGGGAATACAATCAAATAATTTCATTCACCGAATCCCCGCCATGTTTCACTCCTGGAACGTAAACTCGGTTAGACGTGTGAAGCAGGACTCATCCGACCAAATAACATTTTTCCACTGCTCCATACTCCAGTTTTCACGGCAACAGTACCACTATACTGTTACAACATTTGCTTCACTGATTTTTGGTTTTGGAATAGCAACTCGCCCTGCAATTCCAAGCTTATGGAGCTGCCTTCGCGTTGTTTTGGTCCTGATGGAGGTCACGAGTGCGACATTCAATTTTGCAGTGACCTTTGCAGCTGTAGTCCTCTTGTTATCGACACAGTCCTCTTCAATAACCCTCCGTCGTGATCACTCAACACACACTTTCGTCCGCTTTGTGACTTACTGATTGACGTTTTTCCGCTTCTGCTGTATGCAGTAAAAGTTTTCGACAACGGTGCCTCCTGAAACACCAAACACTTCGGCTCCCTTGGTTACGGATGCACCCGTCACCTGAGCACCAACAGTTTGCCGACGTTCTAATTCACTTAGCGTCATCACAATGCACTTACAGTTACAGAAAACACTGTTCGGACCTCATACTGAGGAAACTGCACAAGCGCCGTTCGTCGTCAGATACAACAGCGCAACCCGCAGGCTTGTCTAGCATCCGCATTTATTTTCGAGCATGCATTTCTCGCGGTGCTATTTTTGCCCAACCTCTGTACCTGTGTAAAGGGTGCGAGATATTAATAACTGTTGTTAGCACGATGTAATAAAATAATTTATTATTTACGTAGTAATGTAAGCCGTCTGGGATTCCAAATGTTGAAATGCAGCAACGTTTCAGTGATTATCACGTGTTCTGGGTAATGTACGTTCACTGCACCGTCTCTCACAGGCCAGAACAGGGTAGCAGTAGTACAACACGCAGAAAAGATTAAAATCAATAAAAATAGTTTCGACAACGTTGTAAACAAAAAATCACTTTTATGATAAGAAATACTGATATAAATGATGAAGTACTTGCGCCAAAATGGGAAGGACGTGTATCGGGAGGAGTTAATTTGGGGGAGGAGAGGTCGAGTGGTCTTGGTATTTTATGGTGTCAGGTATCAGTGGAACATGACGGTTGGTATTTGAGAGTGCTTGTGTTATAGGAGGGTGGGATGCAGGCAAACATGGGTTTTGGGGTAAGAGGGATACGGGATGGATGGAGGGCAAGCCATGGTTAGGAGGAGAGAAGAATACAGAGGATAGTAATGAAAGAGAAAACTGTGGTATGGGATAGATTTGAGCGTTGGTTGGGTAGATTTCAATATATGCGCGAAGAAATGGCCCTAAGCACTATGGGACTTAACATCTGAGGTCATCAGTCCTCTAGACTTACAACTACTTAAACCTAACTAACCTAAGGACAGCACACACATCCATGCCCGAGGCAGGATTCGAACCTGCGACCGTAGCAGCAGAGCGGTTCCGGACTGAAGCGCCTACAACCGCTCGGCCACAGCGGCCGGCAAAATCGAGAAGAGAAAGGATATGGAGGGTGTGGATGTGTAACATACTGTTTCGAATCGATGTCTTTGAATCTCGGAGGAGGAAAGTCTCAGGGGAATGCATTGCTGGTCTTTAAAATTGCAACGTAATAAAGACGGTCTGCAACAAACATGAAACTGTCAGTGAATGTGCTATTATATTTTTCGGTATGCGAATAACTAACATTTCAGCGCAACCGGACAACATAGGTAAGATCAATGCCATATTGATTTACCTTTACGCGATCTTGCTGTTCGCGTTGGTCGGCATGACACGACCGTCAAACGAATACGGAATCGATGGGTTCATATTGCCATGGAGAGTCTGAAACGCCACAAACGGCAAGCGCCAGAGAGAACGGTTACCGTCTCTTCATCTTGTAGGATTGTATAGCCACGTCTCGTGGGTTAAACGCGGAAAAAGTCTTGGTTGGAACGGGACACGTTTACTCACGGACAGTGAAACGACTTTTGGAGCATCACCGGCTGCCGGCACCGCGGCTTCCATTTACGCCATTGGAGAGAGAGCGTGCCGACAGTGGTGCGCCGAAGGGCAATACTCGACACAGTAGTGACATCACGTCGTCTTTTCATACCAGTGCCGATCCTGATGTGTACAGCTTCGTGATCGACGTATCCGCGTGCGGATGCTCCAAGTTTCAACGTTGCTAGACTACATTCATCATCGTCATGCGGTATTATACGTAGTGTGATGATACCGACTGCCGTTGGGTTCACAACTCGATCACCTCCTGTGACGGTAAACTGGAAAGAGGCCGTAACATTCCTGACGTGTTAAGGCCGACGGCCGTCCACTGTTTTCGAGGTATCAGTGGCGCTGTACAAGGTATTTCAAAATTCCTATTACAGGCTTCTAGGGGTTGTAGAGGAGACTTCGTAGAATAATTTTTGTCGAGAAACTGATGTCCGAAAATCTGGATATAAAATAAGTCTGATGATCGGATCACTTTCAAATTAGCCGCTGCGTGGTAAGCACACACACTGAGAAGAGGGCCCTGTCGTCAGTCCCTGTTGTAATTATGACATCACATACAATTTTCGTCCGAGTATAACAACGGCTGCGAAAATTGGGAGGGTTGACTGTGGTACTGCGCCGACTAGTCACACTGTCAACTCAGAAGAGGTCGACGACCTTCGTCACGTAGAAGAGAACCTGCGGGGGAATACTCCAGACGTTGTCCATGTCATGGCCTCCTGTAGAGTGCACATGTGGGAACTCACTATCTCCATTGTGTGCGTACCTCAATGCCTGAGATTTGAACGTGATCCAGTGTTCAAATTTATTTTACATTCGAACGGTACATTTTCGGATGTATGTTTCTTACCAGAACTTCATGTAGTTAGCTCTCTCTACAATCCCTAGAAGCCTGAAACAGAACTGGCTATACAACGTGTACTTCAACACTATAATTCCTCTTACCCACGCTGTTCTGAGCTACATGGATACAGAGAGTGTTGGACTGGTGCCGTGGCCAGTATGTTCTCCAGATCTGTCATCCAGAGACTGGCACAACAGCACTTCCCAGCCACTGCGACTGATGAAATGTGGTATAGACATAAAGCAGCGTGGCTGACATACTCGTACCTGTCATCCAAGTTCAGTTCGACTCGATACTCAGCCGGGTTAGTGCCGTTATTGCTGCTAAAGGTGGCACTACAGAA
Organism: Schistocerca piceifrons; assembly: GCF_021461385.2. NCBI lineage: Eukaryota > Metazoa > Arthropoda > Insecta > Orthoptera > Acrididae > Schistocerca > Schistocerca piceifrons. Next base: position 477,448,208 of record NC_060138.1, on the reverse strand, counting down.
GTTCTCACCCTGCACACTCTCAAATCGGCTACATATTTAATCGTGTACTCTTCCTCCTACACTGCGTTGGCCTACGCAGAATAAGGATGATTTCAGTTTTTCCTATCCTTCCTGGTGTTGTAACTTTAATGACGAGCAATGCAATCTCAGTCTTCTCTAGCAGACAAATATACTTTAGTTTAAAATCTTCGACTGCGTGGCGTTTTTCGAAACGTCCCTCGGTGTGCGTGCATGTGTATGCTCTTTTGTCACTTCCCCTGCCAGCGACTGATTCGTTCATCGAACTTTTTAGGCGCGGATCTAACATGCAAAAATTATCAATTGAAATTACATGGTTCCACAGACCTTTTCAAGTCTCGAACGTCTATTATATATGCAGACTGAAGCAACGAATGAAAAGCTGTACCAAGGCCGAGATTCAAACCCGGGTCTATTACTCACTAGGCAGCTAACTATTATGCCACCCTGGCAGAGTGGTTGTGCAAAACTGAACCGATGACCCTGCCAAGCCCCCCCCCCCCTTTATCCAAATTCTTATTCACGCCTCAGCCCACTCGATATCGCCCCCTTCCCCCCTTGTATTCAGGCAGGATCCCCTGTTTTCTTCGATACTGAAGTGCTACTCCAGTACAGATGGAGAGGTTCTGCAATGCAGTTTGAGCTTACTGTGCTGAAAGGGGGTAATGTACGCTAGCCACCCCTACGGTTGGCTTGGGGGTGGGGAGGTTGGGTGAGAGGTGGGAAGAAGTAACATGAAAAAACGTTCTATAACAAGAGATATTAGCACCGAATTCATAGTCTTATGGGTATCTAGATTTATCGTCACGATTGCATTTCATCCCTTCGGAGAAAAATGCAAAGACAATGGCATATCAACGTATCTGTGTAACGCTTGCAGGAATATCTGCCAAAATTGTCAAATTTATCACTTGCTAACTGGAAAAATGCATTGTTACACCACAACACCCTTAGCTGGTCTATGGCTGAGGGTTTGGGGTTGAAAAGGCATGACATAAAAGCATAACTAAGTTTCAACCAAATTTATTATGTACATGACTCGTTATTTCTACAGAACTTGGGCGTAAGGTACCCTACTACCGTTAGGGGTAGTTTGGATAGCAAATGCGCAAAAACGTAAAAGAAATTCCACAAAAATTAATTTTCACTACCGTAAAAATACTTTTTCATTACCAAAAATGATACATTTTCAGTATCGGTAAAGTAAATTCCTAATTAAATACTGCGTAAGTTTTGCAATTCCTCGTTTATTCTATCCCATCTTGCATGTATAACTACTTATGCTTGTGGACGTCACTACATCGACGGCTATGTGTAGACTTTATGGCTACAGGCGAAATTTACTGTAGATGGGGCTACACAAGGTAGAAGGTTGTAGGTTGTGTTTGGTAGTTTATGATGTCAGCCTCCAAGCACAGTGGATGATGCGTTCATAGAGTTGCATAGTGTTGCTCCCAATCACAAACAATTACATTTTTTTTCTAGATTATGTGCTTGAAAACTATGTAAGTGACGATACTAAATTTTCTCCTAATTTATAGACCCGTATACCAACAGATGAAATCAGAACTACAACTTGTGTGGAGTCGTTTTACTGACATACAATTTTACAAATCCCATGCTTCGATCAACGAATTTACGGAAGTTTTAAAGCAACTGCAAAGCGAAACCTATCTCTGCTCTAACGCAGTGCATTATAAAATAAAAATAAATTGACATAACCCTGAGAATCATCGTGTTGCTACTGAATTGTGAGATAATTATCAGTGTGGTGAATTGTCGTTACTGGAGTGCGAAAAAGAGTTGCACATCCGTTCCAGGCTATCCCACTCTAGAAAAAGTGTTTCAGCGGGGCAAGCAATGTGTTGCGCTGCCAGTTTTAAACGTAAGCCGTCGCACACTTTATATTTGCGGTTTTGATTACTGATATTTTGCGGTTAAGGTGTAGGCAATTTAGCTGTAGTGAAAATAGGATATTTTGCGCTATAGCTAGGCTGTTCTACGGAAATGGATTCCGCCGAAGGGATGGGGACTACGATCAGAAGCGGTGACGTGTGAGAACGTCCGGAAACGGTCTGTGGCAATTCTTTCCTGTAATTAGTTGACTCGGAACACTTTAAAAATATGAAGGGCAATATGTCTCTTATCTGATTTCAAATTACTATAGATACCCATTCGTCTTGCATTTTGAGTGATCATCAACAAGAGACGAGGTCAATCGCTTCAAGTTCGTGTGACTTAAAAATGAAAAAATCTATTCTGCACACTCACTAGCGGGATTGCCGAAGGAAATAAAACGGAAACACTTACAGTACTTTATTTCCCACGGTGCCTGATTAACCTTGGTCGAATTAATTTTATTCCAAAAGATAATTGTCTTCCTCTTATTTTTTGTATATGGGAATGTCTCTGCTTCGCATACACGTACCTTCTTAGAAAGAAAAAGAGGCAGCACAACGCCTACCATGCACAGTTAGTGATAAATAAGTAAATATAGAAAATAAACAAATAAAGTATCTAGTGTGGATTGATTACGCAGATAAACACTCCTGTTATTTCGAAAGTTACGAGAAACGATCGAGGTATCATGATAAAATCAATAACAAATATTATATTATCACACATGCAAAATTTCAGGTACATTAGTTCTTTTGCAGATGCAGTTACAGAAGAACGAAGAAACGCAGCATAGCGCTCTTTGTTACGAGGAGGGCATGCAGGACTCACGACCAGCATCCGGCGAGGGCCCCTTCTCCCGTTTCAGCGGTAAGGGTGCGTGGGAGGATCAAAGAGGCTCTGCGGCCGGCTTACCTGCAACAGAAAGACAGATAACGTCATCACAGGCCCCGATGTAATACGCCCACCCCACAAAACACACGGGTTAAGAGGAGGCGATCGCCTCACCCTTCTCCTTCCTCAATATCCCCCCAGGGCATATCCGGTCTCTGTTCCAAGATGTTTAGCGCATAGTATTACGTCTTCCTGTTCCGCTGAGAAGTAGAAGCTCCTTTGTCGAGACTACTTAGCTGATAAACTGACGAGTTTCCGTTTTTTCTTGTTTTATGTTTCTGTGGACGGATTGGTCCAGGGTTCAGTTTGGGGGACGGGGGGCGAGGAAAGAAGGAGGGGGAGAGCGTGTCTTTAATTTTCTACTGTCTCCCCTCCCTCCTCCCATCCATTTAATTTTATTATTACTGGCGATGATTCACATTTTACAGGTGATTACAAAAATGATTCAAATGGCTCTAGCCAGCCGTGGTGGCCGAGCGGTTCTAGGCGCTACAGTCTGGAACCACACGACCGCTACGGTCGCAGGTTCGAATCCTGTCTCGGGCATGGATGTGTGTGATGTCCTAATGGCTCTAAGCACTATGGGACTTAACATCTGAGGTCATCGGTACCCTAGAACTTAGAACTACTTAAACCTAACTAACCTAAGGACATCACCCACATCCATGCCCGAGACAGAATTCGAACCTGCGACCATAGCAGCAGCGCGGTTCCGGATTGAAGCGCCAAGAAACGCTCGGCCACAGTGGCTGGCAGGTGATTACAATTTTAATAATAAGAACACTAAAGGTAAAGCTAAATAATTCTGTCACCCAAGCCCGTGACTGAGCACCCACGCAGGAAAAATCTCCGCTACTTACCGGGTGATCAAAAAGTCAGTATAAATTTGAAAACTGAATAAATCACGGAATAATGTAGATAGAGAGGTACAAATTGACACACCTGCTTGGAATGACCTGGGGTTTTATTAGAACCAAAAAAAAATACAAAAGTTCAAAAATGTCCGACAGATGGCGCTTCATCTGATCAGAATAGCAATAATTAGCATAACAAACTAAGACAAAGCAAAGATGATGTTCTTTACAGGAAATGCTCAATAAGTCCACCATCATTCCTCAACAATAGCTGTAGTCGAGGAATAATGTTGTTAACAGCACTGTAAAGCATGTCCGGAGTTATGGTGAGACATTGGCGTCGGATGATGTCTTTCAGCATCCCTAGAGATGTCGGTCGATCACGATACACTTGCAACTTCAGGTAACCCCAAAGCCGATAATCGCACGGACTGGGGACCTGGGAGGCCAAGCATGACGAAAGTGGCGGCTGAGCACACGATCATCACCAAACGACGCGCGCAAGAGATCTTTCACGCGTCTAGCAATATAGGGTGGAGCGGTATCCTGCATAAACGTCGTACGTTCCACCAGGTGTTTATCAGCCAGGCTGGGGATGATGCGATTCTGTAACATCTCGGCGTACCTCTCACCCGGCACGGTAGCAGTTACTTACGTTTTGTTGTCCAGCGCCATTTGTCGGACATTTTGTGAACTTTTTTTTGTTCTAATAAAACCCCATGTCAGTACAAGTATGTGTGTCAATTTTTACCTCTCTATCTACATTATTCCGTGGTTTATTAAGTTTTCAAATTTTTAGTGACTTTTTAATCACCCGGTATTTGATAGCAGCCTGAGTAGGTCTGGGGGCAGAAGAGACTGGAAAGAGGAAAAATTCGCGCCTCTCTGTGGGATTGAACTCGGGACCTTCAGTTCGGGAGTGTAGTGCTCTACCCACCTGACCAGCACAACCACAAACAACAACAAAACGTAAAACGTTTCATTATAATAATTTGTTTTCATCAGTACCTGATGTATCACTTTACGAAAGAAGAATGGAGTAATGCTTCTTTCTCGTAATTCCTCCTTGCTAATTCTTATTACCGGCCGTTCACTGATTTGTAGAGCAGCTGCAATTCGTCACACCTTCACTTACTGCCAGAGGAGCGTTTTTCAAAATGGTTCAAATGGCTCTCAGCACTATGGGACTTAACATCTTAGGCCATCAGTCCCCTAGAACTTAGAACTACTTAAACCTAACTAACCTAAGTACATCACAACATGCATGCCCGAGGCAGGATTCGAACCTGCGACCGTAGCAGTCCCGCAGTTCCGGACTGCAGCGCCTAGAACCGCACGGCCACCGCGGCCGACTAGGAGCGTTTTTCTCACGCATGTTTGTGTCGGCCTTCACGTCGACACTATAGACCTCAGTTTGTAGAATGGTGCTGGCATCACGACGCGGTTTCACAATCTGCGCGCTCGCAGAATGCTGCGTCCACACAGCGCGATCGCGCTGGCTGCATTCGCGCTAGTCGAACGTCTTGTCTGGATAAGCTGTCACCCTGACGAACGGTTGCTCCAAACGCACAACGCAACAGACGCAGGCTGATGAAGGCAATATTATGACATGGGGAAAATTGATCTAGATATCCAGGGGATCTGCGGTATTATACAGGTCTTTGAAAGGGTCGGAACTGAAACTTCTTTACGGCTGCTTACAAGTCACCGTTTGTCTCTCAAGATATTACAAATTCTCCGTACCCCTAGGTCCAGCCCCTCCCCCATCCACATTTCGTCAGCTGGATAACTGTCCTTGTCACAAAGCCAGGATCACGCTACAGTGGTTTGAGGACCGTGAGAACCATGTCTTAGCGACCAAATTTGTCTGATCTGAACCCAATGGAACACTGCTGGACGCTATAAGGCACCAGCTGGGTGTCCAAAAACCACCACCCTTTAATCTAAGGGTGTTACAGTCCGATGTAAATTCCTGTCGCCTGACAGGCAGCGATGTGGACTGATCGCTCCAGCAACACGTCACTGGGAGCGTGACACTGTCGCTCGCCACTGTGTTGATACTTCGCTGCGCTGCGCTGTGTAAAGCACAGTACCAGCGAGTTCTCGATGAGCTGTTGCAGTCAGAGATTAGAGTGACTTTCGGCTCCTCGTATCTTACAATGTGTGATGAAAGTAGTCGATAAAAGACCGATACTGCACACTTCTAGGAAACTTTAAGTTGTGTGTTTCTTGAGAGAATATTTTAAGAGAGAGAAGGATGCAGGAGCGCCTTTGCTCCTTTGCATAAAATGGTGGACCGAACTGCAGCTGCCTTACAAATCAGAGAACGATCCGTAATAAGAATTAGCAAGGAGCAAGTGACGAAATAAAATTAAGCGAGTCATCCAAATTAACGACGCCTGGGGAGAACAGACGCCTCGAAAAGAGTGTCAGAAATCTTGACTCTTTTCAGAAAGATAGGATTCGTCGTGAAACATAAGCGTATTGCTCAATGAAGGAGCATCCGACACTTAAAAAGTTACACGCTGACCTTTTAACACCGGACCTGTTTCAAGGTAATAAATCATCCTCTCTGTCAGTTGTCGAAAAGTTAGGATACCGCTGTAAATCTACTTGTTATTAATGAAACGCCAAGATATTACATCCTGTGGCTGCCGTTTTCTTAGCGAATTAGTATGCTACAAATTTTGACGATAAAGATTGTCTTGGTGAAATATGGGTGAATGCGGGACACAGGTTATGAAAAGGCTGACACCTGATATCATCTGCGGCAGTATGGTGGCACCGATCGTCAGAAGGCAGAGAGTAATTGTAGCGCAAGTAGAAAATCTAATATGTTTTATTCCTAACAGACTACTGCTATTCTTTTCAAATCGAGTTTCCAAGAAGAGATGAGATACAATAGTTTTATGAAATGGTCTGAATACTCTCTGCTTCGAAACTTCACAAAAAACTCAATGTCTTTTTTTGTGATAACGCTCAATACCATTCGCTTGTACAAGACAACGCGTCCAGAAAGGCAATGAGGGAGAAGACATTGTTTGCTGGCTAGAGGAACGTCACATATCGGTTGACAGTAACTTGAAAAAGGCAGATTTATTAGATATTGCGTCGCAACACAAGCCAAACCATCCATTTTATCTTGTGGATGAAACAGAAAGAAAATATGGACATAAAGTCTCAGACTACTTCCCTACCATTGCCATATTAGGGCAACAGAATTCTTTTGGATTCAGGTCCAACGATTTATTGCTACAGATGATATAAATTGACGGTGACCGAGGCGGCACACCTTTCCAGGAAGCAGCTAAATATGAAACGGATTATGCAGGAAGACTGGAATAAGGGTGGCACATTAGAATAGTGCAGACAAGAGTGTAGACATCAAGATGTTAATAGTGTATTGGTGTTACAGAGGTGTTACGTTAAGAAGGAAAATTTCATAACGCTAAAATTTCTCTGTCAACATGTTAGGTAAAACCAGCACCAATTAAATCTGAGATAAAACTTTAGACGTACTTAGAAATACTGCTGAGAGAGAGACGTGAGTTTCAGAATTTTTAAGTATTTTTTCCCTAGGAAACAGAGTCTTTATATTTCAAACGTGTTACGAATTAAATATTAACACACCTGCATAAAAACGCCGTTGTCATAAGCTCGTATACAGAAAACGCGAAGCAATGTGCAACATTGTAAAGATTCGTTGACATGCGAGATACTTTCATAATAAAAAATGCACTGTCATGATTTAAATTGGCTTTTAGGTACGACGTGACAAGTTTGAAGCTGTTTATGTTCATGAACAGGAAAATGTTTCGGAAAAAAAGCGCTTGTTTATGATCATGAACAGGAAAATGTTTCGGAAAAGAGCGCTCAGGCCGTAATTAAAGGTAAGAACAGATTTTTAAAATGCTTAGCGGACACTTTATATGTTTATACCGTATGTGAATTTGAGATATTTTACTTGGCTTTTGTCAGAGACACAGGCTTTAAATAAAACGTTGTGGAGAGCGATACGCATTGGCGGCTGCCTGCAGAGAAACCTTGCTGTCACAAAGTATCATCTTTGAAATTTAAACGTTAGGTGCCCACTAGTTTCAATCAGACTATATGTAATCTGTTCGTAGATACACTATGTGATAAAAAGTATCCGGACACCTGGCTGAAAATGACTTACAAGTTCGTGGCGCCCTCCATCGGTAATGCTGGAATTCAATATGGTGTTGGCCCACCCTTTGCTTAGATGACAGTTCAACTATTGCAGGCATACGTTCATCCAGGTGCTGGAAGCTTTCTTGGGGATTGGTAGCCTATTATTCACGGAGTGCTGCTCTGAGGAGTGGTATCGATGTCGGTCGATGAGGCCTGGCATGAAGACGGCGTTCCAAATCATCCCAAAGGTGTTGTGTAAGATTCAAAAATAATGGTTCAAATAGCTCTGAGCACTGTGGGACTTAACTTCTGAGGTCATAAGTCCCCTAGAACTTAGAACTAATTAAACCTAACTAACCTAAAGACATCACATACATACATCCATGCCCGAGGCAGGATTCGAACCTGCGAGCGTAGCGGCCGCGCGTTTCCAGACTGTAGCACCTAGAACCGCTCGGTGTAACATTCAGGTCAGTACTCTGTGCGGAGTAGTCCATTACAGGGATGTTATTGTCATGTAACCACTCCGTCACAGGCCGTGCATTGTGAACAGGTGCTCGATCGTGTTGAAAGATGCAATCCCCATCTCCGAATTGCTCTTCAACAGTGGGAAGCAAGAAGGTGCTTGAAACATCAGTGTAGGCCTGTGCTGCGATCCACGCAAAACAACAAGGGGTGAAAGCCCTCTCCATGAAAAACACGACCATATCATAACACCACCGCATCCGAATTTTACTGTTGTCACTACACACGGTGGCAGATGACGTTCATCGGGCATTCGCCGAACCCACATTCTGCCATTGGATCGCCACATTATGTACCGTGATTTGTCACTCCACAAAATGTTTTCCCACTGTTCAATGGTCCAATGTTTACGCTCCTTATACGAAGCGAGGCGTCATTTGGCATTTACCCGGGTGATGTGTGGCTTATGATCAGCCATTCGACCATGAAATCCAAGTTTTCTCACCTCCCGTCTAACTGCCGTAATACTTGCAGTGTATCCTGATACAGTTTGAAATTCCCGTGTGATGGTTTGGATAGATGTATGGCTATTACACATTACAACTCTCTTCAACTATGGCTCTGAGCAGTATGGGACTTAACAGCTGTGGTCATCAGTCCCCTAGAACTGAGAACTACTTAAACCTAACTAAGGACATCACACACATCCATGCCCGAGGCAGGATTCGAACCTGCGACCGTAACAGTTTCTTCAACTGTCGGCGGTCTCTGTTAATCAACAGACGACGTCGGCTTGTACGCTTTTGTGCTGCACATGTCCCTTCACGTTTCCACCTCACTATCACATCGGAAACAGTGGACCTAGGGATGTTTAGGAGTGTGGAAATCTCGTGTACAGACATGACACCCAATTCCCTGAGCGCTTTCGAAGCCCGTGAGTTCTGCGCATCGCCCAATTCTAATCTCTCACGATGTCTAATAACTACTGAGGTTGCTGATCTGGAGTACCTGGCAGTAGACAGCGGCACATTGCACTTAATATGAAAAACTTATGTTTTTGGTGGTGTCCGGATGCTTTTGATCACATAGTGTATGAAGTCTATGCCTAACTGAAGGTTTAGTAGAGTACCGTGTAAAAATCGGAAGTAAATGACTTCTGGCCACGGCTAGCAGTGACTGAGGAAACTCTGATTGCACAACGATACGTCATAGATATCCTGTTTTTCTCGTGTGTTTCCTCTCATACGACGCTATAGTGGCGCCTATTTTCAACATGACAGTGTTCGTCCACACATGACACGTCTCTATGAACTGCCTACGTGACGTTGAGATACTCCTGAGGCCAGCAAGGACCGCAGATCTATCCCCAATAGAACATGTGTGGGAGCAGCTCGGATGCCAACTCCGTCCCAGTGCCAGTATCAAGAATATCAAGGACCTGCTACAACAGTTGTGGACCATCTTGCCTCAGACAACGATACACCGGCTTTATGACACCCTTTCCGAGCGAATCAGTGAATGCACCCAGGGCATAAAGGGTGCAACGTCATACTGAGAAATGGGCTCATCCTGTCAAGTTCTTAAATTGATTTTGTAATCACTGATGTAACATCAACTACCCTCTTCAAACCGTGAAACATTATTTCGTTTTCTCTTCCCCTTCTGTGTGCTTCATTTGTATATATCCAAGTGGTATATTTTGTAGGTTGCATGTTTCGTATCAGTTTCGAATGCGACATTTTCTGACGGTCCACAAGTACACGTCGATGGCGTCCAGAATGAATTTTCGGCCAGAAGCGGAGTCTGTGCTGATTTGAAAGTTCCTGGAAGATTAAACCTGTTTACGGGACTGGCACTCGTACCTGAGACCTTTGCCTTTCGAGGGCAGCTGCTCAGTTGTGCTTTCCAGCCACTACTCTCGACTCAATCTCACTGCCTTATTTCTGACAGTTCCTCTCTCCTATATTGCAAACCTCACGGACGGCAAGATCCCGTTTTCGACTCCTGGCCCGGCACGTAGTTTTAATCTGCCAGAACGTTCCAAATCAGTACTAAGCTGCATCTCCACTGCCACTGTGTTCATCGATTTTGACAAAATATATCACTCACCAAGATCGTGCACTAATATACCATTGCAAGTTTAGTATGGGAGGGGCTCTTCTGTTTTTTGTCATGCTTTGCATAATTTTTCTATATCGATAATGGCTCAGCAGAAAACCTTGTTTTAGCATAAGCATTATTACGCCTTGAGTGTTGTTGCAGCTAACCAAGATAAGATACTCTAAGGGTAACTTTCCCACTGTCTTCGTATTAACAGCAGTCATTCCGAATTACATGGTAAAAATCTTTCAACATAAGAATGTATTAGAAGCTGTCAATTTAGGCGTTGTAATCTGAATGTTACAATCGCAACAAATCCTTCATAGCTCAACAATTAAATAGTTTCAGTCCAATCCTGCAAAATACGGTTTTGTTATCAGTTGCTAAACCCAGTTCTTATTCTCGGGAGCTGCTACCCAGGTTGCAGAACCGCAGGGGCTGTAGTCACCTTCTTCGCTCACTGCTATGATCCTGATATCCCTTTCATACTAGAGACTGTCCTCTTGTCCCAGTCGACTGCTCGTGGCAAAGTGAGTCTACCGCAGTGTCCCTAGTGTTTCACTCCTGTGCTGAGTACCGCCTCTCACCCGTGATTGATTTCGTTACCACGTCAATATTATACGTGTTGGTTCAAATGGTTCAAATGGCTCTGAGCACTATGGGACTCAACTGCTGAGGTCATTAGTCCCCTAGAACTTAGAACTAGTTAAACCTAACTAACCTAAGGACATGACAAACATCCATACCCGAGGCAGGATTCGAACCTGCGACCGTAGCGGTCTTGCGGTTCCAGATTGCAGCGCCTTTAACCGCACGGCCACTTCGGCCGGCTATACGTGTTGTGGAAGCTATCTGCTGTGCTGCGTGACAGCTGAATAGCGAAACTGAGTTTACTAGGAACCATCATTTTGATGAAAAACATCGAAGAATAATAAGACAATGGAGGAATGGGCAAGAATGAATCAATTTATTAATGATCAAAGCAAATCTTCTTGATAAACGAAGTATGGCAAGTACTAAAAGAGTAGGATAAGTGTCTTCCAAACATTTCAGAATTTCTGCATTTATCTGCTCGATAAAATATCTACTTACAGTCACTTCAAATACATCGAAAACTATTGTTCTCGTTAAAAAGATTAGACTTTTTCACTGTTGAAACAGTTTTCATTAAAAAAGTTCATCTATTTATTTATGCATAGACTTTTTCTTTGTCTTTTCCCTCTCAGATATTTCGTTCCTTTTGTGGGAGAGCACTGAAAAATACCAGGTTCTCGTGCCTTCTTTGCAATGTTTCACCAAAACGAAGGAAATAATAAAGATTAAGAACATACAAAAGCACAAAATCTAGTACACTAACGTAAGTGAGCTCGGCAAAAGTAGGTTAACTCCATATGTTAGGTCATACCACACTCTCCTGTTTCTGCACATGCGCAGTCTGCAGCATGCTCAGTCGACCAAAGACGAGACAGTCCCACTGACAAGGTGGATGGCGGCTGATTTACGCACAAGCGCGTGACGTACGCTCACAACAAATAGTCGATTTTCGACCGAATGTTTCTCATATAAAATGGACTTCACTGAGTACTGCAGTGTCCACGCCGGACAGAATTCTCAACGAATCAGTTAGATATCCCGTTTCCGTCACTTTAAGACCTCCATAGCTTATGTGAAAATTCCAGATTAGTTTCGGGGCAAAGCCCGAGTCAAACAGACTTTCGATGAGTGTAGAAGTGCGAGTTTGCAACAGAAGGTTAACGACAAAAGTTACTTAGTTACAGGGGAAAGTATTTAATCTTGCAATATTTTTCAGTCTGTCGCCTATAGCCAGCTTTCCAATAGATATCTGATATATGATATCTGGTAAATGATTGTTTAATCAAACATTCACTTTTAATGTACTGCAGTCCTCTTAAATTACAAAAAATATTGCAGAAAAGTAAATTTTTTTTCCAAATCTGTAGAAGTGTTCAAAGTTACAATATGGTGATTTACCTAGCTACAAACAATCTATTGCAGTTTAGAGGAGTTGCAATCGAGAAAATCTTCTCACTACCGTATTTAATTGAATACCTGTTACACTATCACTTGACGAGTTCCCAATAATCAGTAAGTGAAATACAATTGAGAAGAAGTATTGTCGAAGACCATTTACAGGTTAAATGCATTTTGAAAAAGGAACTACTGAAAAATAATACAATTTCCGTGTTCAGGACAGCTAAAATTGTTAAAACAGTAAAGAAACTCAGTTCATTTGCAAATACCACATGCACCATGATAGAAGACCTTCTGCCATTTCATGGTACAATATGGAGCACGACTGACAAAGTCCACACTTTATGCTGCTAGTTATTTTACTCAGCACGAAATTCTATAACTGAAGAATTAATGATATCTTCAAAATAGCTTTTATACTGCATTTAAATAAGTAGAACTAAATATATGAACAAATGCGGCAAAACACAACCTCTTATCTCAAGTAACAAGAAGAAGCACAAAATGCCGGAAACTACGTATGACTATCTCTAGTGCACATACCATTTTATGGTCTTGAAATCGGCCACTGGACGGAAACACCGAACAGGAAAAATCCGGTGTTGCTAGTCAAATTACCCTCCACGTCAATACTTTCTGTACAAAACTTCACTGTTGTTTCATAAGTAATTGAGAATACTTCACGCTATCGGACAGCTATGCCTATCTTCAGTATTCATCTGCATTAATGAATGTCAATAAAAAAAATAAAATCAATAAAACTGAATTATAATGGTTTCCTATAGATGAGGAATTTCGAAGTACAACATTAAAAGTCCTAGAAGTGACGCTGTGCAGATAACGGTAGATGGTGACAGGAAATCATGTCATGTAGCCCACAGTTTCCACATGGTACACTTGCCTTGTTGAATTACGAGAAGAGATAGGAAAGGTTAAAAAGACACCTACATGATTCCTCAGTTGTCTGTTTAGTGAGACAGAGAGTGTCAGAGATGCATCGATGAGCCAGATAATTATGATGCTGTCCACGGCGAGAGTGGGCTTCCAAGGGACTAAGGTAGTCATTCAAGACAGCGCCACAACAGTGGATTCCGTGAACTTTATTCCGGACAACCGGTAACTCTTCACGTATGATCTCTTCCCCAACGGTGATGGCATGATCCAGCAAGACAACTGTCTGAAGACAGCTAGAATGGTTTAGGAGCATGATAGAGAACTCAAGTAGTCGTCTTGGCCACCAGATTCGCCTGATATCAACCCAATGGAACACATCTGGAACACTACGGGGCGCCAGCAACACGTCAACAAAACCACTGACCAGTAATTCGCAGAAATTGCGTGACGTGTGTGTAGACGCCTGGTGCCGTATGTCTCTGAAATCTACCACGGACTTATCGAATCCGTACCACACATAAACGCTATTTTATCTGTGTGGCAACGGTGGACCAGCATGCCATTAATCATGAAATGTTTTTGCAGTTGCGAATATGAACCACCATCAGCCGCAAATGGAATGACGACACTAAAAATTCTTCGTCCATGTGTCATACCTGTACCCGTACAACCAAGAGACACTGAATCGTATTTCTTCACAGAACACGCATTGCAATTTCGTATTTACCGGCCGATTCCTGGTCAGAGACTTATAAAAAGAAATGTCTCCCCTGTACGGGAATAACATTAATGGTACACAGGAGTGAGGGTATGACACATGGACGACGACATATGGAAGTTTGGGCCTGGCCATGAGTCACGCTCGGTTAGCTGAAGCGGTTATGGTGACCGCTCGCATACAGCAGAAAATCCGGTTTGGAGTCCCTGTCCGGCACAAATTTTTACTGTCGTCATACCATTATACGGTTGGAGGTTGTTCATATTGGCAACTGCGAATACACGTCATGCCTTTTGTAGGAAATGTAGGCACGCAGTGCCTGTTCCTTCCAACATGCATGCATATCCGAAGCAATATTGCATCGTACTTCTTCACAACGTGGACCCTGCATTTTCGTATTCGCAAAGACAGTGACATATCAGAACATCTCTGTAATGCCTGAAGCAGTTTGTACCAGAGTGGCCACACGAATCACTTCCAAGCTAGAAAAGTTTACTATAACAGTAAGACCACCTAGGACTCATACCGCCTAGGAAATGGGTGGAAATGCATGACAAGAGCATAACTGAGGGACGCCTAGAGTAATTTTAAAGAAAGTTGGTAATATAAAACCATTTTTTGTGTAAAAGTACTACGGAAATAACCACTGTCACCTCTATGGATTGGGATGATGATGAGAAGGGGATAATATATAAAAATGTTCTAAAAATGTCATGTTAGCGTTTCTTTCCTGTGTTTAGTTGGCTTGGAATACTTTATTAGTATGACGTGTGATTTGCTCGTTATTTGTGATGTTCAGTACGTCAGTCAGGCTGCGACAATGAGCGTTGTTGTGGGCCAATAATTTTGTCAACGCGTTGCGTGACCTAAGGTCCTACCACACGGCTGAATACCACAGATAAATTTAACGTCTTATGTGGAGGACTGTGGTAACATATCCGTACGCAGTACATCCCGATGAGACAAAAGGTTATGGTTATCGCACATCGCACGATTTAATGACGCCTGATATTTTTGAGGGTACGTGACGCGGTAATGGAAGTATTTGTATATAAACGGAACAGAGACAATTTGCGAATGACTCCAGCGATGACACAGCCCGCAAAATGAGGAAATACATTGTCAGAAGCGACTTTGATGAACAGCGGACTGTCATGGAACGATGCCTCGGAATAAGCATCTCGGAAGCAGCAAAGCTAGTCAGCTGTTCGCGTTCTATAGAAAGTGGCTGAAGGACGGTGAAATCACGAGTTGGCGACGTTGTATGTTCAAGACTCATGCGTAGGGTAGACGGCTATCTGTGGCAGATCTGACGACAGAGAACGATTCTGACGCAGGCAGTTTTACAGCACACTGTTCAGCACACACTGTTGACCATGGGACTCCGCAGCATACGATATCTACATGTTCTCATGTTGACCCAACGATATCGCCAATTACTACTGCAGTGGGTACAGGATCGTCGAGATTTGGCAGTAAATAAATGGAAACGTGTCACCGGTCGATAAACTTACGTTTCTCGATGCACAATGTTAATGGTCGTGCCCTGATACACCATCATATAGGCAAACAGCTGCTCGAAACATGCACCACGCCAAGGACGCACATCGGTGATAGTATTATGGTCTGGGAGCATTCACTTGGGCTTCCATTGGACGTGCACTAGTAATTGTAGGCACCACAACAGCCGAGGACTACGCGAACTTTATTGTGGGCTACCTATATTTGTTCATTCTTGATACCTTCCGCGACAACGAAAGTATCTTCTAGCAGAATAACCGTCCTTGTCATAAAGCCAGAATCGGGCTTCAGTGGTCCGAGGAGCATGATAGTGAACTCGCGTTGATGTAGTGGCACGAAGTTCGTCCGATCTGAACCCGATGGAACTGGATTTTATAGCTATAATTCCCTACTCTTTAACAAGCCGTAGAAGAACTTACGGGCGCTCATCGGCGAGGTTATCAGCGCGACGTGTACGGTATATGTGCACCATGCATATATCACGGTCCGTATCCATTGCTAGACAGAACAAATGAAGCACCCAGAAGGAGAGGAAGATACTTTTGAATTCGTTGGGATTGTTAATAACAAATTTCAAAAGTGAATATATATATATACCGTGAGGCTACAGTGAAGATCCCTAGCTCTTTAAATAAGTGTCTGCAGGATGATCTTGGATGAGCTCCAGCAATTATTCTGATTACATGCTTTTGTGCAATGAACACTCTTTTACACAGTGATGAGTTAGCCCAGAATATGATGCCATACTAAAGCAGAGAATGAAAATAGCCGTGGTAAGCTAATTTACTGAGATGCAAATCGCCAAAATTTGCAATGACCTTAATATCATAAGTAGCTGAACTCACACGTTTCAGCAGATCTTCAGTGTGTTTTTTTTCCAGGTCAACCCCTCATCAACGCATACGCCTAGAAATTTTGAATATTCTACCTTAGCTACCGATTTCTCATCAAAGTCTATATTTATTAATGGTGTCATTCCATGGTGTGGAACTGTATATACTGTGTTCTGTCAAAGTTTAACGAGAGCCCATTTGCACAGAACCACTTAATGATTTTCTGGAAAACATCGTTTACAATTTCGTCAGTTAATTCTTGTCTGTTGGGTGTGATAGCTATACTTGTATCATCGGCAAAAAGTACCAGCTTTGCATCTTCGTGAATATAGAATGGCAAGTCATTAATATATATTAAGAACAGCAGAGAATCGAAGACCGAACCTTGAGGCCACCCATTCTCGATTGTTCCTCAGTTTGAGAAATCACCAATTTTTTGCATATTATATGAACTGCTTATTTCAACTTTCTGCACTCTTTCATTTAGGTATGATTTAAACCATTTGAGCGCTATCCCATTCATACCACAGTACTTGAGCTTATTTAGAAGTATTCCATGATTTACACAATCAAAATCATTTGAGATATCGCAAAAAATCCCAACGGGTGACTTCCGGTTACTCAGAGCATTTAATATTTCATTAGTGAAAGTATATATAGCATTTTCCGTTGAAAAACCTTTCTGGAAACCAAACTGACATTTTGTTAAAACTTTATTTTTACAAAGGTGTGAAGCTACTGTACGAAACATTACTTTTTCAAGAATTTTGGATTAAGCAGTCAGAAGAGAGATTGGGCGGTAGTTGTTGACATCAGACCTATTTCTGACTGGGAGTCAAAACCGGGATCTCCTGCATACTTGGCAGTTGCGTTATCCACTGCTCCTTCCGGGACACAGTGTTATCGCAACTGTACGGCCTATCTCGGCACGCCTCACTCCCGACCCACATTGCGACTCAGTGACACCTATACGCAGTCCCTGTCCATGCTCACTACTCTGAGATTCCCCGCAGGAGGTCGGACGTACTTGTGCATCCGCACTGAAGAAGGTGGATCCACTGCCCATCTAGGCGAATCAGTTATATGGATGCGTGGTGTCTGCTCTTTCGGACATGACTGAATGAACGGACACCCCAAAAAAATGGTTCAAATGGCTCTGAGCACCATGGGACTCAACTGCTAAGGTCATTAGTCCCCTAGAACTTAGAACTAGTTAAACCTAACTAACCTAAGGACATCACAAACATCCATGCCCGAGGCAGGATTCGAACCGGCGACCGTAGCGGTCTTGCGGTTCCAGACTGCAGCGCCTCTAACCGCACGGCCACTTCGGCCGGCGAACGGAACCTCGCGTTCGTGTAATAGTTCATAGAGGCTCGAGTCATGTGCGGTCTAACATTTCACCACGATACTGCCGTATTACAGATAACACAATAGAACTCAGCATATCCTTGACGTACCGTTGGCCGGCCGCGGTGGCCGTACGGTTCTGGCGCTGCAGTCCGGAACCGCGGGGCTGCTACGGTCACAGGTTCGAATCCTGCCTCGGGCATGGGTGTGTGTGATGTCCTTAGGTTAGTTAGGTTTAAGTAGTTCTAAGTTCTAGGGGACTTATGACCTAAGATGTTGAGTCCCATAGTGCTCAGAGCCATTTGAACCATTTGAACGTACCGTTGTGCCGTCAGAGTTCTCTCGATCACTAGCAGCCGTCAGCTGAAATCATATTCGATGGCTCCTTTCACAATGAAGCCAGGAGAAACACCGCTATGCCTCGCGAAACCATTGGATGTATGGTACCCTTCCCCAGATCGCTGCCATTCATCGCTGAATGCAGTGCGACGCCATTCATCAGCAATTCATGCTCCCTGGTAACTGTACCACCCCAACCCGTCTTCTGGGTGCTTCACCTTTGTTAGTGTAAATTAGCACGCGCATGCCAAATCGGCAGGTATGGAAATGATAAAAGAGTTGCAATTGTGTGCGACACGTAGAACGGCCGCCAAAGTGCGTTAGTGTTGTTCGTGTTTAGTGTTGTTACCAGACCAGGTAGGATATACACTCCTGGAAATTGAAATAAGAACACCGTGAATTCATTGTCCCAGGAAGGGGAAACTTTATTGACACATTCCTGGGGTCAGATACATCACATGATCACACTGACAGAACCACAGGCACATAGACACAGGCAACAGAGCATGCACAATGTCGGCACTAGTACAGTGTATATCCACCTTTCGCAGCAATGCAGGCTGCTATTCTCCCATGGAGACGATCGTAGAGATGCTGGATGTAGTCCTGTGGAACGGCTTGCCATGCCATTTCCACCTGGCGCCTCAGTTGGACCAGCGTTCGTGCTGGACGTGCAGACCGCGTGAGACGACGCTTCATCCAGTCCCAAACATGCTCAATGGGGGACAGATCCGGAGATCTTGCTGGCCAGGGTAGTTGACTTACACCTTCTAGAGCACGTTGGGTGGCACGGGATACATGCGGACGTGCATTGTCCTGTTGGAACAGCAAGTTCCCTTGCCGGTCTAGGAATGGTAGAACGATGGGTTCGATGACGGTTTGGATGTACCGTGCACTATTCAGTGTCCCCTCGACGATTACCAGTGGTGTACGGCCAGTGTAGGAGATCGCTCCCCACACCATGATGCCGGGTGTTGGCCCTGTGTGCCTCGGTCGTATGCAGTCCTGATTGTGGCGCTCACCTGCACGGCGCCAAACACGCATACGACCATCATTGGCACCAAGGCAGAAGCGACTCTCATCGCTGAAGACGACACGTCTCCATTCGTCCCTCCATTCACGCCTGTCGCGACACCACTGGAGGCGGGCTGCACGATGTTGGGGCGTGAGCGGAAGACGGCCTAACGGTGTGCGGGACCGTAGCCCAGCTTCATGGAGACGGTTGCGAATGGTCCTCGCCGATACCCCAGGAGCAACAGTGTCCCTAATTTGCTGGGAAGTGGCGGTGCGGTCCCCTACGGCACTGCGTAGGATCCTACGGTCTTGGCGTGCATCCGTGCGTCGCTGCGGTCCGGTCCCAGGTCGACGGGCACGTGCACCTTCCGCCGACCACTGGCGACAACATCGATGTACTGTGGAGACCTCACGCCCCACGTGTTGAGCAATTCGGCGGTACGTCCACCCGGCCTCCCGCATGCCCACTATACACCCTCGCTCAAAGTCCGTCAACTGCACATACGGTTCACGTCCACGCTGTCGCGGCATGCTACCAGTGTTAAAGACTGCGATGGAGCTCCGTATGCCACGGCAAATTGGCTGACACTGACGGTGGCGGTGCACAAATGCTGCGCAGCTAGCGCCATTCGACGGCCAACACCGCGGTTCCTGGTGTGTCCGCTGTGCCGTGCGTGTGATCATTGCTTGTACAGCCCTCTCGCAGTGTCCGGAGCAAGTATGGTGGGTCTGACACACCGGTGTCAATGTGTTCTTTTTTCCATTTCCAGGAGTGTATAAGGGGCGTGAACAGCTTCAGATGTAGAGTGACCACTGTGGGGCACA
The DNA here is from genome assembly GCF_021461385.2 of Schistocerca piceifrons. Classification (NCBI taxonomy): domain Eukaryota; kingdom Metazoa; phylum Arthropoda; class Insecta; order Orthoptera; family Acrididae; genus Schistocerca; species Schistocerca piceifrons. Next base: position 477,428,343 of record NC_060138.1, on the reverse strand, counting down.
CGGAGACGCCGCGTACTAGTGTGAGACGTAATTACCAGCAGCTGACAGGAGCCACGTTGTGAGTCTCCATCTGGCCCGGTGACAGAATCGTGCATTACCCAGGTTGGTGGGTCATTCGGATATGGTAGTGGTCAGATACTGGGCTGCGTGGAATCGGTGGGGCAGGCACACTCGTCGTAAGGTTCTGCTCGGCCATGTCGGAGAATCACAGGAGAGCACATCTAAACCGCTTCACTTCAGCTTCTATATTCGAACGTTACGCAGAAAGTAACGGACCGCATTTTTTTCATCAAAAATTCTTTATTGAAATAATGAGAATTACACATACGAAAGAATGGTGTATTATCTACACACCCTTTTCTTCCCCGTAATCTCCATCCCGTTCTATGGCCTTCCTCCAGCGCGAAACAAGGGCGTGTATGCCCTGTCGGTACCAATCCTTGTCCTGGTGGCGGAGCCAGTGTTTCTCTGTGTGAATTACCTCCTCATCGTCCTCAAAATTTCTTTCACGAATGGCATCTTTTAACGGCGCAAACAATTGGAAACCGAGGGGGGCAGGTCAGGTCTCTAGGGTGGATGTCCAACCCTGTTGCACGATGTGTTCAGCAATCCTCAGACTCGTGTGTGGGACCGAGCGTTATCGTGTTGCAGCAAGAGGGGGTGGGTGGGTTGTTTGGGGGAGGAGATCAAACAGCGACGTCATCGGTCTCATCGGATTAGGGCAGGACGGGGCAGGAAGTCGGCTGTGCCCTTTCAAAGGAACCATCCTGGCATTTGCCTGGAGTTATTTAGGGAAATCACGGAAAACCTAAATCAGGATAGCCGGACGCGGGATTGAACCGTCGTCCTCCCGAATACGAGTCCAGTGTGCTAACCACTGCGCCACCTCGCTCGGTTTGTAGCAAGACATCTCCTGGGTTGCTGTGGCGCCGAAGTCGCCGGAAGCGCATCTTCAGTTTAATGTGCCAAAATATGCTTCTGAATTAATTGTGCCGTCTCTTGGCATCACATCAATGAAAATCACGCTTTTAAAGTCCCAGAACACGGTTGTCATGACCTTAATGGCGGAAGCAGTTGTTTTGAATTTTTTCTTCTGTGGTGAGTGGGTATAGTGCCATTCCATCGACTGTCGTTTCGTTTAGGGGCTCAAAATGGTAAACCCAGGTTTCTTTACGTGTCACATTCTGGGGCAAGAAGGCCTTCCCCTCAGCTTCAATACGCAGATCAAGACAAATGTTTTTTCTGTGCGATTCGTGATCCACAGTTAGACACCGCGGGACTCATCTTGCACACACTTTTGAATACCCAATAGTGCGGATAGTTGCCACCACACTTCCTTTGCTGATTGACGGATGCAGAGCGAACTGCCGAGTCGTAATGCGCCGGTCCTTGCGAATGACAACATCAGCTTGCTGCATGTCAGGTGTGGATGGTCTCCCCGAGCGCTGCAAATCGTGGAGCTCCGCCGCACAGCCTTCAGATGACTTCACCCTCCATGCCAGTGACTAACTATACTTCTGTCGACAGCAGATGCTCCATAGACTTTGCCCAAGTATTTGTGAATATTCCCCACAGTTTCCTTCTCTGCAGTGAGAAATTCAATGACGGTACGTTGCTTGTAACGTACATCACCTACAGACGCCATTTTGAAATTGTCCTGCAGTTACGCTATCTGTCGGAAATGAAGGAAACTTGGCGCGCTCACTCAGGAGACTCCAAATAATACAAACGTATACGGTTCGCATTCATAGCATTGTTTTTAGCTGAGAAAAAAATGCGTTGCACTACTTGCTGGGCAACCATCGTGTATTTCATTCTCTACCCAAAAATGTTAGGCGACCTGTTAGAGTTGTGACCCATTGTGAACTCTGTGTCTGTTCAGTAAAACACCAGGTTAGCGGATTGTTCGGCAGAGGTAGCCAAACTAACATACTTTGCAGGTTATGTTCACTCCGGCATTTGCCTTACAACAAAAAGGAAGCTCCCGAAAACCGTGGCCAGAACCAGGAAAAGATTATTTTTTTAAATTCAGTTCTGGACCAATATAACACAGACAGGCGTGAATGTTCGTCTGTGTGTAAATAGAAAAAATAATAATTGTGGCTAGAGCTAGTTGGTCATTTTAAGAGATGGTTTTTCCATTATCAGTATTACTGTCCCTAAGAAACTCTGCTGTCGAAAGTGTATACAACACCAAGTACGAGCCACGTTGCTCGGAGAGAGGCTTGTCGGCTGCCCACTCCTGCAGGATATGCACGCCAGGCCGTTGCACCTGCAACCGCAGGCATCGAGCGCTCCGGGTACCACCATTACGGGGTTCAATTACCACTATGCCACCCCACTTACCAGTGGACGGATTTGTTACACCCTAACCTTTCCAAAAGGGCGCGCTACATTCTCGTAACAGGGCGATGCAGCGAGTAGCTGCTAGCGGGAACCTTCTGTTGGAAGACCAAATCACTGCACCGTGAGAGGTGGTGCAGTGGATAGCACACTGGACTCGCATTCGGGAGGACGACGGTTCAATCCCGCGTGCGGCCATCCTGATTTAGGTTTTCCGTGATTTCCCTAAATCGCTCCAGGCAAATGCCGGGATGGTTCCTTTCAAAGGGCGCGGCCGACGTCCTTCCCTAATCCGATGAGACCGATGACCTCGCTGAGTGGTCTCCTTCCCTAAAACAACCCAACCAAATCACTCTTCATTCCAAGCTGGAGCATCCGAGAACACACCGTCCCAGTAGCTGAACCATTTTTGGTCAATAACCATGGAACAAGGAATGACAATTTACTGGATTGGCTTCTCACGCACCATTTCTGCTCCGCTCTCGGAAATGAAAGGCATTACTCTGTTCGAATTTAGACTTCATGGACATAGTTCACAGGCTTAACCTAGCTACCGGTAGTGCATCATACCCATTTAACCTAATGTTTCACTATATCACTTATTTAATTACTGCGCTTAGTCATACAGTGGAGCCAAAACGGAATTAAAATTGACGCAGTAATGATATGAAAAAGGATATCTATTTTTTGTACAAGTTTTAACGGCTCAAATGTAAGCTCTTTTTACCATAGTTAACCAACATCGATTTGTTCAGCATTTATTTCGCGACGCCAATGTAAACGGTATTCTGATACTGCCTTACGGTTCACAACTCGTATCGGGGGTGAGCACAGTAACAAATACCACTACAGTCTTGGATAAATACCGAAGTCCATTTTTTCGATTCTTAATAGTAGGTGAGTCTGGAGGAAGGTATACGCTTTTAGATGTGATCGAATTAGTGATTCTGAACAACAAACGTCATATGAACACAAGTCCTGTTCTTACCAGTTTCGGAGGAAAACAATGAAAACAATGGGGAACAGGACAAATGAAGGTGATAGTAAATAAAACATTGTAATCTACTGCCTTGTTTAATTGCGCACATTCCCTCACAGAAGATGTTCGAAGTGTCCACCGTCAATTGCTACGTATATATTTTGTAGCTCCTCTAGACAGCTGCTGTGTTGCTGATCCGAGTTGTTTCGTATGGTCCTTCACTTAGGCACACGCATGTAAAATTCGATCGATAACTTGTCATCCCATCATGCGCAAGTGAAGTGCGCTTTTATATGGTCAGTAAAGATCACACTATATAGCCTAATATCGCTTTGGTCGTATTCGCATGTGAGCACTGGTGAAGGCGAACATGCAACTAACGCTCGTGATTTGCATACAGCTATATGTCGGATACGGTTAAGAAAAGGGCATATGTTCATTTGAACTTTTTTTAAGATTCACCAATACTATCACCCCTCGAAGCATACATATTTTCTCCTGATTCCTGTTGTATAGGTAGAATACTGGTCTATTACCGCGGTCAATCCATTTTGCGAGTACCCAAGGAAATTAAAGAGTAGCTGCGCAAAGTAGAAGGCAATCTTGGTCTTAGTATGTCTGGAATCTATTAAAGTCCTTGCCAGCGCGGTAGAAGATCAGTTAATACGAAAGATTTCAAAACGCTGCGCAAAGCGTTAACGACACATTAAACATAGCGATTTCGACACAGGCTCTTAAACGAACATAGCATTATTTTTTCAATTAAAGAAGAATATTATCCCACGCAGCTATCTGCTGGAATACAGTCATCAAAGAAGCCACTGAGCGCAGAGCATATAACCGCAAAGTTAACTGGGTTAGCGGCGTGGAATAGCTTGCTTGCAACTGGGAGGCTACAAAGAAATACTCTGAGTTGTTTACCATCTAATGACATTGTCATCGCTACTAATGTTCCTCCACCACAGAGATGGACGTAATCTCTAGATGTTAGGTGACTCCGTGACATTCTGCATGACTTAATTCAGCCAACTAAATAAAGTACCACTCAGGCTACAGGTAAGTCATGACGACAGAGAAAGTCAGAAGCTTGAATTTACATACACACCTGCTGCGGCAAGAAACCCGTGAATTATTTAGCCAAGATTCTATTGCCGTTCCATGTTATTTGTTGAATTAGCGGAAGATAACAACCCAAGTAAAAGAGTTTGTTAGATCGGGGTCTGGAGATCCAGATTGCCACGCCGCTATTCATAAAATCTACGCCTACATCTATAGTCTACAAGCTACCTTACCATGTGTGTTGGTGGAAACTTCTGGTACATCTGAGCCGTGGTAAAAATTGCTGACCGAGTGAGGTGGCGCAGTGGTTAGACACTGGACTCGCATTCGGGAGGACGACGGTTCAATCCCGCGTCCGGCCATCCTGATTTAGGTTTTCCCTAAATCGCTCCAAGCAAATGCCGGGTCGGTTCCTTTCAAAGGGCACGGCCGACTTCCTTCCCCGTTCTTCCCTAATCCGATGAGACCGATGACCTCGCTGTCTGGTCTCCTTCCACAAAAACAACCAACCAACCAAAAATTGCTGTTTTGAAGAGCGCGCCGCAGCGCGTAGTGTGAAGCAGTCGCCCTCCGTTTCTGGCAGTGGCGCCGCTGTGGCAATCGCAGCTTTGGTGTCTCCCTCTGGTGGGAAAGGGGAAAGGTTGCCTGTTCACGTGCATTTAAGGGGCGCTATGAGCTCGCCAGAGGGTCGTCCCCAGCTTGCTAGTCTGTCTCTCGTCCGCATTTGTGAGGCAGTTTGTCTGTCGTCCGGAGTGCTAGTATGTCTTTCGTTCGGATCAACCTTTAAGGCTGGCAAAATGAGAGTCTTTCCACTCCGCCAGTAATAGAACTTAGCGAGTGGTCGCCCGGTCGGGGCTTAGTTCCTGCATCTGAGTCTGCGCGTTAGGCCGCCAGTCTGCTCGAGTTTGCTCAGGCAATGGTCATTGGCGGTTGGATCGATCGGTTGGTCGGTCGCGCACTGAGACACAAGATAACTTGTCCGTCTTGAGGTCGCCACCTAAGTCCAGTGGGCCGCGACGTATAGCGAGGGGTAGTGGCTTCGCGGTCGACACGAGAGCAACACGAGTCAACTCACGACATCGGTCTGGCCGGTCCGAGCTGCGACGCCGTGAGGCGGGAGATCAGCGCGCCTTCCTGCGTCCGTTGAAGCGGCTGGCAGCGGACGGTTCGGGAGAGCGATTTGGGGGTGCTGCGCCAGGTCTTCTCGAGAAATCTCAGTTTATTAGAAGTTAAGTGATTGGTGATGTGTTGTTTCATTTACTCTTGTTAAATTCTACTTGTTTTCTTGGTGAGGTCACCAGCGGTTTTGCTTTGGGGTAATCCCACCATTCTTCTCCGTTCCCACCCGCGGGGAGGTGATTGTTTATAAATTGGGTGGTCCGTTTTTCCCTTGTGGAGTAGGGGCGGGTTAGAGCAACCTGCGGTTCGGGTTGTTCGGTAATCTCCCTATCATCCTACTGTACGTTAGTAGCTGCCTCTGTCATGTTTGTCGGATTTGGTGTGTTAACGAATTTATTGCTTGGAGTGTAATGGCCTAATTCCTGAAATATGTTTTGATCTTGCCTATCATCTTGAGAGGCGGTATCTGTGTACTGTAGAGCATCTTAACTTGTTTGGCCAACCTTGTAGAATTTTATATAAAAGATTGCATTTCATGGGCTTTTATTTAAATGATCATTTTAGTATATAAAGTTGCCACTCTTTCACCGTAAGACTTTTCTTAGAAGTTAAAATCAAGTTGCACCTTGGGTGGCAAAGTTAATATTTTAATTTTTAGTGTTTTGTACCATTTCCATCCCTCCAACGGGGGTGCATAGTTTGTGTGCTTGTGTAAATTGTTAAAACTTTTAGCTTAAACTAATCTGGTGTGTTGCAGGTTTGCACCAGTGTAGTGTTTCAGAAGCTGTTGTGAGCGGTCCTAACTACGGCCGTGTCAAAAGGGAGCGGCAAGGTTCTCTGTCCGAAAGCTCATACAGTCAATACTTGTTTCTTTCTGCCTCTGAATAAATTGTAACTTGATATTTAGAGGGTGCTTTCTGATTATAATTTTAAATCTGTTTCTTTTAAAAAATGCTTTAGGCACTATTAAAGTGAATAAAATTCCCATTTGTTAAAAGGAATTTGCTTATGATTTCATCAGTTACTCCGTGGCAACTACTTCCATGCTTACATAGTGTGATTAAATGTGTTAATGTTCTTGATGAATCGCTAGTAAATAAAATAAATTCTTAAGAATATCCCTTGAAAATAAATCACGGTTCAACAAGTATCTGATAACCCCCTCTCCTGTGCCATTCACGAATGGCACATAGGGAAGAATTATTGTCTGTAGCTTCAGTTTCTCAAATTTTCTCTTTATGGTCATTTCGCGAGACTCTTCGGTAGGAAGTATTATATTGCACGACTCTTTTCGGAACCTTCTCCAAATCTCAGTCGCAACCTCTCAGTAACGCGAAATGCCTCTCTTTTAACGTCTGCCACTGGAGTTTGTTGAGCAAGTCAGTAGTGCTCTCGTACGGGTTAAACAACCCGTGACGAAACGCGCCGCTCTTCCTTGGATCTTACCTATCTCTTATTGATCCATTCCGTTAAGGGTCCCAGACGAGCAATACTCAAGAACCGGCCGAAGAAATGTTTTGTAAGCCACTTCTTTCGTGGATAAATTACATTTCCTAAGATTCATCCTATAAACCCAGCCTGTCGCAAACTGTTCCTACAATACGTTTTACGTGGTCATTCTATTTTAAGTTACTTCGGATGACTACTCCTACTTACTTTGCGGTTATTACTGTTTCCACGATTGGTCACCACTAATGTTGTTGTGCAGTAGGGGGTTTCTTCTCCTAAGTATGTGCGGAATGTCATAGTTATTTACGTTCAGTGTCAACTGCCAGTCCCTGCATCATTCATCAAATTTCTACAGGTCTTCCTATAGTTCGCTACATTCTTTCGGCGCTGCTTCCTTCTTATAGACAACCACATCACCTGCAAACAGCATGAAGGGGCATTCGCTGTTGTCCAGTAAATCATTTACATATGCTGTAAACGGTAACGGGGTTATGACACTTCCTCGCGGTGCTCCTGAAACTATCTGTCGATTTTGTTTCCTTAAGAGCAACGTGTTGAATCTGTCTGCAATTAAGTCATAAATCCGGTAGAAATGTGTTTCGATCCGCAGTATTTTTTCCACTAAACCACGGTGCGGGACGGTGTCAAATGCCTTCCTGATGTCAGTAAGCAAGGCGCCTATCTGAGCGCCGTTGTCGGCAAAGTTATGGATCTCATGGAGGAACAGAGCGAGCTGAGCTTCGCAAGATCTCTGTTTGCGGAAGCCATGTTGATTTTTATACAGGAGATTCTCGTTATCCAGAAACGTTATAATTCTTGAACATAATACGTGCTCCATAATTCTACAACAGATTGATGTCAATTTCCGCTGGACCTCTGTAGAATCTTACAGGTATCTTATCCGGTCTTGATGCCTTTCCTTTTCCACGATCATTTATCTCCATATGTGCCGCATCGGCGTTCGTGTGATAACTGAATGGACGGACCATATAACACTCTTCCGCGGTAAAGTTTTTGCGAAGACAGAATACAATATTTCAGTTTTCTTCTGTCATCTTCCGTTCCGATCTCAGTATGGTAACCGATCGACTGAATACACGATTTCGATTAGGTTGCTGGTTTCAGATTATATAGAGATATATAGGTTTAGATTATATATAGTTTCATGGACAGATCGGATGGCAAAATTCTACTCCGAACTTGCTATCCTATGCTCATTTTCGCTGCGCTCAACTTCTGTTTGTGAGCTAGAATTTGGCTTTGTGTAAATCTGTGGTGAAGGTCTCTTTGCTTTCGTAGTAACTTTCTAGTACGTTTTCAGATTAAGTAGAGTTTATTTTATCCACTGTTTAGCAGTATGACTCGTTTCTGCAGCGAGCTAGCATCATCAGTTGGGTAACAATTATTTATACATCGATAGTTGATTACACCTTTATGAGAAGGGCGAAAAGGCTTTCGCTGCGTGTGCCGGTGAGTGTGTCTTCGTTGATAAGGGAAGAAACGGAGCACAGGATCATTTGGACGGGCACGAAGGAAGACAGCTGTCGCGCCATTTCTTAAAGAAACTCTGCAAATCCAAACCAGGAATTCGAGATGAGTTTCTCAACCGATAGAAAAATGTATGTTAATCATATTTTTGAGCTGCTAAGTTGAGATTTAGAGACGTGCCATCATTTTGGAGAAGGTAGTAACCAAAATTCTTGCCCACTTGTTGGGAAAGCTAAAAGCTTTTCGATGTTTAGATAGCGTACAGCATTAGTTACTATCTATTCTGCAGTAAACTATAAATACATAAATATCAATATTGCTGTTTATTAGAAATTAATAGTGCCGCTACCGGCTTCGAAACGACAGGTTCATCATCACACGGATGTTCACATTTAAAATTACGTTACGATGTATATGTGATGTTCGCTGTTTGCATCGAAAGTTCACAGGGTGCTGGTGTCTTGTAGCAAAAATGTATCTAAGGAAAAGGACTATTTTCTTGCAAATGGATCTTACAATGTGTGCGCTGTAGAAGATATTCTAAATGAAAAACCTCAGCTTAACAGAATGTTGTCCAGCTACTTTCTAGTTTGCACCATCAGTTATCACCACTCACACTGACAACAGAGCAACTCAGACGCGTCAGTGTCCTAAAATATAATAGCCTGCAAATTCATACAACCATTTTCCTTAAGTCAATGTTATTGTTGTGGTTGCCAGTCGGAACAGTAGTTTGATGCAGCTCTCCGTGCTACTCCTTCTGTGCAAACCTCTTCATCTCCGAATAACTACAGGAAGCTACATTCTTTTGAATCTGCTTACTGTTTTCATCTCTTGGTCTCCCTCTACGGTTTTTACCACTCGCACTTCCCTCCAATAGTAAATTTGTGATCCCTTGATGTCTCAGAATGTCTTCTAACAAGCGATCCCTTCTCCTAGTCAGGTTGTGCCACAAATTTCTTTTCTCACCACGTCTATTCAGTACCACCTCATTAGTTACGTCATCTACCCATGTAATCTTCAGCATTGTTCTGTAGCACCACATTTCAAAAGTTTCTAGTCTCTTCTTGTCTAAATTGTTTATCGCCCACGTTTCACCTCCATGCATGGCTACACTCCAAAAAAATACCTTCAATACAAAAATTAAATGAATTGGAACTTTCAACGGGCTGACATAAAAGCTATGTACAAAAACGGTGTATCATCACTTGTCTGTACATAATATACAATAATTATACACTGCTGGCCACCGTAAATGCAACACCAAGAAAGACAAGAGGTAGCACAACAAAATTTATTTTGTAGATAACGTGTTGACCAAGTATCAAATGATTACGTTTACAGACGTCTGTGACATGTGGTTCCTGCCAGAATCAGTAGCCAGAGTAGCCGCCATTGTTGGAGATCACCGCTGCCACACGTCTCGGCATTGAGTCAAAGAGACGTTGGATGTGTTCCTGGGGTACAGCAGCCCAAGCAGCTTCCACACGTTGCCAAAGATCATCTAGTGTGGCAGCTGGGGATGTAATCTGGGTCACTCGTTGAGCAACCATGGACCACATGTTTTCTATCGGCGAAAGATCCGGAGAGCGAGCCGGCCAGGGAAGCACTTCAATCTGGTTATTGACGAAGAACCTTTGGACAATGCGTGCCACGTGTGGTCGTGCATTATCCTGTTGAAATATGGCTGTGGCCGAGCCCTGAAGGTAAGGAAGGACAACTGGCTCCAGCACCTCGGATATGTAGCGCCGGCTATTTAAAGTACCGGCAATGTGTACTAGAGGCGTGCGAGAGTAATATCCAATACCGCCCCATACCATAATACCCGGTGCAAGACCAGTGTGGCGGTGCATAATGCAGCTGTCCAGCATCCTCTCTCCACGGTGTCTCCACACTCGAATCCGACCATCGTGGTGCTGCAGACAGAAGCGTGCCTCGTCAGTAAAGACAACGTCATTCCATTCTGCCGTCCACATCCGTCTGTTATCACACCATTGGCGACGGAGACGTCTGTGGTTCTGCGTCAATGGTAGACGAAGCAATGGACGTGTTGCGGACAGACCACTCTGCTGTAAACGGCGTCGAATGGTACGCGCAGACACTGGATGATGCGTTACAGACGCAATGTGCTGTGCTATGGTTCGGGATGTCACTGAGCGATCCGTCACTGCCATGCGCACAATTTGCCTATCAGCACGTGCAGTGGTGCACCGAGGTGAATGCGATCGACCACGTCGGTCCGTCGTACCCTCCTGCATCCAACGGTCACATATCCGCATTACGATTGTTTGGTTTCGTCCAACACGACTAGCGATTTCTCTGTATGATAATCCAGAATCTCGGTAAGCCACTATCCTTCCTCTGTCGAACTCGTATACTTGGTCAAAAGATGTTCGCTGTTGTCTACGAGGCATAACTGATCGTCTTGTGAAACAACCACAAGGTAAACACACGTGCCGAACGTACACTCGTCGAAATCGCCAAGCCTTAAATGGCGCTATGAGGTGCCGCCACAGGCGCGCGTGATGTGCGTCTGCGCTGAAATTCTAATCAGTTGCATATCTCATCGCTGCAAACCCATGGTGTAAATTTCACTTGATTCGGATGCTTCCTTCAGGGTGTTGCATTTACGGTGGCCAGCAGTGTACATACAGCAGTCTTTTTTGTTACTTCGTTTTTTGCTATAGGTATCAGCGCCCCAATCAGTGAGCATCACACACACAACACACATTTTAATTAATTTTAAATGAGAACAGCCGTCTGAGGATTAACCTATTGATTCGAAACCGCTAACGACGCTACTTATTCACAGCACCATTCCAAACACAGCCGTTTGTGTTTTGGTGTTAACGGCAGCCTACGCATCGGACGGCAATTTCCTAATCTGGCAGCTGCTACTCTCCGAACAATGGTGCCGAATGGCACAGAATGTAGCAGGGAGTCCATTACCTGTTCTCGGGTGGCCGGTACAGATGTGGAGGGGTTACGATGTGCTTGGTACAGAATACGGCCTCCTCCCTTGTGCCTGGTGCAGAATACGGTCTCCTCCGTTGAGGTGGTCAGACGTGGTAAACCGCAAGATTAGACCAGCCGGCCAAATGGCGACCTCAGTGAGGCCCGTTTGAAACTCCGTCGGGTGCTGATAATGCTGTCTCACTCCTCGGTATTCTCTAGAGCGATCACTCAACATCTGACGCTATCCACGCCTCTTACCAGGCATGGTAGCAAAACCAAACAAGAGCAGCATTCCAGAATGAGATTTTCACTCTGCAGCGGAGTGTGCGCTGATATGAAACTTCCTGGCAGATTAAAACTGTGTGCCCGAACGCGACTCGAACTCGGGACCTTTGCCTTTCGTGGGCAAGTGCTCTACCATCTGAGCTACCGAAGCACGACTCACGCCCGGTCCTCACAGCTGTACTTCTGCCAGTATCTCGTCTCCTACCTTCCAAACTTTGCCCGCGAAAGGCAAAGGTCCCGAGTTCGAGTCTCGGTCGGGCACACAGTTTTAATCTGCCAGGAAATTTCAAGAGCAGCATTAACGCAGTCTGGTGGCCCTTCTATGTGTCACAGTGAATAGCCGATGGTGTGCAAATGTGCGAAATTACGTTGACATTCGACCACTTGTTCTGGGTGCTTCACTTTTTTTTAGACAGTGTATTAAAAATTAATTTCTTTTCGCAACGAACATTTTTCCTGAAAGTGTATAAAAGGTTCAGTGAAGGAAAATATGCAAAATATGTTAAATAATTTCTGTGTGTCTCTAAAGTTGACGTTCTTATCGCAGAAATAGCTGGTACTAAACGTTTTAGTAGGTCTGCTACCTGGCCCTTCCAGGTTAAGTTTTGCCTCAATCTGCACGACCACAACTCGGGACTTTCTAATTTGCGTAGTAATTTTTGTACATACAGAACATTAATTGGACGTACGCCATTTCTGATAGAACAATGGATAGTTAAAATCTTTTTTCCCCATAGCATAACGCAAGTCTATTTGCGCATAAGCCGTTTCTAACTCTTATAAAAAACATCATTTATTGTTTCCGCAATTGATGCTTCGTTGTTAGACTTGGCAACACTACGTCTATAATATGTAAAAAAAAAAAAAGAGCAGATATGCCGCCTACACCGGCCGGAGTGGCCGAGCGGTTCTAGGCGCTACAGTCTGGAGCCGCACGACCGCTACGGTTGCAGGTTCGAATCCTGCCTCGGGCATGGATGTGTATGATGTCCTTGGGTTAGTTAGGCTTAAGTAGTTCTAAGTTCTAGGGGAGTGATGACCTCAGAAGTTAAGTCCCATAGTGCTCAGAGCCATTTGGACCATATGCCGCCTACTTCATGCAGCAAGTGTAGTGACCCACGACTGAACAAAGCGGAACGCCTCTTGCAATTTTTGTACATTATTTAGCGTCCATCTGTGAGATACTTGAACAGTACAGCTCTGTCGTTTCGCAAGAATTTTGGGGTGCAAAACAAAGAACTGCAAAACATACAACAGGGTGCATAATAACCTTCGATCCATTTACTTTATCCATGAAAGCAAATCTTCTGTAATCATAGCTTGCACGATGGTAATACCTACAATTTTCAGAAAAGAGAAGGGCAATAAGTGACGTTGATAGGTAGGGTACAAAGACGGAAGTGCTTCCACGCGGTAGGTCTGATGCGCCTTTTAGTTTATCGCACTCTGCTTGGTTAAAAAAAAAAGACCAACCTCGTAAATTTGATTCACTTAGGGCTTTCTCTGCTTACGGCCTCATACCTCATAATCGAGAGAAAATAAGCCACCAGCGAGCCGCCGCTCAAGCCAATATTACACCTCTTTCGAAGCGTTGTCCTCTTATTCTACCGACTCCTCACTTGCATAGACTTCGTCTTGAATGTTGCACTAGTCGCTCTACAGTTCGAGAGTTCTTGCTTCTAACAACAGCCAAGAGTAACGGTTTGGAGAAACGATGTCCAGCTTAAATTACTTAAAGTTTATAGGAGAAAGCAACGCAGTAACGCCACGGTACTTTTTCTACATCTTCATCTACATTTATACTCCGCAAGCCACCCAGTGGTGTGTGGCGGAGGGCACTTTACGTGCCACTGTCATTACCTCCCTTTCCTGTTCGACATGGTTCGCGGGAGGAACGACTGCCGGAAAGCCTCCGTGCGCGCTCGAATCTCTCTAATTTTACATTCGTGATCTCCTCGGGAGGAGTAAGTAGGGGGAAGTAATATATTCGATACCTCATCTAGAAACGCACCCTCTCGAAACCTGGACAACAAGCTACACCGCGATGCAGAGCGCCTCTCTTGCACAGTCTGCCACTTGAGTTTGCTAAACATTTCCGTAACGCTATCACGCTTAAAAATAACCCTGTGACGAAACGCGCCGCTCTTCTTTGGATCTCCTCTATCTCCTCTGTCAACCCGACCTGGTACGGACCCCACACTGATGAGCAATACTCAAGTATAGGCCGAACGAGTGTTTTGTAAGCCACCTCTTTTGTTGATGGACTACATTTTCTAAGGACTCTCCCAATGAATGTAAACCTGGCACCCGCATTACCAACATTTAATTTTATATGATCATTCCACTTCAAATCGTTCCGTACGCATACTCCCACATATTTTACAGAGGTAACTGCTACCAGTGTTTGTTCCGCTATCATATAATCGTACAATAAAGGATCCTTCTTTCTATGTATTCGCAATAGATTAATTTGTCTATGTTAAGGGATAGTTGCCACTCCCTGCACCAAGTGCCTATCCGCTGCAGATCTTCCTGCATTTCGCTGTAATTTTATAATGCTGCAACTTCTCTGTATACTACAGCATCATCCGCGAAAAGCCGCATGGAACTTCAGACATTATCTACCTATCTACTTTTTTGAATCGATAGCGAAGGTTCCTTTAAGCCTGATGAATAAAGGAAAATATTGCTCTTTCCAGTCACGCTGGTAGGAATTACCCGCGTTTCCTGAAAAAAAAAGAAAATAAATCGTTTAAGTTGAAGTTTTGGAAACTATCAGACTACACGTAAAATGGAAAATACACAGAGTCTTTGGAAGCCAGGAGACGTCGGGGTGGATGTTGCATCCCCACGCTTTAGAAACAACCCCTTACTCAGGAAACGACGTCCCTAAGAATTTCAATCGAGATCTCAATTAACAGATACGGCCAATTAAATAGCCCCGTCCGATAGGCAGTCATAAGGGAAGCTATTTAAGAAAGGGTAAGAGACGGACATGATTACAGAGGGTCGCCCGAACTCCGACTGGGGGGATGGAAGGTACCTGGCGCGGGCCCTATTCCGTGGGGGAGGAACGGCCGCCGGACGGGGGTTGAGGTTGGCCGCTCGTTGCCGACATGAGTGAGCCGTGGGCACGCGCCCTCCGCTAGGCCGTTCACACACGCCACGAGGAAGCGGTCTCGGATGAGGAGCTGGACGCGTTCTGTGACGTCACAACCCAGCATGAAATTTCACGCTCTACAGCATTCCGTAGAGTGAAAGACTGAGTAAGACAAGTCACATCTTTGCTTCGTGGAGAAGAACGTGGTCAATAAAATATAAGACCGCGTTCTAAATCATAAACAGAACTTAGGTGACGCCATATTGGATTTCATCGTTTTCAGTTGAAGCCCATATTTGGTGTGTTTTATATTATAACTTACATTCTGTGAGTGTAAGCTGTTTCAAACGACCAGCGTATCGAAGACCTCTCGAAAACACGTCGTTATAATTACCATTTGTTGTAAAAAAAATTACAGAAAACGTCACACTGGTAGTTAAAGAAATCTCGTATTTGGTGCTCTTCGTTTTACAGCTTGCGTCTTGTGACATATTTCAGATTCAAGTCAACGCAATAGTAGATTTACCTCAAACAAGTCCGTTTTGCTACGATTTGTTACAATTAAATGGCAGCTAATAACGTATCGGCGATTAAAGCCTTTAGGAGCTCGTAATACAAGATATTCAAGGATCAGTTGTCAATATTTAGGGATATGACGAGAACGATTATTGGAAGCAAAGCAGTCTAGTGAACACGGCCTCTTAAATGCATAAATTGCGATATATGAGCACTTATTCATCTTCGACATTGTCAATCAATTTTCTTCTACTGCAAGCTCTTTGCTTTCCATATTTTAGGAGATGGTAGTATGAACCAAAAGAAGCAAAGAAGTCCAGTAAATATGGACTCTAAAGTGCTTACTTTAAGAGCTGTGAGTACGTTTTCACCTTCGTTACTGTGAAACACCTATCTCCTACTGCATAAGTGCTCACAGCTCTTAAGGTACGAATTTTAGAGCCCATGTTTATGAGATAATTTTTACTGCTTTGGTCCATACTACCTCCTCCAAAAAGACAGACAGCTAATAATTTGAAGTAGAAGAGATTTGTTTCACAGGGACGAATATGAAGAAGTTCTCATAGCTCTCTAGACTCCATGTTTACTAAACTTTTTGCTTCGAATTATCGTTCCTGTCATGTCCCTGAATACTGACCATTCCTGCTGGGACGCCCTCAATACAAGACATGATCTTCAGCTAAAGAATTTCAGCGTAATGCAGTGGATAGAGGTGCAGAGATAAAAAAAAGGTTAGGTGTGATTGGTTGGCGTCCTGGTTTTTAATGAAACTTCGCTTTTATAAATTATTCTGATACTTTATTATTAATTTAAAAGAAGTTATCTACATATAAGAGTAGTCTCTCTCCTTCTCAAGAGTGAGTTTTTTTCGATTTTGTACACACGTCACTCTATGATTCGATCACAATTCAGTATATATTTATTTATAAAAAAACCTCCTAGATTTTGGATACATAGTTGCTTTACTAATATATCGTTCATGATTATGTGCACAATCATGCATGTACGCACGCACACACACACACACACACACACACACACACAACCACTTAAATGAAACACAGGAAATATTGTAGATAAAGCAGATTTATATTTTGCTTTATCTACAAGAGAGTCTGCACTACTTCTACGAGGTTAGTTTGCGCTTCTTGTTTCAGGTATTGTGTTTCAATTTTTCTAAGACTTCTGCTACCGAATAAACACAGCCATCTAGTAGGAATGATATTGGAGTGTTACTAAAAAGTGGGAACGACGTGCAAGACTACTATAAATTTGTATACCACTATTTGTAATGGAAGTTTTATAAGTTGCTGTCCTTACTGAGTGGGCATGGAACTTCCCTTCTTGCCTTATAAATTATTCATGGAAATCAGAGTTTTCATTTATGTATACTACAGACAGTTAATAGTAGATGAGTTTTTCTATTTGGGCAGAAAATTAACTGATGATGGCCGAAATAGACAGGATATAAAATACAGATTGACAATGGCAAGAAAAGCGTTTCTTAAGAAGAGAAATTTGTGAACATCGAATATAGGCTGAAGTATTAGGAAGTCTTTTGTGCATGTATTTGCACAGAAGGTGGCCTTGTATGGAAGTGAAATTTGGACGATAAGCAGTTCAGAGAAGAAGAGAGTAGAAGCTTTTTAAATGTTGTGCTGCAGAAGAATGTCGAAGGGTAGGTGGGTAGGAGGTACCGAATATAGTTGGGGAGAAAAGAAATTTGTGGCACAACCTACTATAAAGAAGAGGTCGGTTGACAGGACACATTTTGAGACATGACGAGATCGCCAATTTAGTATTAAGATGGAAGTGTGTGGGGTAAAAAGCGTAGAGGGAGACCAAGAGTTGAATACAGTAAGCACGTTCAGAAGGATGAAAGTTGCAGTAGTTATTCAGAGAGGAAGAGGCTTGTACAGGATAGAGTAGCATCGGGAGCTGCAACAAACCAATCATCGGACTGAATACCACAACAACAACTACAGGATGACTAGAATAAGGACAGTGGCGGAAATGTGTGTCTTATAGAACTACTATAGGACTTTAATGCCACTCAATTTTCGTAAACAAACCGTATGATTTGCGAGCGAGATATAGCGCACAAGTGGCGCTGGGAAGCACTGAAGTCGCAAACTGTTATAATGCGCAAGCTCGTTTCTAAACGTGCATCAGCCACGTCTGGCTTGCTTACCGATGAGGAACATGTCCCATCTGAAGTCGGCTTTATAGGTGGTCACTTCGTGACTAGGACGAAGCCGCACATTTATTATTCGTTACGGCAAAAAGGGAGGATAAAGTATTAGCTGTCAAGCTACTCTCACGCTCAAAATCCAATTAGACAGAACAATCTTTATTAGAATTTCTATACCTCCTTTAAATATGTAAGAAATATCTACAAAATTTGACATATTACCGATCTAAAGCCTGCTCCGAGTCGATAGTACAAAATATATGCAGTGTGATCAAGGTCTCTATCGACAAAATTTCGGAGAAAGACATCACGGAACCACGAAAAGTTATTGTAATCAGTAATAATTCACTGAAAAGCAGATTCGCTCAAGCGGTCATGTTCAAATCACCTACATATTAATCAAACTGTATTAGAAATATTACATGCCAAAATAATAATGATGAACCGATGTACCTTTCTCCGTCAGCCATTAAGGCACAATTCCACGTTCCAGTCCCGTGTTCAGCGCACTGTCTGAGCAAGCGGTATCATAAACTGACAACTGACTCAGCTAATGCTTGTATTTCTAACATGAAAACTACTGCCCAACCACGATGTTACTACACTTGGCCTCCCGCGGCCGTTACGGGAAACATGCGATGACGCTGTAGTACCTAAAGCCATTTCCATTTCCTCGGCTGTCGTATACTCTGCGGAACTCCGTATAACTTCTTTAGCTAGTTGTCTGGTGGGCAGAACAGCTGAGCACATTCTGAGGCTGCAGTGCACAGGTAAACCCACGAGATGGCCGAAGCACCCTCACTTCCATTTACAGTGGTATTGTGGTCGACTTACGTATCACTATACTAGGACGAAAATAAACATAACCTGGTTCAGTCGTCAGCTGATCATACACATCTGGTCAGCAGTATGATGAACATTGCATTGGACTATCGACTTGGCCACTTAGTGACTGACGGAAAAAGGTGAGTGGTTCACCACTATTATTTTGAAATGTATCTTTTATTATACATTTTTAATAAAAAAACTTATTGTCTGTGAATAAATACACATTATAGCAGCTTTTGATCGTTCCATGATGCTGTTCCTGAAATACACTGAAACTGTGCAGCTCTGTTTGTGAAAAAAATCGAAGCCTATTCAGGAATATTTTCTGAGTATTTTGGTACAAGGAATCCGTGATCTCCGGTTACAGAATAACAACGTAAATGTAATTTATTCGTTTTGTTACAGCAGATACCTTTGCTTCTGTGAAAATACCTGCAAAACAACGAAAAAGCATACAGTGTGTAATTACCAAATCGTAGAACAAAAAATACAGAGTAATGTAACAAGCCTCAGACGAAATATGTACACTCTTATTACCTTGTGGTCATGTCAGTCCATCCTATCAGTGAACAGAACCGTATGCAACAAATACAGAACTGTTCCCTTACAGTCATCGTTCAAAATATCGACCACTATGATTACAGCAGAACGGACAGTGATGCGCCACAGACGCTCAAGAATTTCTGGATTCTGACGTACTCATACCACACTAAAAACTGATCAGCAGACGTTCTCGTGAAACAGCTTTCCAGTACGTTTCATTGTTATTCAATTACCATCTCATAAAAACAGTAAAATGGCTTAGTATGAGCATGTAAACTGACAACAACTAATCGTTGTACAAAGAAATCTCTCTCCTGCAGACATGCAATCCAAAAATTTAAACAACTTTTACACTTCAAATAAAAAAATGGGACAGTCGTTAGTCCTGACAACTCTTTAATACTGTGATACAGTTCAACAAGGAACGTACGGCGAAAACACCAGAAGATTGGAGCTAGTGATGAACACATGCGTAAGATGTGTGTCTGTAACGTTTGGCTGTTTGATCGTATCAGTCCTTCCTGTATTCAGTTAAGTTGGATACGACCAGATAGGCAACTTGATTTTCACGTGCTTGTTTACTTCATCGTTTCGTTAGTCACTGCAGTCCTCAACACTTCTCCTCACATACCAGATACCTGCCATCATTCCATAACCGCATCACCAGATCGGAAAGTTTCAGTATATCGGCTGTATGTTTGCGTTACACTCAATCTTCCTCCATCTTTTTGTCAACTTCAGTCACACGACTGTGGAACAAATTACCCTGTATGGTCCGTTTTAAACGAAACGAATTTTTATGAGATTAAAGCTTTATCTGTCATCATAGACATAGCTCCCTTCTCGGCAGTGACCAGCTGTTTTCTTTCTGTCTAACAGGGAACCAGTATTTCTGTCACATTATAATTACCTCATCTGTCTGTACTTCTGTTTTCTTCTTTCCATCTAATCTGCTAACCGCACCTCTTTTTTTTCATATTCCCGCTGAACAGTCAACTTGTTCTCGTCGTTAGTTTCTTCTGTACTATTTCACATATTTGTGTTAGATGTTACTCATATTCGACAAGAAAATAACGAGGAAATTACTTCATAGTAAATAAAACTGTAATTCCTGGCCGGCCGCTGTGGAGGAGCGGTTCTAGGCGCTTCAAAAATGGTTCAAATGGCTCTGAGCACTATGGGACTCAACTGCTGAGGTCATTAGTCCCCTAGAACTTAGAACTAGTTAAACCTAACTAACCTAAGGACATCACAAACATCCATGCCCGAGGCAGGATTCGAACCTGCGACCGTAGCGGTCTTGCGGTTCCAGACTGCAGCGCCTTTAACCGCACGGCCACTTCGGCCGGCTAGGCGCTTCAGTCCGGAACCGCACTGCTGCTAGGGTAGCAGGTTCGAATCCTGCCTCGGGCATGGATGTGTGTGATGTCCTTAAGTTAGTTAGGTTTAAGTAGTTCTAAGTCTAGGGGACTGATGACCTCAGATGTTAAGTTCCATAGTGCTTTGAGCCATTTGAACCATTTTTTTAATACCTTAACCTCCACATATTTCCTGCTGTTGTAATTATTTTATTATTTGCGAATAAGCCTATTAGGACTACGCAAAGTACTTCGAGGTGAGCATTTGCCTTGCTTTGTGCCCATATTTGCTTAATCCTCTTCCTGTGGGCCTCCTTCTCCTCTTCAGACCATGTTGTTCCAGTCGTCGCTTTTTCCTCTTGCTCAACTTACCACAATGAATTCTGGACCTGAAGATTTCACGGTTTTTCGCATCTTCTGCAGTAATTCTTAGCAATTTCAGACCACTTTTGATCTGAAATGATTATTATTATTATTATTATTACTGTATTTTTTTCACGTATCACAAAAACTGTAATATTGGCTCAGTAAAGCGTCTGATTAATTATAAGAAAGGTCCTAAAACCCCTTATTATGCCAGATGAAATATATGCACAAAAAATACTATTTCCTGGTTACGATAGTCCTAGCAATAAGGTCGATGTGGGTACGGAACAGAGTCTTGTAAACTAGAAGCAGAAGAGCGTGACCTGACTGGCCGCAGAAAAGTACCGTAGTTGCCGACCCACTGCTGGCCAACTACTCTGTAACGAGTCACCGAAGGCCAAAAGTCGGTAGTCTACGTACTTCTACACTCAAATAACTGACGCATGACTGAATAGGAAAATAAAACTCGGGTGCAGTTACATCAAAATTGCACAGTCCAGTATGCTTTTTAAGAGCTCCTACATGGCATTTTCATCAACAGGATATTTTATGTTCACCACTATTCAGTTTACATATACCAGCTGAGCGTATAAATTGATCTCCGATTATATAACAGCTTTTCAAAGATTTCGTTATAAAGGCACATCTTCGAGCCTTCGTCGTCTGCTTTACAAACAGAATCTTAAGTTAAACAAACTTGCAGGTGTGCTTGTTCGTAGCTCTGGCAAGTTGCTGCCTAACTTCGTTTTAGCATATTTCGTTACCGTTTCCTTTTAGAAGCTTGATATTGTAATTTCCTCTAACTTGTCAATAATTATATGTATAGGCCTATATTATATAGTACGGCAATTGTCAGCTCTACAGGTCTTTTATAAACGAAGCAAACAAAATAAAATGAATGGTTCAGTCACAAGCTGCGACATTGTCAACTCCAAGACATCATCTTAGCGAGGTTCTGCTTCGAAATCTTCGATTTCAATATATTTCTTGTATATTATTTGGACCCTGAGTATTACCTGATCTATTTTGATATATTTTCAGCGAGTTTGTGTGTGTGTGTGTGTGTGTGTGTGTGTGTGTGTGTGTGTGTTTATACAGGACCCTGAGTATTATATTACCTGATCTATTCTGATATATTGTCAACGTGTGTGTGTGTGTGTGTGTGTGTGTGTGTGTGTGTGTGTGTGTGTGTGTGTGTTTATACCAGCGATGTAACCACTCATTTCTTTTAAAAATAGCTTCATCTGAAAACGATTGCGTATAATTAATAAAGGTTTAGTTAGATCTGGCATTCTATAGTTCTTACAAATTTCTATAGGTTTACACTGTTCTTATCTACAAGATTACAAGAAAAATGAATTAAGTGAAATTTGCATGCGTACGAAAGATAAATAGTATGTTCACTTTTGTCAAAACCGATAACTTCTACATAGCCTGTAAAATCGTAATTTTTAAATGAAAGTTCGTCTATGGAATAGAAGGAGTTGTTAAGAAGAAAGAATTTTAGTTTAAATTCAAAACTCCTTTTGCCACATGTCAGACATTTTCTTTTACTGGCCAAGTGATCAAAACATTGTGTTGATGCATGTTAAACTCCTTTCTGAGCCAAAAACAGCTTTGAATATATGTAATAAATGTAATTTTTTCAACTAATCTAATAGGTATGGAGATCATTATTCTTCTCAGATTGTGAAAGATTTTTACGATGAACTTCACTGTCGGATATATGTAGTGCGGTGGGTAAACATCACATATTATTCTCACTGCTCGCTCTCGAGCATTCAAAAATTTCTTTCTAATGTCTTCATAAAACATTATTGAGTGGAAATATGCCAGATAGGCCCTATGTTTCAACGTTGATTCGTTTATTTTCAAGCCTAGCAATTATACGAAAAGTAGAAGTAACTGAATTTGTCTGTCAGAGTAGCTCAGTAAAACGCCACTTCCAGTGTCAGTTTTCAAAAATATTTGCAAACAGAAATTCGGAGCAGTTTACCTTGTTCAGTGACCGCTGTACACACGCTACTGCAACCGGTGGTATGACTTCATTTGCTGTACAGAACTGAATATACTGTCTTCTCTCACAAGTTAAGGGACAGGGCATTTACAGAAAAGCACTCTGCAAGAGAGACGCTCAGTAGCTCGGTACGGGCTTTTGTTGAAGTTTCGAGAACATATCTTCACCAAGGAGTCAAGTAGTATATTGCTCCCTCCTACGTATATCTCGCGAAGAGACCATGAGGATAAAATCAGAGAGATTAGAGCCCACACAGAGGCATACCGACAATCTTTCTTTCCATGAACAATACGAGACTGGGAGAACCGATAGAGGTACTCAAGGTACCCTCCGCCACACACCGTCAGGTGGCTTGCGGAGTATGGATGTAGATGTAGATAATTCTTTGGCCTAAGATCACTCAGTCATTTTGTTGCTACTTTATATGTTTCTAATGTCTTGGTGTATTTCGAATTGTCACTGAATTTCTTTGTCGGCTGAAGATTTTTTGATTCAAAGTACACCAGAAGACATGAATAACGTCTTTGAAGAAGTAACGGTAGCAAATGAGCTTTAAGCCGAAACCAGTTCGTGTAAAATAAAAAGTTGGGAAACCCAAGCAAAAAATGTATTTTCTTGTGTAATAATTAAAATGTTCAGATCAAATAAAATGATTCTTTAGAATATAATACTCTGTCTGCCACTGTCGCAGATGTATTACATGTATAATATAACATCATCTTCCTCTATAACATGGATTCGAAGACCGTAGGTTCATCATGTGAAAGTAGTGAACAAACACGTCGAACATCTTCCTAAATTTTTTCTTTGACACTGCACAATCCATGAGCACCCTTCCTATCTAATAACCGAGCCTTAAAAATTCTAACAGGAACGTTTTTTGTTAATAGAGGCTACAGGAGAACATGATACACATTTAATATTCAGAGTCAGGCAATTAATGCTGTCATCACGGGCCACACTTCACTGGCCCAGATGAGTAAACGCCGAAGAAGCAAAGCAAATTCATTTAAATGGAGAGTGGGTTTGAAATTAAAGTAAGAACACACAGATGGGGGATATAGTCTATCGTGTCGGTAAATACTCTAGAATTAACACGTCTAACAAGGAACCAGTCATAGCATTAAACGATCAATACTCTAAACTGAGGGGCCCACTACAGTGCACAAGTGGGACGAGAACGATAGGAACACTTGGGAAGTTGTCTTTAGCCCAGAGCAGACAACCCCACGTAATTTCCAGCTGTATATTTGGCAGCCGCACAAGTAACTTGTGAGACGCACACAAATACTGCATTGAGGTGACGACGTCTGGGCAGCCAGATCGGCTGTGACCTGGACACCAGTTCTGAATATTTACAGCTCCCTACCCGACTCCTGCAGCTGCTGTTACTATGCGTGGAAAAATCTCTCACGGAATACCAATTAGTGCGTAATTATTTCTCTGGGAAACAGAGCAGCGCTATAGAGCGATTATTGGGAAACCAATTAAGAAAGCTCTTTTGAGCTCGATGAGATCTTTTTTTTCTTTTGTTTTCCTTTTGTTTTCGTTGTTCCGACGCCGGTAACCGCCTCGGTGTAATCCTGCGCGGGCGGGCTCTTCCACTCCTGTAAGAGAGCGATGGCGCGGGCGGCGCGCCGACCATCTTTGTCTTATTGCGCTCTGTACCTGAGTCAACGTACGGCACTGTTTTGTTAAAAATCTATGGGCCAGCAGTGTGAAAGAAGCAAGTGCAAGAGCATATCAAGTATGTGTACAGCATATCTATTGTTCCATCCAAAGAGTAGCAATACCTGCGGAGTAATGAAATGATCGTATAACATTACTGGCCGGGGAAACACGTCTGTGGTAGTTCGGCCACCTGAAGCAAGTATTTCCACTTTAGCGTCGATGAAGATCAGGTGAAATGATTAGGACAACACAACCAGCCCCCGAGCGAAGAAAATCTCCGACCCAGCCGGGAATCCCGCGACTTGAAGACTGCGACGCTATACCGCTAGAACACGACTAAAAATGTCTTTCGATTGGGTTACTGGGCATGTCACCAATATCACAAAGAAACATTGTGAAACTTCCTCTTAGAAAAATTAAGAATGACTGTGCTGGTAAACTTCTACGTTATTTGATACAGAAACAGCTGAGTAAAACTCAACGTACTCAGACAGTTTTCTCTTTACTTATTCTGATCATCACTAAACCGACACACAATATTTTTAGCGCAACGCAGTCTGACTTTCAATAATCCCTATAAAAGAATGGCCCTGAGTAACAATAACTTATACCCCCCATGAATCACTTACCTCACAAAAATTTTCGTTACTCGAACTACTGCAATACAGCGAGCGCCAATACTGCCAGCTAAATAAAAGATTCTAACTATTGAAGGCACTAACTGCTGACAGGCATGTTTAGCGAATGAAAGATTTTGATAGAGAACAAACAATGTATTTACCTTAATAGCGTTCAAAAGTCATAATATACATAGATAATTTTGTGACATCCAATTAAACAAATTTCCTTTTTCTGATGGACACACGTCCAGATCGTCCACTCAAAACTCTGGCATCTCTCTCCCCACATCTACCACTGCCGGCGGCTCAACTCGAACTGCCCAACGCTACGCGCTGTTCACATCCAACTGCCCAACACTACAATAGCGAATATTCCAACAATGCCAACCAGCCACAGACAGCACACAGCGCAGTCAGTGATTTTCATACAGAGCGCTACGTGGAGTTACCAACACAAAAACCCAAACAACCTACTTACAATTGGTATGACGCTGATGTTTACATTGGGTGTTGAGACCGAAACATTAGCAACTGCAGCGGCGCTAAATTGTTGCTGCTGCCGCAGAAGCAAGTCTAAACAGGTCGAAGGAGGATAAGTTACTTTTCGCAGGTAAGCATTACCAAGGTCTAATTATACACTCCTGGAAATTGAAATAAGAACACCGTGAATTCATTGTCCCAGGAAGGGGAAACTTTATTGACACATTCCTGGGGTCAGATACATCACATGATCACACTGACAGAACCACAGGCACATAGACACAGGCAACAGAGCATGCACAATGTCGGCACTAGTACAGTGTATATCCACCTTTCGCAGCAATGCAGGCTGCTATTCTCCCATGGAGACAATCGTAGAGATGCTGGATGTAGTCCTGTAGAACGGCTTGCCATGCCATTTCCACCTGGCGCCTCAGTTGGACCAGCGTTCGTGCTGGACGTGCAGACCGCGTGAGACAACGCTTCATCCAGTCCCAAACATGCTCAATGGGGGACAGATCCGGAGATCTTGCTGGCCAGGGTAGTTGACTTACACCTTCTAGAGCACGTTGGGTGGCACGGGATACATGCGGACGTGCATTGTCCTGTTGGAACAGCAAGTTCCCTTGCCGGTCTAGGAATGGTAGAACGATGGGTTCGATGACGGTTTGGATGTACCGTGCACTATTCAGTGTCCCCTCGACGGTCACCAGTGGTGTACGGCCAGTGTAGGAGATCGCTCCCCACACCATGATGCCGGGTGTTGGCCCTGTGTGCCTCGGTCGTATGCAGTCCTGATTGTGGCGCTCACCTGCACGGCGCCAAACACGCATACGACCATCATTGGCACCAAGGCAGAAGCGACTCTCATCGCTGAAGACGACACGTCTCCATTCGTCCCTCCATTCACGCCTGTCGCGACACCACTGGAGGCGGGCTGCACGATGTTGGGGCGTGAGCGGAAGACGGCCTAACGGTGTGCGGGACCGTAGCCCAGCTTCATGGAGACGGTTGCGAATGGTCCTCGCCGATACCCCAGGAGCAACAGTGTCCCGAATTTGCTGGGAAGTGGCGGTGCGGTCCCCTACGGCACTGCGTAGGATCCTACGGTCTTGGCGTGCATCCGTGCGTCGCTGCGGTCTGGTCCCAGGTCGACGGGCACGTGCACCTTCCGCCGACCACTGGTGACA
This sequence comes from Schistocerca piceifrons, assembly GCF_021461385.2. Classification (NCBI taxonomy): domain Eukaryota; kingdom Metazoa; phylum Arthropoda; class Insecta; order Orthoptera; family Acrididae; genus Schistocerca; species Schistocerca piceifrons. Next base: position 477,401,786 of record NC_060138.1, on the reverse strand, counting down.
ACATCGATGTACTGTGGAGACCTCACGCCCCACGTGTTGAGCAATTCGGCGGTACGTCCACCCGGCCTCCCGCATGCCCACTATACGCCCTCGCTCAAAGTCCGTCAACTGCACATACGGTTCACGTCCACGCTGTCGCGGCATGCTACGAGTGTTAAAGACTGCGATGGACCTCCGTATGCCACAGCAAACTGGCTGACACTGATGGCGGCGGTGCACAAACGCTGCGCAGCTAGCGCCATTCGACGGCCAACACCGCGGTTCCTGGAGTGTCCGCTGTGCCGTGCGTGTGATCATTGCTTGTACAGCCCTCTCGCAGTGTCCGGAGCAAGTATGGTGGGTCTGACACACCGGTGTCAATGTGTTCTTTTTTCCATTTCCAGGAGTGTAGTTATCAAACTAGTAAGAGCGTAGTTTAGTATCAAGGCACGGTGTAATGAAGACCTAAAATCGTTGGGTAAAATTTATGTAACTGTGTGGTCATCTATTAATTAGATAAAGGCGACATAAATTCGGTAATGTAGGAGTGTACAGCCAGTTAATTGCACATACCGAGCATTGTTCATCTGCAGATATGATGTATATATGGCACTCTCCGTATTATAGAGATAACAGGCAACTGTGCTTATTTTAAAGCAGTCACAATAGGAGGCTATACTGTTAGTAACAACGATACATTGAAAGATTATGTGCGGTTAGTGTTTTAGTTCCCAAAAACATGAACAAAGATTAAAATTTTGGTACCAGAAATTAAAAACAGAAAATTTCTGTCTATAAAAATAATTGTGTGGTAAATCGTATATTTGCTTCATGTCATAACTCCAAATTCGATGCTGTTTCGGGACTCTTTTCAGTTTCGCAAACTACAAAATCGTTCCGGATAACTCCGTAGCACATTTTATTAAAACAGAGACTCGTAAATACGATCGAATGCAATACAAAAACTAATAGTGGCAGTAGCCTTCCCTTCTTTTCCTGCAATATAATAATAATAGCCACATCCGAGCCGAGACAATTCTCGCAAAGAAGCGAAATGCCCTCGCGTTTGTCTTTTCAAAGCTCTATGGTTCATTCCAGATATCGAATAAAAACTATTAAAATGTCTATGAAACGCGTGTACAAAATGCACAAGACATCAGTATGAGGTAGCGATGTAGAGATACTCAAAGTCTGCATAACTTTTCCGGACAAACCTTACGTGACATTTGGAGTCAATGTACATCGTCGGCAAAAAGTCCGTTCATTTACGAAGTAATGTGTGTGTGTGTGTGTGTGTGTGTGTGTGTGTGTGTGTGTGTGTGTGTGTGTGTGTGGTGAGCAGATCGCACTGCGCATGTAGCTAACATCAGATTAGAATTATCACTTGTTTTCAGTTAATACAAGAGGCATATTGAGACCGGAATACATCACCCAGATCATGGGGGATACAGCTGCACACCACCTATTCTGCTCTCAAGAGAAAGGTCGAAGACAGAAATGTATGGCGAACTGCTGCTAACCAACCCGATGGTTGCAGACTTAAGAAGAGTAATGGCAGTGGTGAATATCTGTTACCGCGACGGGTGCACATCTAGAGGAGGTTAAAGTTCCTTTTCGCAGGTAAATGTCACAAAGGCCTAGAATCGTTATCATACTAGTAATCTGTGCTTTGCACGAAGGCTTATCAGCTATATGAACGCCTAGGAATTTGAACTGTTCAGCCTCACTAATCATATGCCTATTCTCTGTAATCATATCGTCAGTTTGTGTTGAAATGTATGCTGGAAACTGTACAATGCGAGTGTTACTGTATTGTAGCATCACTTTATTTTCTACAAGCAGACAAATATGCAAAAGCAGGACAATGAATGGACATACTGTGAAAGAAGAGAAAATATTCGCCAGTATCCCATACCTGGGCCCCATATCACAAAACATCGCCAACCTTTTCAGAAAAACAAATGTAACAGTTGCATTCTCAACCAACAATAAGTTAGGAAACCTGCTCATCCATAACGTAAAATCAAATACACAAACATACCACAATAGCGGAGTGTACAAAGTATCATGCCACTGTTGCCCTGCCTACTATGTAGGGAAAACAGGCAGAAAGACCCGTCTTCAACAACATGTAAATGCTTTCGGGCTCAAGAAATACGAAAAATCAGTCATTGCACAACATATGTTGGAAACGCTATTTCAGTAATTTTAAAGACCTATTCTAAAGTTATTTCTTGCATATGTCAATTGTTTAGTGGTTATATTTTTAGCACCACGAATAAATTCATCTTTGACAACACCATGTACAAAAACATCTGTGAAGTATTTATAAACATGTGTGTGCAAATGTACATATTGAATGAAGTCACATGTACTTAAACGACGGAGAAAAGAATATTTGCCGGTGCTGAAACGTTAAAAATGCTTTCCTTGGATTGTGTGGTAAGTTTACGCTATTAATTTTCCTTATTTTGCACATATTTTCCGCGTTCGACTTACGAAATTCATAACCTAACATTAAACCTTTTCGTGACAGGAATATGCATTTCATCTCATTCAAGAGAAGAAATAAAACATGTATTATGACAAATTACACCTCACGATGGACCCACAGGGTCCGAAATGCATTGTGTAGTTAATAAAACACGAGAAAGTTGTGACTGAAGGCGTTGTTTAATTCATACCTCCAGTGTTTTGAATACAGTCACGTTTTAAGCTGCAAAATATGGATAAAATTAAACAGACGTTCTGCTGTCCGTTCTTAAAGTAAGAGGTGAACCAGTTGTGAGCTACTCCCCTTATTCCATACCAGTCCGTCTTCTGCAATAATATTTTGTGAACAATACAATCAAATGCCTTGATTAAACCATAGAAGACGCCTCGCTTTTGCAGCCTTTTATTTAATCCGTCCAGAGCTTCACAAAGAAAAGAGAATATAGCATTTTCATTGCAAAACCGCTTCTGAAACCAAACTGTACGTTTGACAGCAAATTATGTGAACTGAATTGATTAATTGCCCTTGTATATACAGCCTTTAGAGTAACTTTAGCAAACACTGATGGCACAGAAATAGGTCTAAAACTGTCTACATTAATCCTTTCTTATTTTTTATAAGGTGGCTTCACTACTGAGTTCTTCAATTGGTTAGGAAACTGATCATTCCGAAAGGAAAGTACATAAATACTGGCTAACATAAGCAAAACAGTACTTCAGCATTCTGCTAGATATCCCGTCATACCCTTGAGAGTCCGTAGTCTTTAGTGATTTAATTATTGACTCTGTCTCCACCTTTTCGGTATCATCGAGGATATATAGGATTACAAGCCAGTAAAGCTATTTTCTAAGGAAGATATATGATTCCTTGTAGGAACTAAACTTCATTTTTGTTCACCTGCTATATTCAGAAAGTGATTATTAAATAGCGTACATTTTGTGATGTCGTTGCTGCAGAGTTTAGTAAACAGACATTCGCCAATAAGATAGAGTGCAGTACGAAACCTAAAAAATAGCGATGCCTGTCTCTTCTTTCGTATAGCAAAAAAGTTAATGATATTTTATTGTGACACATGGCGTTAGAGTACATATAAAATGTATATTGTCAAAATGCCTATGAAACGTGTTAACAATACTTTTCAATAGGATCTGTCTGTAGAAGAGATGTAATGATATTCAGAATACGGAAAAACTCACGGGCAAACGTTATGCGGTACCTGACTTCGGAGGCAATGTACACTATGTGATGAAATGTATCCGGACACCTGGCTGAATATGACTTACAAGTTCGTGGCACACTTCATCGGTAATGCTGAAATTCAGTGTGCTGTTGACCGACCCCTAGCGTTGATGACAGCTTCCACTCTCGCAGGCATACGTTCAATCAGGTTCTGGAAGGTTTCTTGGGGAATGGCAGCCCATTCTTCACGGAGCGCTGTACTGAGGAGAGGTATTGATGTCGGTCGGTAAGGCCTGGCACGAAGTCAGCGTTCCAAAACATCCCAAAGGTATTCTACAGGATTCAGGTCCGGACTCTGTGCAGGCCAGTCCATTACAGGGATGTTATTGTCGTGCAACCAATCCGCCACAGGCCGTGCATTATGAACAGGCGCTCGAGCGTGTTGGAAGATGCAATCGCCGTCTCCGAATTGCTCTTGAATAGTGGGAAGCAAGACGGTGCTTAAAGCATCGGTATAGGCCTGTGCTCTGATAGTGCCACGCAAAACAACAAGGGGTGCATGCCCCCTGCATGAAAACACGACCATATCATAACACCACCAACTCCGAATTTTACTATTGGCACTATACACGCTGGCAGATGGCGTTCACCGGGCATTCACTATACCCACACCCTGCCATCGGATCGTCACATTACGTACGTGATTCGTCACTCCACACAACGTTTTTCCACTGTTCAATCGTCCAATGTTTACGCTCCTTACACCATGCGAGGCGTCGTTTGGCATTTACCGGCGTGATGTGTGGCTTATGAGCAGTCGGTCAACCATGAAATCCAAGTTTTCTCACCTCCCGCCTGACTGTCATAGTACTTGAAGTGGATCCTGATGCAGTTTGGAATTCCTGTGTGATGGTCTGGATAGATGTCTACCTGTTACACATTATGACTCTCTTCAACTGTCGGCGGTCTCTGTCAAGCAAGAGACGAGTTCGGCTTGTTCGCTTTAATGCCGTGCGTGTCCCTTCACGTCTCCACTTCACTGTCATATCGGACCTAGGGATGTTTAGGAGTGTGGAAATCTCGCGTGCAGACGTATGACAATTGACACCCAATCACCTGACCATGTTCATAGTCCGTGAGTTCCGCGGAGCGACCCATTCTTCTCTCTCACGATGTGTAATGACTACTGAGGTCACTGATATGGAGTATCTGGCAGTAGATGGCAGCACAATGCACCTAATATGTTTTTTTGGGGGGGGGGGGGGGAGGGGGGTTCGGGATACTTTTGATCACGTAGTGTATGTCGATGACTAAAATTCAGTTCCGCGCATCTCAATATCGTCTCCATAGACGCCCCTTCGCTATGGTTTCATGTTTTCATAGTACCCAAGGCGTTCACTAACGAGTGAACGACAATAGCTTGCACCTCTGAAATCACTGTCCTTATCGCGTGAACGTTTACACAGAACGGTCTTACAGTCCGTTAGCAGAGCCGTACGTGAGAGCCGTATGTTCGATTATCAGGAGCACGTCCGATAGCACACTTCTGGGACGTATACGTCTGCCTCATTTCCGCCGTGCATCAAGACAATCAGGTAGACGCAATATTCCTCGAAGCTTATAAAATGTTTGACCCAGCACGACACTAACTTTTATTTAGCGTCGTGTGGTGTATCACGTAGAATTTGTGACTAGGTTGGGCACAAATTTGTAGGGACGACGCAGCAGGTTATTTTGGATGTAGGGTCATCTACAGACGCATAATTAATTTCAGGCGCATCCCAGGGAAGTGTGCTGATAATCTTGCTGTTCATGACATGTATTAATAACCTAACATAAAATGTTAATAGTAACTTCAGACATTTTTGGGGGTGATGCAGTTATCTATAAGAAAGTACTGTCTGAAAAAGAAACTGCAGATATGTTCAGTCAGTCCCTGAGAAGGTATAAAAGTGGTTCAAAGATTAGCAACTTTCTTCTCATATTCATTCACATAAAATTGTGCACTTCACATAATGCCAAAACGTAGTCCCTTAATGACTACACTATATCTGAATCATACACTACTGGCCATTAAAATTGCTACACCACGAAGATGACGTGCTACAGACGCGAAATTTAACCGACAGGAAGAAGGTGCTGTGATATGCAAATGATTAGATTTTCAGAGCGTTCACACAAGGTTGGCGCCGGTGGAGACACCAACAGTGTGCTGGCATGAGGAAAGTTTCCAACCGATTTCTCACACACAAACAGCAGTGGACCGGTGTTGCCTGGTGAAACGTTGTTGTCATGCCTGGTGTAAGGAGGAGAAATGCGTACCATTACGTTTCTGACTTTGATAAAGGTGGAATTGTAACCTATCACGATTGCGGTTTATCGTATCGCGACAATGCTGCTGGCGTTGGTCGAGATCCAATGACTGTTAGCAGAATATGGAATCGGTGGGTTCAGGAGGGTAATACGGAACGCCGTGCTGGATCGCAACGGCCACGTATCAGTAGCAGTCGAGATGACAGGCATCTTATCCGCATGGCTGTAACGGATCGTGCAGCCACGTCTCGATCCTTGAGTCAACATATGGCGACATTTGCAAGACAACAACCATCTGCACGAACAGTTCGACGACGTTGGCAGCAGCATGAACTATCAGCTCGGAGACAATGGCTGCGGTTACCCTTGACGCTGCATCACAGGGAGGAACGCCTGCGAAGGTGTACTCAACGACGAACCTGGGTTCACGAATGGCAAAACGTCATTTTTTCGGATGAATCTAAATTCTGTTTACAGCATCATGATGGTCGCATCCGTGTTTGGCGTCATCACGGTGAACGCACATTGGAAGCGTGTATTCGTCATCGCCATACTGGCGTATCACCCGGCGTGATGGTATGGGGTGCCATTGGTTACACGTCTCGGTCATCTCTTGTTCGCATTGACGGCACTTTGAACAGTGGACGTTACATTTTAGGTGTGTTACGATCCGTGACTCTACCCGTCATTCGATCCCTGCGAAACCCTACATTTCAGCAGGATAATGCACGACCAGATGTTGCAGGTCCTGTACGGGCCTTTCTGGATACGGAAAATGTTCGACTGCTGCCCTGGCCAGCACATTCCTCAGCTCTCTTACCAACTGAAAACGTCTGGTCAATGGTGGCCGAGCAACTGGCTCGTCACAATATGCCAGTCACAACTCTTGAGGAAGTGTGGTATCGTGTTGAAGCTGCATGGACAGCTGTACCTGTACACGCCATCCAAGCTCTGTTTGACTCAATGCCTAGGCATATCAAGACCGTTATTACGGCCAGAGATGGTTGTTCTGGGTACTGATTTCTCAGGATCTCTGCACCCAAATTGCGTGAAAATGTAATCACATGTCAGTTCTAGTGTAATATATTTGTCCAATGAATACCCGTTTACCATCTACATTTCTTCTTGGTGTAGCAATTTTAATGGCCAGTAGTGTAGTCTTAATCAGTGAACTAATACAAAGACCAGAGTGTAATAGCTTGAGCGGATATGAAATAGAACGAACACATAGGTTCAGTCGTAGGTATGGCAGGTGTATTACTTCGGTTAACAACAGAGAGACGAGAAAAATGCACTCAGGCAACTAAAAAGACTATTTACAAAACAGTCGTCAATACCCAATAGGACAATAGAAGACACTGAAAATGCATGAAGTGGGGCAGCACGAATGGTGACCGGTTTGTTTGATGCACAGCGGGGCGTCGCAGAAATTCTGAAGAAACTCTACCAGCTGGTGCTTGAACACCGACGAAAACAATTCCACGAAAGTACACTTGTAAAATTTTAAGCACCAGTATTAACTGAACAGTCTAGGAACATATTATAGTCACCCACACAGAGACGTCAGACTAACTACAGCGCGCACAGAGGTTTCTGAGTAGTGACTCATCCCGCACTCCATTGGCGAATGGAAAGGGAAAGGACACTAACGTACTATACAATGGGAAATACTCCCCACTATGCACTTCATGGTGGTTTGCAGGGTACGGGAGTAGATTTAGATATACACTGTCCACACACATTAATGTGACCACCTGTCAAAAGCCTCAGTAACCAACTTTTGCAATGCGCCCGTGCAAGAAAGACTCAGTGAGGTTTTGGAAGGTGCAGCCATGCTGACTACGGGGCCGTTGTCAGCTGTGCTACGCTCCTAGGCTGAGAAGCCATGGTACATACAGCGCGCTCGAAGTGGTCCCCTAGATTCTCGACTGGGTTTAAATCCGGGGAGTTTGCTGTTCAGGGGAGCACGGTAACCTCATCCTGTTGCTCTTCGAGCCACGCACGTACACTGCCAGCTGTGTGACGCGTTAGCGATGTAAAACAATCTGCGTGAAGGGGTGGACGTAGTCTCCAAGGGCAGCTACATACTTGTGTTGATCCCACTGTGCCCCCGGAATGACGAGATCACCCTGAGAATGCCATGACAACATTACCCAGGCTATAACTTTCTCTCCTCCGCATTGAACCCATCCGACGTTTGGTGCAGGATATTTGCTTTTTGGGCATTTTAGTCCGTACAAGACAATGGTCGTCTGTCAGTTGGAGCATAAAACGTAATTCATGTCAAAACACCACCTATCGCCGCCCAGTGGAAGTCCACTTGCGGTACTGACGTGCAAATGGCAGCCTTCTTCGCCGATGAATAGTAATGAGCTTGGCCGCATTTCGTCGCCGATGAACAGCACTCAGCCTGAGCGCGTGAACTAGTCGCCTACTGCGGAAGCTCATACGCAGCAACATTCGCTGAACGTTGGGGTCTTTGATTCATCTGGTTGGTCAGTTACTCAGCAGATGGACGTCTATTCGCCGGCACAGTGACGTCTCCTGGCAAGACATTTACAAAATCGCCAGAATATAAAAAAAAAAATAAAAATAAACATTTATCTGTATTATTATCATTATTATTTCATTACTGCATGAATGGTTGTAGATTACGTATAAAAGGAAATAATTTTTCATTTTTTATGTTTGTGTAATATTTATGTATCTATATTTCACAAATAACGTCTGTGGTCGGCGAATGTATGTATCAAAGCAGATAATGAAAAATAATTACAAAGATGCTTATTAAATTGCCTATAAATATTGGAGGTTAAAACATTACTCTCTCTGTCTTCTTGTAGCCGCTAAAGTTGTAAGAGCCTGAGACGCTCGCTTGAATGCGTAGGCAGCCTTCGTTTGTCCTTTGATCGAGAAAGACGCCATTGGTGGTTGATATTTCTAAAAGGTGTGTACTTTCATGAAACTTCCTGGCAGATTAAAACTGTGTGCCCGACCGAGACTCGAACTGGTAGAGCACTTGCCCGCGAAAGGCAAAGGTCCCGAGTTCGAGTCTCGGTCGGGCACACAGTTTTAATCTGCCAGGAAGTTTCATATCAGCGCACACTCCGCTGCAGAGTGAAAATCTCATTCTGTGTACTTTCAATTTATGTCGATTTTTTGAATATAGAAATTTTTAAAATTATTACCTGTAATAATTTATTGCTAGCTTGCCCAAGATTTCATTCCACATTCTTAGCCGTTATCAGCATGTTAGGAATTTTTCATGACGCAGAGCCGTGCAGCGATCGCGGTAGCCGCTGCCGCGGCAAATTCAAATTAAACTGAATGAAAGCAGTTTTCCCGCAATATAGCGAGCGGGTAACGGTACATTAAAATTATCTCTTTCAGCTTCCTGGAGACTTCAGAGGGAAATTGTGGATTTTATAAAGTCATTTTCAGGTGGACATGGGCAGCTGCTATTATGGTATTAGTTTCGTAAATAATTCAAGAGTGATAAAGTTTTACTTGCGTGTGATCAAAGACTGCTGTGCAAAACCTGTTCTGGCTAATAACATAATAATTAAATTTCAGTTTTTTGGTTTCATGCTCTCATGTTAGTCGTGGCAGTTAATAGTCTTCATATATTAAAAAAAATCCACTGCAGCGTTTACGTTTAGTCAACATAAAATACTGTAGCTTCCGTACAGACAATAAGAGTAATTTTCTGTGCATTCAAGAGATGAAAGGAGCGAAGAGCATTTTTTTCTCATAATTATTTACAGTAATGATACCATGTTCCATATCTAACAACCCAGATCAGTGTTATATAAAAATAGTTTGCAAATTACAGATCGTAGGTCCACAGCAGGAAATCTTTCAGTGTTGTGAGTATCCCCACATAATAGTTCAAAGTGCATAAAGTTAAAATATTTTCAACTGCAGAAACTAATAATGAAAATCGTATTTTATCTGTCGTGCTCAAAACAATAAGCAATATAAAATTAATTAAAATATTATGCCATATAAACTGCATATAAAGTAAAAGGGGTGTGCGCTGGGGATCACGCGACAGCACAGATTTCCGCAGCCGTCGTACACCCCTCTCACCTATGCCCGTTATGCACCGTAGTTGCTTTGGCGACGCTGTGGCTTATGGACACTTTGCAATGCACGGTATACTTCAACCACGGCGGCAGGCGAATAGTTCACATATTTAGCCGTTTCGGAAATGTTTCCGCCCTTGACCCGAAAGCCAATGAAATTCTATTTTGGAAGTCTGACAAATAGCTACGTTTCCGCATTACGACAACGACTGCATTGTTTTCCGTATACCTCCAACACGCTTTATATACCCGTCATTATTAGTGCCTCCCCTGCCGTCTGTGAGTAGTCACTGCACGTTGGCTTCGAAGAGAAGCAGTGGCCACATCAGTATGACTGGAGCATGTAGAAAAATGTGGACCTCCGTCGGCTACCCTACTCTCTTAGAATTTTGCTTTAACAATTCACCACAGTTAAAATCTACTATCGTATTGGAAAGTGGTTCCCGAAGAGACATATGGAACGAATTACCGAAGAGAAAAGTTACAGACCTTATATTTTATTGTAGTATAGGGTGTCAATGAGGTCCCATTATCATTTAAAAAAAATCTTAACTTGGAAACTACAAGAGACCGAGAGTTGTGGCTTGTTTTGAAACATTTAGCAGCTCTCAAAGTTTGTTTAATTTGTATCTTGTCGCAGATTTGGTGTCAGGTGCATCAAAATGGTGACAGACCAGGAGAAGGGGCAATGTGTCACGCAGAATCTAAATCTGTGGCTACAGTACTGTGGAATTATCGACGTCAGTTTAGGAAAACACCACTGGCAAAGAAAAAAAAACAAGCATAATGAGGTGGTTCAAAAATTTTAAAGAGACAGACAGTGGCCTGATGGTCCCATCGCGTGGGCCCCGCATTCTCCCGACGTCACGTCATTAGACTTCTGTTTTGTGGCGTTGCGGCAAATCTCGCGTGCACGCAACGCCAGTCAATGGCACTGCTACAATTCGAGCACGAATCTATAGCGTAAACAGAACTGTTGATGTTGCGCAATGCTGACCCTTATACGGGCAAAACTTGAATATCGCCTTGGTGTTCTACTAGCGACGAGAGCGGTGAACATTAAAATTCTGGCGTAACAGAAACAAACTTTAAGAGTTGTTAAACGGTTTATAACAAACTACGATACTCTGTCTCTAACAGTTTCCAAGTTATGATCTTTTGAAATGATAGCGGAACTGTATGAACGCTCTGTACATTGTCAGACATTACCAAAACCCATGTCGTGAAACTCTTTCAACTATCATATCCAGCCTGTTTGTGGCTGCTGCAAACTGTCGATTGGCGGTCCTGTCATTTGTGCCCCTCCGCTGTCAAACTCTACAGCCACCACACAATATTATACAGGTGTCATCACTTTTTCTTAACGTCCGTGCGTACTAAGTCATTCTAGAGATTTGTAAATGTTGGTGTTATCCAATTAAGAATGGCTCAGTTACCATTATATGGTGTGTACACTTACTACAAAAGCGCTGTCTCCAGTGTTGTGCGGTGACCAATATCCGGTAGGCAAACCTCCATCACCGCATGGCACACCAGTCCGTTGGTAGATCGTTGTAGTAGGTGGCATATCGGCTTCAGGCGAGAAAGCTAAATAAACTTTCAGTTACTCTACGTTTAAACATACAGCGAGTGAGGTGGTACAATGGTTAGCACACTGTACTCACTTTCGAAAGGACGATGGTTTAAACTGCCGCCTGGCCATCCAAATGCAGATATTCCGTGGTTTACTCAACTCGCTCAAGGCAAATTACGAAATAGCTTCTACGAAAGGTATATCTCTAATGACATCCTCTTGTTGGATGTTTAACCCTAACATCTACAATATCTACATCTACATCATACTACGCAAGCCACCTACTGGTGTGTGGCGGAGGGTACATTCGGTATCACTATCTGATCCCTCCAACCATCTTCTACTCACGAATAGTGAACGGGAAGAATGATTGTCGGAAAGCGTCTGTATTGGCTCTGATTTCTCGAATATTCTACTCGTGGTCTATATTGTCCGACTCCTCCTGAAAAGTGCTGTCCCGCAATTTCAATAGTAAATCTCTACGTGATGCACAACGCCTTACTTCTAACGTATGCCAGTGGAGTTTGTTTAGCATCTCCGCAACGCTCGTTCTCCAGCTAAACGATACCGTGACGAAACGCGCAGCTCTTCTTTGGATCTTCTCTACCTCCTCTATCAGTCCTACCCGATAGGGATCCCAGTTAGATGAACAATGCTCAAGAATTGGGCAAACAAGCGCATTATAAGCCACTTCTTTCGTGGATGAGTTACATTTCCTTGAGATTCATCCGATGAATCTGAGTCTGGTGTCTCCTTTTCCAACTATCTGCTTTATGTGGACTTTCCACTTAAGGTCTCTCTGGATAGTTACGTCTAGATATTTTGCGGCGGACGCTGTCTCCAGCTGTTTGCCATCAATAGCGTAGCTGTACAGTTGTGCATTTATTTTCCTATGTATGCGCAATATGTTACATTTATTTACGTTCAGGGTAAACTGCCAGAGCCTGCACCATTCATCAATTCTTTATAGCTCATTTTGGAAATTCTATCTTCTGACGTTGCTACTTTGATATTCACAAATGCATCATCTGCGAATTGCCTTAAAGAGTATTCGATGCTTTCTACTAGATCGTTCATATACACGACTGGCCATTAAAATTGCTACAAGAAGAAAAAAATGCAGATTATAAATGGGTATTCATTGGACAAATATATTATACTAAAAATGACATGTGATTACATTTTCATGCACTTGGGGTGCATAGATAGTGAGAAATCAGTACCCAGAACAACCACCTCTGGCCGTAATAACGGCCTTGATATTCCTGCGCATTAAGTCAAACAGAGCTTCGATGGCGTGCACAGGTACAGCTGCCCATGCAGCTTCAACACGATACCACAGTTCATCAAGAGTAGTGACTGACGTATTGTGATGAGCCAGTTGCTCGGCCACCATTGACCAGACGTTTTCAATTAGTGAGAGATCTGGAGAATGTGCTGGCCAGGGCAGCAGTCGAACATTTTCTGTATCCACAAAGGCCCGTGTAGGACCTCTGGCCGTAATAACGGCCTTGATACTCCTGCGCATTAAGTCAAACAGAGCTTCGATGGCGTGCACAGGTACAGCTGCCCATGCAGCTTCAACACGATACCACAGTTCATCAAGAGTAGTGACTGACGTATTGTGATGAGCCAGTTGCTCGGCCACCATTGACCAGACGTTTTCAATTAGTGAGAGATCTGGAGAATGTGCTGGCCAGGGCAGCAGTCGAACATTTTCTGTATCCACAAAGGCCCGTGCAGGACCTGCAACATCTGGTCGTGCATTATCCTGCTGAAACGTAGGGTTTCGCAAGGATCGAATGAAGGGTAGAGCCACGAGTCGTAACACATCTGAAATGTAACATCCACTGTTCAAAGTGCCGTCAATGCGAATAAGAGGTGACCGAGACGTGTCAATGGCACCCCATACCATCACGCCGGGTGATACGCCGGTATGGCGATGACGAATACACGCTTCCAATGTGAGTTCTCCGTCGCCAAACACGGATGCGACCATCATGATGCTGTAAACAGGACCTGGATTCATGCGAAATAATGACGTTTTGCCATTCGTGCAGCCAGGTTCGTCGTTGAGTACACCATCGCAGGCCCTCCTGTCTGTGATGCAGCGTCAAGGATAACCGCAGCCATGGTCTCCGAGTCGATAGACCATGTTGTTGCAAACGTCGTCGAACTGTTCGTGCAGATGGTTGTTGTCTTGCACACGTCCCCATTTGTTGACTCAGGGATCGAGACGTGACTGCACGATCCGTTACAGCCATGCGGATAAAGTGCCTGTCATCTCGACTGTTAGTGATAGGAGGCCGTTGAGATCCAGAACGGCATTCCGTATTACCATCCATAACCGACCGATACCATATTCAGCTAACGGTCATTGGATCTCGACCAACGCGAGCAGCAATGTCGCGATACGATAAACCGCAATCGCGATAGGCTACAATCTGACCTTTATCGAAGTCGGAAACGTGATGGTACGCATTTCTCCTCCTTACACGAGGCATCACAACAACGTTTCACCAGGCAACGCCGGTCAACTGTTGTTTGTGTGTGAGAAATCGGTTGGAAACTTTCCTCATGTCAGCACGTTGTAGGTGTCGCCACCGGCGCCAACCTTGTGTGAATGCTCTGAAAATCTAATCATTTGCATATCACAGCATCTTCTTCCTGTCGGTTATATTTCGCGTCTGTAGCACGTCATCTTCGTGGTGTAGCAATGTTAATGGCGAGGAGTGTATATTGTGAACAGCAACGGTCACTTCCTTGTGGTACTCCAGATATTACCTTTAAATCTTTCGATTTAGTTCCGTTGAGAGCGACCTGTTGAGTTCTATCAGCAAGAAAGTCTTGAATCCAACAGCGAGTCTGCTCCGATACTCCGTAAGCTCGTATTATTTTTTTTGTCATTAAACGGCAATGTGGGACGATGTCAAATGCCTTACTGAAATCAAGGAACACAGCATCACCTTCAGCGCCGTTTTCATCTGCGCTGTAAACCTCAGGGAGAAACGGAGCAAGCTGAGTTTCGCCGGATCTCTGTTTGCGGAATCCATGTTGATTTTTATTCCATGTAGATTTTTATAACCTTCCTTTCCCTCTGAAATATGGATTTGCCTACTATGCACAGATTCCTGTTGTGGGTCGTATAATAGATGTACCAAACGCTGCTTGTTAACACAACACAAATTAAATACAAAAATAAAAGGCATTTTACAATATTAATGACGCCTTAAGCGGCTTAAATACAGTCCCAAATTTCACTCTTACGAGGTATGTTCAAATAGCAACGAGAATTTTGTAATTCTGCGAGTCCGATTCGCGCCTTAACGACACAGCGCATCATCAACCGATGAAAATGAAAGAAAGGATTGTGAACTATTGCCGAATCACAAGCACAGAAATTGCTGATGTTGTTGACATATAAATAGAGTCACACCATAGAGTATTTCGTAAGTTGTGACGTGAAACGTGTACAGCACAATTTGTTCAAAAATGGATGAATTTCGAACGATTGCCAACAGCTCAGGAGATGACATCTTGGGTTGTCGGGTGTTCTGCCGTATATCATCGTAGTACTTGCACGATATTGCGGTCACGTAGCTCGTAACCTTCATCAGGTGCGACCTGAGACTGCTCCTCGAGTGGACCTGGTTCAGTATATATGCCTATGGCCTTCCCCCTCCACCAACGGCTGCAGGCGCTTCCTCTGTGGTCCGCGCCTGCTGGAGCGTTGCTGCTCCGTTTTCCGTCCGCTGCGGTTCTAGGTGTTCCCTCTGCAGTCCGCGCCCACCAAACCCGCTCCTGGGATTTTCATCTACGGTCTGGGGTACCAAGCGTTCCCCCTGCGGTCCGCGCCCGCTCACCACGACCTGTTGGACGTTGCCGCTCCGATTTTCGTCCACTGCAGCTCTGGATATTCCCTCTGCGGTCCGCGCCCACCAGTCCCACTTCTGGGTGTTCCATCTTCAGTCTGGTGCGTCTGGCAGTCCGTCAGGGGCTCGTTTTCCATCTCCATGTCTCTGGTTCTTCTGTTTGTGTAGTGTTGCAGCTGGCCTCGTTGCTCCTTTAACAATTCCAGAGCCGGATCCCAGGCTCTGCTTAGCTGGTACCCTGTGCCACGGTTCATAAGATCGTCAGCCATTTTAATTTCTATCGATTCTCTTATAACACTGTCCCAAAATCCGGGTGTTTGTGCTAGAATCTTGGTATCCTCATACTTCATGGCATGATCTAGTTCTAGATAGTGTTCAGCAATGGCTGACTTAGTCACCTGTCTTAATCTAGTGTGCCTCTGATGTTCTTTGCACTTGATCTCCACAGTTCTTGTCGCCTGGCCAATGTCCTACATGAACCAACCCGAAAAACAGTCTAAATTTTTGGTGAAAAAGTGGACGACTTCCGCAGCACAATGTTGCTCCCGCTCACACATAGTTGCTTGTTCGTGAATTTTCGGTCAAAAACAACATAATAATGCTGCCCTAGCCTCTACATTCGCCAGCCATGGCGACGTGTGAATATCTTCTGTTCTCAGAACTTTAAAAGCCCGTCGCTTTGCAAGCAGAAGTGAGGTTAAAAGCACAGCGCTGAGAGAGTTAAAAGGTATTCCAAAGATCGGGTTCTAGACGTGTTTCGTGGATTAAAAAAGCGCTAGCACAGGCATATAATACCAGTTTTGAAGTGGGTAATACTCATGCAGACGAATAAAAGAAATTCCTTACAAAACAAAAATTACTCGTTCTGCAAATTTATGCCCGTTCTTGAGGTTATAACTACACGCTCCGGTCACATAATGTGACTACTGCCTTTCTTCGAAACCAACGCACAATAACCATCCCCAGACGGTAGGTGGCAGCACTAGCAGTGGAGGATATATAAAGCGTGACGTGGGCGGGTGGGGTGGGGTGGATGGGAAGAGGGCGGCCAACAACGGAGTCGTTGCCCTAATGCGGAAACGGTACGATCTGTCCGACGTTCTAATTCAAATGCTTCAATTGGCTCCGAGCACTATGGGACTTAACATCTGAGGTCATCATTCTCTAGACAGAACTACTTAAACCTAACCAACCTAAGGACATCACATACATCCATGCCCGAGGCAGGATGCGAAACTGCGACCGTAGCAGCAGCGCGGTTCCGGACTGAAGGGCCTAGAACCGCTCGGTCACAGCGGCCGGCTTCCGATTTTCAAAACGGCATGATAGCTGGCTTTTGGCGCAAGGGTGGAAGCATTTCCGTCGTGGTTAAGTCCGTTAATTGTTCGCTGACCACCGTGGTTAAAGTGGTTAAAATATGCCGTGCATGAAAAAATGGGGCTTTCCAAAACAAGAGCCGAGCCTTCTGAGGTGCACCACGTGCCATAGACGACGCGGGTGAATGACGGATGCGGGGATGTTGAGCAGTTGACCTGCCAGTCGAACCAAGGGCCTACCAACAGTGGCTCTTCAACGACCGTCCAGCGAACGTTGCTGTGTATGGGTCTCCGCAACAGGCGTCTGGTTTATGCACCCATGGTAACTGATGCTTGCAGGCGGCGAAGGTTGGAATATGCACGCCGATACTGCATATGGACGTCTACTGACTGGCGACAAATGGCCTTTTCAAATGAGTCACGTTTCATGCTCCATCAGACAAACGACCCTTGACGTTCACAGCGTGAAATGTGACGGCAAACTCGTTATTGTCTGGGGGATATTTTCGTGGCGTTCCCTGGAGATGCCGTCAATCTGGAAGCCACAATGGATCAGAACAAGCAAGAAAGGAGACCATGTCCACCTTTACATGCAGTTTGTTTATCCTCGGTGCGATGGCATCTGCCAGCAGGACAATGGAACGTTGCACATAGCTCGCAGTATACGTGCGTAGTTTGAAGAGCACCAGGATGATAAACAGTATTCGCCTGGCCACCAAACTACCCGTATTTTACCCCAATCAAGAAAATGTGGGATCACTCGATCGGGCTGTTCGCGGCATGGCTTCTCAACTAGCGCAGGTAGTCACGGCACTACACAATATGGCTCCACATCCGCTTCGGTAACTTCCAGCGCATCACTGACTCCCTACCTGCGTGTCTCCCAGCAGTCTGAGCTACAAAAGGTGATTATTCAGTCGTTTGATGTGTTGCCACATTACTATGACCGGACAGTGTACAATGCTTTATCACAAGCCTGCGGGTATTTCTAGAGGTACCAATTTAGATATAAAAAAGTGTCTAACGAGAAGAGAGTAGCCACCGGCTTATCCTGCTAACTCTGCAACGTCCTTACGCGGCAATCCAGAAATCAAACCAGACTGCATGTGTCTGCAGTCTAGAGTGTCTACCAGAAGATGTGGCTGCACATGCATTGTCTGCCTACTGGGATCACTTAACAATGAGCCCCATGTATCGCCTTCCGGCTCTGGTAAGCTTTAGCGACAATGCAGCTCTGGCGCTTTGAAGATGGTAGCCGTCTGCAAAATCACTGTGGCAACAGCATGCTGGTCTTTCGTGTCACAAACTCGATGCTTTCCACAGTAATTACTGTGTCTTCTCTAGGTACCCGTAATTTAAGCAAACTAGTAACCTTAATTTATGTAACAACTAATAGAAAGATTGCGAAGTAACCGACGAATAATAACGAGAAATTTCTCAGAGTTCTTGCGTAACGTAATAATTTGAGATAACGACACACACAGAGTGAACAAATTCCAAGAAAAGCCAACAGCGGTGCACAGTAGCATGACATGTCATTACGGCCAGAACAATCAAGCCGTCGTTCTATCGTACTCCGTGCATCACGGCGTTCATACCAGATTACGTGCTATTCCACAGTGGCGTGGTGGAACTCTAATTAACTATCTAAGAAATAGTAAACAAACTGTACATCAAGTGAAGCACTTAATGACTGTAAACAAATGGGTGAAAAGTGTTCGGGACAACCTGTGTGTTCAATTTGTACGTCCCTTGATTTGCCTTGTTCATGGTTATTATTCGAGGCCTTTAGGATCAAGGAAAAAAAGACGCTAATTTTATGCAATCTCATTAAAAAATTATAGTAATGTACTACATTATGCTCTCTGTTCCAAACGTAAAATGGAGAAGTTTTCGTCATTCTGTGGGAATAGCTGTTTGCTTCAGCTCTGAATGCTGTTAGCAGACTGGTCGTTTCTTAGACATGTTATTGAATACAAATAGTATATGTGGAATGAGTGCAGAACTTTCGCCGACGCCTAAAGACACCGTCATAATGGACCTGGGGTTGGACATGTTTCGCATCCCACCTATGCATGATAAGGCTAAAGTAACAACTGAAAGATGTTAAATATACTATAAGTATCCCAAATTTGATTTTCAGAGTGCTCGGAAGTCTATCGGTCAACTACAAAAAACTATTGGCAGTAAAGAGGACTCACAACAATATGGGACGAGACAATAGATCATTTAGATGAGCGTGGAACCCCATACATTTAATAAAATTGCAGTTCTATTAATGCGTGCAAAAAATTGGAACCATATGCCACTCGCATAGCTTGCTAGAACAGATTCTTAGCCTTTCGATCTTCACACCCGAGGTATCAGTGAAGTAGCGACTAAATACGGAGACATTGGGTAAAATAATTAAACGTCATTCTGTGCAATTTTTAAGAGTTAGTAGTCACAGAACTGTCGGTAACGCAAATGAAATCACGAAGAATACAGTGTACTAACAAACACTGCAGTCAGTATAGCATTAGGTGTATTACATCTTGATTTCTGGTTCCATCGCAACAAGCGTGAATGGAAAACGATGATTCACTTTTCGTGATATACAACGTATTATATAAATTATAATTTTAATGTCACTAATAGGATAGAGTGGCATCGAGGTCTGATGTGAATTCAGCCATATATACTGATGGAGATAAATTAAAGTAGAGTGAGTCCTATTATTGACAGCCGACCGCCGTGGTCGAGTGGTTCTAGGCGCTTCAGTCTGGAACCGCGGGACCACTACGGTAGCAGGTTCGAATTCTGCCCCAGGCATGGATGTGTGGTATGTCCTTACGTTAGTTATGTTTAAGTAGTTCTAAGTTCTAGGGGACTGTCAACCTCAACTGTTAATTCCAATAGTGCTCAGAGACATTTGAACCATTTGAACCTATTATTGACAATACAGAAATTACCTGAAAGAGTAATCAGAGTAGCGATATTCAACCCCGTTGGTTTGTACCTAATGTTTTCCTAGTTCTATCAATGAACGTGGTGGCTGGAAGGAAAACTTTAAACACAGCAAACTCAGTACGTAGTTCTCAAAGTACAGAAATCATCATCATGTATTAAGGAAGAAGGAAGATTAGGGTTTGATGTCCAGTGAAAAACGTTGTCATAGAGATGGAGCGAATCTGACACTATCTCGGTCATACATTAAGGAAGTGTTGTAGCATCGTTACAATTTTCGATATGCGTAAATTGTCTAACGCAGAATGGCGTGAACCTCACGAGGTAGTTAACAGACGACGGTGATGTTTACAATGTGAAGGTACAGATATCGACACCATTACGATGAATCTAATCTTACTCTTATCCAACTCTGCTAGACGCAATACCACAGATGAAATGGGGATGTCATCGCTGCTAGGGAATGGGGTGAGCTTTTGGCGCCTGCAGGAAAGATACGTAAGAAGCTTTTCTGCGAGATTGTTTCATGAAGTAAATAAGCTCTAATCGTACACTATAAGCTGGCCATTTTACAGAGGATTCTGTGAGCAAAAACTTGTGACGTGACAAGCCTCGCCTCCTCCTCGCAGAGAATCCAGATTATAGCTTATTAGTTATCGCAGAAATGACATCGAAGTTGACGGTGCGCTGCTAGAATTGACAGATACGCCTCTTCGCTCATTTTTCTGAATATTAACAGTGACCACTACGCTTAACACTGACACGAATCAACACCATTTTCACGATGGCTGCTTTACTGCTGCTGCACACACTATTGTTACGCAGCAAAGGTTGGCGACTAGTGTAAACATTCCGTTGCTACAAGAACTCGGTAGAATTTCACCACTGAGAAAAGGATGCGTTTAGTACGAGTCGGAGCTAGCTCCGAGTTGGCGCCAATAAGGTTCGAAGTTTTATTATATGATTATTATCTTACCATGTGGGACAAAATATTTCTATTTATAGCAATCGAACGGAACCCTGAAAGTCAACAAGTAACTCCAGTAAAAACGTGTTGAGTGTGAGTGTAAGCTTAGTGGACTTCGATGAAGTGACCTTTATCATGAACTCAAATTATAATAAACCATGTGTTACCCATAAACTGTTTAATTTCAGTGTCTCTTCCTCAACATGGTATGTTTATTGAGTTGTAGTGTGGTTCGACGGGTCGCCTCTTTTAACTGAAGCCAAGGTATCGAGTTCACCAACAGCCCATTGAGGTGTTCCACCTGAAGTGCTGTGGAAGGTGGTGTTCAGGCCAGAGGGATGTTTTTCGTAAGTTGCCTTGGGCTCACTCATTCTGGTTATATGTAAATGATTCTGGTTATACGTAATTTGAAGGTGTAGGAGGGAAAAAGGAAGGGAAAGGGATTACTGACACCAGCTGTATCGCGACATTACGCTGAATCAGCGGCGATATGTGCAAGTGTGTGGCGGGGCAGGTTTCTAACCCGGGATCTCCTGATTACTAGGCAGTTTCGTTAACCACTGCACCACCTGGGACACAGAGTTTATAACACCGGCGATTACTGTCTCGGCACGCCTCACGACCGACCCACATTAAAGCTCTGCATAAGGTATAGCCATCCTTTTCTCCTGCGTTTGCCGCCGTCCGTATTTCAGGATTGGCCGAAACCGCGTCACGTGACATTAGCAGACACTGTGAAGCATAGAAAGTGTTGTGTATCTTCGGAGTTTTCAGTAGAATAGTGCCTCACCGCTGTGCTTTTGGATGTTCTTTTCGAGGCGAAAAGGGGGGAAAACTGTGCAGAATTCCTTTCGAAGGGAGAGATGCAACAAGAAGGAGAACGTTGGTCGCAATGGGAAAGGTTGCAGGAACTCGACTAAACCATTCAGTTAATTTTAATCATTTCTGGTCTTTTGTCTTTGTCTCCTTTTTACCCTGTTAGCACATAAAACGAAAAATAGTGAGTGGTACCGTACAAAGTCATCATGACTGGTAAAAAATTTGACCTGACTGATTGTACAGTATGGTTTAAACTTATATTTACGATGCTCACAATAATAAATTGTACTTTGTTCCATACAATGTAACGCACAAAAAGGAACAAAAGTCTTCGCACTAGGAAAGTACCAAACCTACGACATTTCATTCAGTATCCATTAACGTTACCAGGAGACTATTATTACTGTTGCAGCCTGGCCACTAAGGTACATTATAGTAATATAGATGCAGTTGTTGCCTTTTGCTATAGCCTACTTTCGATCATAGGCCTAGTTTTATCCGAACTCATCTTAAAAATATTGTATTCTCCTGAACTTTCTTAATCATTCTCCTAATGTCAAAGAACAATTCGCAGACAAAATTTTATGTGGCAGATCCGACAAAAATGTAAAGTATGTGTAATCATGTAGGCACGTTTATCAGTTCTATATACTAAGGTACCGCGCATATATATTTGAATCCGATGCTTTGTTTCGTGTAGCAAAGGAGACAGTGAGCGAATTTTCGTAGGACCGGGTAGCAGGGACAAGAAGTATGTCGATTTAGAGCTTTAAATTAGCGATGGATTTTCCTTGCACTTGCGAACTAATATTGATTCCCTTTTGTTCTGCTGACTATTGCATAGGACCAACTTAACGCTAATCACGAAAACAGGTGTTCAAATTCAACACCGCAACAAGAACTGCAAAATCTTCTTTCGCTATTAATAAAGGATAACAGGGAAAACTGTTTCATGCTCGCCACAATAAATGCTTTTCGACTCATTTAGTTTAAATTCGTTGGGATTTTTTTGTTACTAAATATCCGACATGTTCCGTTTGAAGCGACTGATCAGTTTTAGCAGTGTATTACACGGTTGAGTGCACATCTTTAACATATACGGCTAAATATGCTCCAGAAGTCAAGGCACCACCAGCAACGCAGTGGGCCCACATTGGCGGCCACTGCAAAGTTGGCCGTACTTTACTTATACAAAGAAGGCCGCTGTGGTCGAGCGGTTCTAGGCGCTTCAGTCCGGAACCGCACTGCTGCTATGGTCATAGGTTCGAATCCTGCCTCGGGCATGGATGTATGTGATGTTCTTAGGTTAGTTAGGTTTAAGTAGTTGTAAGTCTAGGGGACTGATGACCTCAGATTTTAAGTCTCACAGTGCTCAGAGCCATTTGGACCATTATCGACAGGGGACGTCAAATTGATTCCATATTTTTAGCGTTCCAGAAGGGTTCTTTTGACACTGTTTCTCACAAGTGGCTTCTAGTCGAACTGTGGGCCTAGTAAGTATCGTCTAACTTGTATGATTGGACTCGTGATTGCCTGTCAGAAAGGTCACAGTTCGTAATAAGTGCCGGAATTAAGATCAGAATTTCCCCAGGGAAGTGCTTAGGCTCATTACTCTTCCTGACCTACAAAAACGATTTAGCAGACAACCTGAGTAGTCCTCTCTGACTGTCTGCAGACGATGCTGTAATTTAAATCATTAGAAGATCAAAAGGAACTGCAAAATCATTTAGACAAGATACACTATGTGATCAAAGGTATCCGGACACCTAGCTGAAAATGACTTACAAGTTCGTGGCGCGCTCCATCGGTAATGCTGTGTTGGCCCACCCTTAGCCTTGATGACAGCTTCCACTCTCGCAGGCATACGTTCAGTCAGGTGCTGGAAGGTATCTTGGGGAATGGAAGCCCATTCACAACAGAGTGCTGCACTGAGGAGAGGTATCGATGTCGGTCGGTGAGGCCCGGCATGAAGTCGGCGTTCCAAAACATCCCAAAGGTATTCTACAGGATTCAGGTCAAGACCCTGTGCAGGTCAGTCCATTACAGGGATGTTATTGTCGTGTAACCAATCCGCCACTGGCCGTACATTATTAACGGCGCTCGATCGTCTTGGAAGATGCAATCGCCGTCTCCGAATTGCTCTTCAACAGTGGGAAGCAAGAAGGTGCTTAAAGCATCGGTATAGGCCTGTGCTCTGATAGTGCCACGCAAAACAACAAGGGGTGCATGCCCCTGCATGAAAACACGACCACATCATAACACCACCACCTCCGAATTTTACTGTTGTCACTACACACGCTGGCAGATGACGTTCACCAGTCATTCACTATATCCACACCCTGCCATCGGATCGTCACAGTATGTACGTGATTCGTCACTCCACACCACGTTTTTCCACAGTTCAATCGTCCAATGTTTACGCTCCTTACACCAAGCGAGGCGTCGTTTGGCATTTACTGTCGTGATGTGTGGCTTATCAGCAGCCGCTCGACCATGAAATCCAAGTTTTCTCACCTCCCGCGTAACTGTCGTAGTACTTGAAATGGATCCTGATACAGTTTTGATAATATGAAAAACGTATGTTTTGGGGGGGTTTCTGGGTACTTTTGATCACATAGAGTATCTGTATTGTGTGAAAAGTGCAAAGACTATAAATAGTGATAACAGTAAGTCATCCACATGGTTACTAAAAGGAATCTTCTAAATTTCGGCTACACAATAAATCATACAAATCTAAACTCTGTAAATTCAACTAAATACTTAGCAGTTACAGTTATGAATAACTTAACGGTCCAGTAAATAATGTTGTGGAGAAATTAAACCAAAGACAACAATTTTTTGTAGAACAATTTGAAAGAGTTGCAGGTCTACTAAAGGGGCTTCATACGTTATGTTTGTCCGCGCGCTTCTGGAGTATTGCTGTGCGTTGTGAGATCCGCATCAGACGGGTTTGACAGAGAAGATAGAAAAAGTTCGTAGAAGGGGCAGCTCGTTTTGTATTACCGAGAAACAGGGAGAGAGTACCATGGGTACGATTCGCGAATTGGGGTGGCAATGATTTAAAAAAAGGTGTTTTTCGTTGCCAGATTCCTTTTCAGGGTGTGAATATATTTTTCTGGTCGCACACCAACAAAGGGAGAAAGTAAGGGAAATGGTAGCACTCGCGCAAAGGTTTAAGAGTTCGTTTTTCCCACGCGCTTTCGAGAGTTGAACGGTAGATGAATAACTTGTAGGTGGTTCGATGAGCCACTTGATATGCACTTGGGAGAATCGCCGACTGAAAGTGGGAGAAACTGTTGAAGCTGTAGGGATGTCACATTTTAGCAGTTGAATAGGATACGTGAAAATTATCTGCTAGATGGGTGCCGTAACGCTGAACGCATCAGAATGGTACCGTCAGAGTAATGTTTGACACACTTTCACACCAACGGACAAGATTTTTGCGCCTGTTTGTGACCAGAGATGAAACGTGGTTCCACTACTGTACTCCCAAGACAAAAAAAAAAGTACTGGAAATGTGTTGATTTACTACCACCAACAAAGAAAATAATGGCAGTATGGTCGGCCGGAAAGATTATGGTGTCAATTTTCTGGGATGAGAAAAGGATACTACTGATAGATTATCTTCCTAATGGTCAAGCAATTACGGGACAACACTACGCTAACCTCCTGGACCCAACCCACTACAATGAGTTACGCCCAGGTTGGGTAACGACGAAGGTCATCTTTCATCAAGACAATCTGCACCCACATACAAGTGTCGTTGCCATGGCAAAAATACAAGGAACTAAGGCACGAATTGTTGCCACACCTGTATTATTCATTTGATGTGGTTCTATCAGACTTCCATCTATTTCTGAAACGTAAGCTTTTTCTCGGTGGACGGAGGTATTCTTCAAACAAAGAACTAACAGACGAAGTTGATGGGTAATTTGCAGGCCTGGAGGAATATAGTGTACAGAAGGACTACACTGAAAAATTAAATAGTTTCACTCAGGTAAGTCATTTCTGTCTATTCCATTCTGAGAACTTTGCAAGGTACCATCGTAAACGGCACGTCCCGACCCCCCTCTGACCGGAATATTGACTCACCCAGTTACTTAACTAAACTTGGGCCAGAACCGTTGTGTTATACGTGCATATTTGGATGTTGGAAGCGAAGCCAGAAGTGAAAATCTTGTTTAAAGACGCTAAAAAATTCAAGGTTAATTTCATGACTTATCCGTCCGACACTAAGAACCACAAAATTAGTCCGTTACGTTTAGGAAAGTAGCTGAAACATAAAAGAATTTTTACAGGGTTACACAGAAAACCGGGGACATTTCCACAATCCAATAAAACTAGAAGTGATGAAGAAACAAATTGCAGTCGTAGTAATTGAAACCTTACAACTTTGCCATTTACGAAAGACTGATGGCATTTATCATTTTTTAAAATACGAATACATTAGTGAAATCTGCTGTTGCGATTCCTCATTGACCGCTGCATCATCTTAGCTGGGATGCTGTGAACTGCATCCCGAATTATCTGTTGTATCTCATCCGGAGTTCTTGTTCGAGTCTTGTAGACGTTGCCGTTGAGATAGCCCCACAAGAAAAAATCAGAAA
The DNA here is from genome assembly GCF_021461385.2 of Schistocerca piceifrons. Classification (NCBI taxonomy): domain Eukaryota; kingdom Metazoa; phylum Arthropoda; class Insecta; order Orthoptera; family Acrididae; genus Schistocerca; species Schistocerca piceifrons. Next base: position 477,375,636 of record NC_060138.1, on the reverse strand, counting down.
CTGATAAATCTAGCGACCAAGGAGGCCGGGGAATTTTACCGAATCGTGAAATCACACGGTTGCCAACAATTCTCGCACATATGCCATTGATTGCCTTCAGTCGTTGCACCATCTGTAGTTTTTACGGATGAAATTTTAAATCAAGATGAAGAATTCTGCGAACACTCTCCGGTGACATTCCAACTACTGCTGCTTGCTCACGAATTGAACGCCTTGGGCGTACATCATCAATGTTTGCTGGAGAACGCACACTTCTTGGTCGTCCTGTTGGTTTCTTCTTGAGGGCAGATCCAGTCCAAAGTTATTAATGCAACATTTTATCGCGTGTTTCGGCGGAACGGCATCATGACGTTCTAAATCATAAAAACGTCGATACTCCCTCTGCGCCTCTACCAAACTATCATTGTTTTTATAAAACATTTTAATGGCTAACGCACGCTATTGTCCGTTCCACTGATGCACGATTACTGAAATGACAGAGTGTTTCCTCGCTAACCGTCACGAAAGCGCATTGCCGCCACCTGCCCATGGCTGCCACTACTCATTTCAAAACTTCCCGTTACTGTGTGTCGCCCTGTATATCTCAACATTCCCACATGGCACCTGGATAAAGAGAAAAGCACGCTACGCCACTTGATTTTGAGTTGGATTTACTACTGAAATTGAACTTTGGACTAGTAAAACATTCACATAGATGAATGCGGAAAACTGCAGCCATTCTTATCTATGTTATTAAATCATTATCCCAGAACCCATTCCAGTTGCAGGTTTCCTATATAACGGCTTCCAGTGTCTACAAAAATGCGATTTTCAATATTTCGAATAATTATTGACCTAACAGACAAATATAGAATGCTGTCTTAATCCACTCATTAGGTGCTGTAATATTATGTTTAAAGTTTAACACAATAAGACAAGTATTAGACTCAGAAATTGTAAGTTTGTCTTCAAAATGGTTCAAATGGCTATAAGCACTATGGGACTTAACATCAGTCCCCTAGAACTTAGAACCACTTAAACCTAACTAACCTAAGGACATCACACACATCCATGACCGGGGCAGGATTCGAACCTGCGACCGTAGCATCAGCGGAATTTGTATTCAGACAGCGTAAGTGGCGGCGTGCAAATACTCGGATTATATTAATCTAGTATTGGAGAATGAGAGAACTTGGCGACTTGCAACGAACTTAAGATAGAATTTCAAATCTTTGCGAGACTTTTCTCACTGACACCCCACACAAAATAACGAAAGTAAAAAAGTTTATTTCTTCCTACATTTCCATTGTTCGTGCAGTCAAACTTTGCAGCATCAGGCATAACGTTTTAACTCATTCCTCCTTTACTACCGACTCCGTTCGCAACGCAGTTTGCAGACAGTATCCACATATGCCACTACATATACCAGCCAAATTATGTCATTGTACGACACGTATTTCACGAAATATGACGTCAAATCATGTAGATTATAAAATACTAGCTTTTGCATAAAATGGAAAGCAAATTACTCAGAGTACATTCACCCATTGTTTCATAAAGATAGCAGTTATGGATTTCCAACAAACTTTAGACATAATTTCAAAACTTTTCCAAACTTTTTCTCGCTTACACGCTTAAACTGTTAAATCGAACAGCAACATGGAAGAAGGCATCAGCATGTCCCGTGCCCTACAAAAATATAAAAAAGCTATTCCATCTTGACCTGAAAAAGGAACTTGTACCAACACTTATATTTCCGTTTATTGATTACAGCGATGTTCTACATCTACATTTACATTTATACTCCGCAAGCCACCCAACGGTGTGTGGCGGAGGGCACTTTACGTGCCACTGTCATTACCTCCCTTTTCTGTTCCAGTCGCGTACAGTTAGCGGGAAGAACGACTGTCTGAAATCCTCCGTGCGCGCTCGAATCTCTCTAATTTTACATTCGTGATCTCCTCGGGAGGTATAAGCAGGGGGAAGCAATATATTCGATACCTCATCCAGAAACGCACCCTCTCGAAACCTGGACAACGAGCTACATCGCGATGCAGAGCGCCTCGCTTGCAGAGTCTGCCTATTGAGTCTGTTAAACATCTCCGTAACGCTATCACGGTTACCAAATAACCCTGTGACGAAATGCGCCGCTCTTCTTTGGATCTTCTCTATCTCCTCCGTCAACCCGATCTGGTACGGATCCCACACTGATGAGCAATACTCAAGCATAGGTCGAACGAGTGTTTTGTAAGCCACCTCCTTTGTTGATGGACTACATTTTCTAAGGACTCTCCCAATGAATCTCAACCTGGTACCCGCCTTACCAACAATTACTTTTAGATGATCATTCGACTTCAAATCGTTCCTCACGCATACTCCCAGATATTTTACAGAAGTAACTGCTACCAGTGTTTGTTCCGCTATCATATAATCATACAATAAAGAATCCTTCTTTCTATGTATTCGCAATACACTACATTTGTCTATGTTAAGGGTCAGTTGCCACTCCCTGCACCAAGTGCCTATCCGCTGCAGATGTTCCTGCATTATCTTGCAAGGCTCTTTTTGGGAAAACTGATGGCACCTGAAACTGGATATAAATGCCTGTGTTCGTTATATATGCGATGTTCCACTCTTTGATCAAATTTCACCATCGTATGCATAGCTACCCTGCCTGCGAGCAGACAAGAGCAGAGATTTCCACACCTTCTGTATTCTTTGGTGTCCCTCTAATCTCTCCTCGGCCTTAACGCCCTTATATGAACAACACGGCAGAAACAACCGTTCCCGTTAGAGGAATAAACTTTCTAACGCATTCCATCGTGCAGCCACTCTCTCGAAGTCCTTCTCAGTAGCAGGAACCCGACTCTGGAATAACCTCTCACGTTACATTAGAGTTCTGAATAACACCTCCAGTTTCAGAAGACAGTTCATGAAACATCTAGTCAAGCAACAATAAGGATTGCCACTGTCCCTGTGCGCACCCGTTACTCCTTGTACATCCTTCTTCCCAACAAAATCTTCCTCGTTTCCCAGTATTCTTAGTTAGTGCAGTCTGCTTAAATTTTCTTTTTCCAGAGCTCGCTGTATCATAAAATATTTATTTTGTACATCTATAAATTCTCTTATAACTGCCACTACCATTACTGTTATTATTATTATTATTTTTATTATTACTATTACTGTTACTATTTTCACTACTAATGAGAGCAGCTACCATATTACAAATACTGTCAGCATTAACTTTATTAGTTCATAGACAGTATTATTTGCTCACAGTACCACTTCAGACACTCAAATAATTTTAATCACATTAAAATTATTGTTTCTTAGGAAACCATGATGTAAAAATTGTTCTGTAACCTTGGTGTGATGTAAGAGAGGATCAAGTAGCTCTAGTCAGATGAGACTAAATAAATAAATTACGCCAAAATTTAACACATTAACTCTGCAAAGTAATCAGATGTTTCAGTGTGTTTTGTACATGGGAATTCCAATCTTTAATGAACCCGAAATTTATTGGTATTTCTACAACCATAGATGCGGCAGAGAAACATTCTCTTCCAGAGAACTGATTTTAAAGCAGTGAAGAAAAATCTTTATGGTTAGTCAATGTTTCACATATTTCAATGAGAAAAATGGCTAGTAACTATAGTCATTTATATATTTGCCGACATTAGCGCGCAACTGAAACGACCTTGCTTTGTCCTGTTCCTAAGAATCGTCCGCTAATTGGGTTCGAGGCGGGGTTACTAATCGCAAGCGGCTCTAATAAACCGATCGGGCGGTGTTAGCAGCGTGAAACCTGTGCTCCGGACATAACATTCGCGCGTGTGTCAAGTTCGCAGCGACACTTCGAGGGAAATCCGATATTCGCAGATCGCCTGCGAGCGGGCAGTCCGCGGGCCGTACTCGGCCGTTGGCGCGCAGGGCGCATGCGCACTCGAGCTGTAGCTCGCCTGTAATTAAACGCGCCGCACCGCGCAGCGCACAATAGCACGGCGTGCTGTTAATAGCCCGTTACATACGGCCCCATTAGCCGCAGGTGATAATTAACACGTGAATCAATTTGTACGCGCCAGCCTGTAATTTAAATTGGATTACTGAGCTGATTTATTATTGGCGCGGGTGGTGTCCGCGACTGTCCATTGTTTCGCGCGTGGGCTGCTCGCAGCGTTATTTTGCGCCGCCACGTCGCGCGCCTGTGTGTGTGGACTTGTGTGCGTGTGTGCGTGTAGGTGAACGAGTGCTTGTGTTTGTGAGGGCGAGCCCAGGGGACTTATTAATCACCCGCACGTGGACCAATGATGACACGGTTGCATGATTACCGAAATAATTTATGCACGCACGGATTTTCCAGCCTAGGATATGAGAAGTAATGGTGCGAAACGAGAACAATCAGGATGAAACTCGCGTTGCTGTCTGGATACTGTTTCATTACGCTCGTGAGCGGAGGCGTACTGCTGTATCGGGGGCGTGGCAATTTCTCTACTTACTACATATTCCGAGAGCAGTTGTCTAAATCGCTAATTACACCTCCCCCACTCTCTAAGAAAAGCCATAAGGATAACGGTGTTTAGCATGAACTACACGGACATTGGTCCACAAAGGATTGGTCTATTTTATTTATTATTTATTAATCAAGTTCCGTGGGCCAATGCGAGTCAAAGCTACTCGGTCACGAAATCAGTCAGCACATACACTATTGGCCATTAAAATTGCTACACCACGAAGATGACGAGCTACAGACGCGAAATTTAACCGACAGGAAGAAGATGCTGTGATATGCAAATGATTAGCTTTTCAGAGCATTCACACAAGGTTGGCGCCGGTGGCGACACCTACAACGTGCTGACATGAGGAAAGTTTCCAACCGATTTCTCATACACAAACAGCAGCTGACCGGCGTTGCCTGGTGAAACGTTGTTGTCATGCCTGGTGTAAGGAGGAGAAATGCATACCATCACGTTTCTGACTTTGATAAAGGTCGAATTGTAACCTATCACGATTGCGGTTTATCGTATCCCGACATTACTACTTGCGTTGGTCGAGATCCAATGACTGTTAGCAGAATATGGAATCAGTGGGTTCAGAAGGGTAATACGGAACGCCGCGCAGGGTCCCAACGGTCTCGTATCACTAGCAGTCGAAATGACAGGCATCTTATCCACATGGTTGTAACGGACCGTGCAGCCACGTCTCGATCCCTGAGTCAACAGATGGAACGTTTCCAAGACAACAACCATCTGCACGAAAAGGTCGACGACGTTCGCAGCAGCATGGACTATCAGCTCGGAGACCATGGCTGCGGTTACCATTGCCGCTGCATCACAGACAGGAGCGCCTGAAATGGTGTACTCAACGACGAACCTGGGTGCACGAATGGCAAAACTTCATTTTTTCGGATGAATCCAGGTTCTGTTTACAGCATCATGATGGTCGCATCAGTGTTTGGCGACATTGCGGTGAAATCACATTGGAAACGTGTATTCGTCATCGCCTTACTGGCGTATCAACCGGCGTGATGATATGGTGGGGTGCCATTGGTTACACGTTTCGGTCACCTCTTGTTCGCATTGACGGTACTTTGAACAGTGGAAGTTACACTTCAGATGTGTTACGACCCGTGGCTCTACCCTTCTTTCGATCCCTGCGAAACTCTACACTTCAGCAGGATAACGCACGATCGCATGTTGCAAGTCCTGTACGGGCCTTTCTGGAGACAGAAAATTTCGGCTGCTGCCCTGGCAGCACATTCTCCATATCGCTCACCAATTGAAAACGTCTGATCAATGGTGGCCGAGCAACTGGCTCGTCACAATACGCTTGTCACTACTGTTGATGAACTGTGGTATCGTGTTGAAGCTGCATGGGCAGCTGTACCAGTACACGCCATCCAAGCTCTGTTTGACTCAATTCCCAGGCGTATCATGGCCGTTATTACGGCCAGAAGTGGTTGTTCTGAGTACTGATTTCTCAGGATCTATGCACCCAAATTGCGTGAAAATGTAATCACATGTCAGGCATAGTATAATATATCTGTCTAATGAATACCCGTTTATCATCTGCATTTCTTCTTGGTGTAGCAATTTTAATGGCCAGTAGTGTAGTTTACAGGATAATGACTAGAAAATTTATGAACAAAATAATTATAGGAATGGTAAAACCCGAAAAAACTGTGTGAGAATATACGGATAAATAAAACTTAGAGATAAATTCTCAGCTAACGAGAGGAATTCCTGTACAGAACAGAAGGAGTGTGCCACAAGGATATCTTTCAACTTGGATTTGACTCATTTTGCTATTGAGGCTCATTTAAAAGCACTCCGTCTTCAGGCTACAAGTGGCCCATCGGGACCATCCAACCGCCGTGTCATCCTCAGGTGAGGATGAAGATAGGATGGGCGTGTGGTCAGCACACCGCTCTCCCGGTCGTTATGATGGTTTTCTGTGACCGGAACCGCTACTATTCGCCCGAGTAGCTCCTCATTCGGCATCACGAGGCAGAGTGCACCCCGAAAAATGGCAACAGCGCGTGGCGGCCCGCATGGTCAACCATCCAAGTGCGGGCCACTCCCGACAGCGCATAACTTCGGTGATCTGACGGAAACCGGTGTATGCACTGCGGTAAGGTCATTGTACTTCCTAAACTAGAATTATGCAAAAACTGGAGCATTCTCCACTATTAACCTACTACTGCTCACGTGCTACATCAATCGCTGGCATTCTTCGAAGTTCGTTACAGAAATATGAATATACCGTCTTCTTTTCGAAATTCGGGAAGAATCAGCTTGCAGAAAATATTTCTGAAAACCATTGTAAATAACTCCTGTTGCTGTCTATAGAACAACTTGCAGAAGTGGTAACCCGAGTTCCCATCAGATCACCGAAGTTACGCACTGTCAGACTCGGCTAGTACATAGGTGGGTGACTGTGCGGTCTGCCATGCGCTGATGGCAAGCGGGGTGCTCTCTGGACTTGTGAGGCAAACTAAGGGGCTACTTGACTGAGAAGTAGCGGCTCCGGTCACGAGAACTGACAACGTCCGGGAGACCGGTGTGCTGACCGCATGCCCCTCCACAATCAGTGATGCCTACAGGTTGAGGATGACACGGCAGTAGGTCGGTAGCACTGGGTCTTTCGGGACCTGTTCGGGTGGAGCGCCCCAACAATATGGTGAATGTGACGTCTGGCTGGCTTTATCTCTTGGATATTACAGTGCAATACATACGCAACATGTTCCATTTTCTCTGTCGCTGCCAGTATGCTGGTAGTACTTTCAGGATGGATTAATGCTGAGTACCACACACTGTTATGGGCTCGTCAATATTATTGTGAACAGAAAAACGGAAAATTATGGAACATCTGTAAACTAAAGACTAGTACTTCCTTGGAAATCGGCTATAACCACCTAGTCTGTGACGGAAATCAAAAATTTCTTGCTCGGGTAAATATCGGCATGGTCTATCTTATACACCTCTCTTGAGAAAGAGCATATTTCAAATAAAGTAAGATGTAATTTTACCTGCAAAAGAAATACCTGCACGGACTGATTTACACAACTCCATTCTTCAAAATGTTCAAATGTGTGTGAAACCTTATGGGACTTAACTGCTAAGGTCATCAGTCCCTAAGCTTACACACTACTTAACCTAAATTATCCTAAGGACAAACACACACACACCATGCCCGAGGGAGGACTCGAACCTCCGCCAGGACCAGCCGCACAGTCCATGACTGCAACGCCCTAGGCCGCTAGGCTAATCCCGAGCGGCAACTCCATTTTTAAAGGAACCTTTTCAAGAGACAAAAATCACAATTATCCTACAGTATTACCAGCTTCAGTTGTCATAGCAAGCATCATCAGATCATTTTAGATGACTTGAGGACGAGGAGCAAAAATAATAATTCAGTATAGATTTTTCTTGTATTTGAACGTGGCCACTATTATTAACCTGCGGCCATGACAGTAATTCGACTTGAAGGTGAGTGCTATGAAATCAAGAATCATTAATAAATTGCAATAATTGTTACTCTGTCGCTTAAATACTGTATACATTTCTCTAAAAGAAACAAATCTCAGTGGACATCTTCAACACTACATGATGTGGTACTTAATATTTTATATATCCACTGAGAACGCTGAAGAACGCTTAAGATGTACCAAGAAAACAGCAGATAAGAAAAGGAGATACCAAAAACATAAACAACTTTAAGTGTCATGGAAAGAATTTTCTAAAAAAACTGGCTGGACGATGCACTTCAGATACGAGTTCAACTCACTGAAAAGAATGTAGTCAATGTAGATGAAACTCAAACGAAAATGCGATATCAACAATAACTGTTCAAAAGTGTTGAAACTGCATCACAATGAATATGTTGTGACAAATGAAAATCTGAACCGGGCCAGAACAGTCCAAATCAGGTTTCCTGCCTTTTTGGAGAAAGTGCCCATTGGTGCAGAGTGAGACAACATTCTCTACTGACACCATTCATAAAGTTACACCATGCGCACCTACTGCTTGTAAGAATCTCTGTTTGTAGAGTCTACAAAGGATGCATGAAACCTGCACCCATTGAAATTTGCGCCCATGCAAAAATCTGTTAATTTTCATGCCTACATGTAAGCTGATAGCCCTCGCCCACTGGAGGCACTCCCTATGTATCACTGTCTACCCTGCATTCCAAAAGGATGAACAAAATAGAAAGAAGCAGGCGACTCGATGTTTTAGAGGAACTGGAGAGCTACTTAGCAAAACAAAGAAAAATAAACTTGTCAGATCTACTGCTTAATGAACAACACAAATTTTCTGCGGATGCCTACTTTAACATTTATAATGACCTCCTTGGTTGAACCAGATGTTGTGATTCATTCCTGCCGGAATTGGCTGTTGCCCCCAGTAAGATGCTGTGCCGCACAGTTCGAATACTGTCAGTTCCGCCACGCAAAGAACCACCCACATAATCATCCTACAAAGCGAGATGGCGCAGTGGTTAGCACACTGGACTCGCATTCGGGTGGATGACAGTTCAATCCCGAGTCCGACCGTCCTGATGCAGGTTTTCCGTGATTTCCCTATATCGCTTCAGGCAAATGCTGGAATGGTTGCTTGGAAAGAGCACGCCCGACTTCCTTCCACATCCTTCTCTAATCCGATGAGACCGATGACCTCGTCGTTTGGTCTCTTCCACCAGATCAACCCAATAATCATCCTTTTGCCTAAAGAAAAGAATAGCGACTCGGAGGCACCACTGCACGCATTTCCTAAAAGCTTAACACTCTCCTTGGTTTCCTATTGGGAACCGCTGTGCGATGCTCAGTTGGACTCTAGTCATCTATACAGCACTTGCTAGCGCCATCTGTTGAATTTCGGTATGGGTTGCTTGCCATGCCGCGGGTAAACTGGACGACACCACAAGACTGACAATGAAATTACGACACAGACAAATGATTCGGAAAATACAACATGTAACTCATCATTTGCGCACAGAACTTCGCAAGCTCCAAGACACTTGTGATGGCTCATGGGCCTATTGCAAAACCCGTTAGGAAGTATTAAGAAAACTGAATTTTCAGTTTCTTTTTTACGTCACAAATAATTATGTCATCACAGGGATTGTTCCACTGCAGTAATTAACTAATGTTTCGTAGGAAAGCTTAATACATAACTGCTTAGTTAATGTATTTTTTTAAATAATTAACAGAAAACACAAATGTTGCTACGCTTACATGGTTTTGGCAGACATCATTCAAATAATTTATCAACTTGAGTAAAGTTATGTAAAAAATACACCACTAAATAATTGGAATCAGTGTAGCTAGTCAATTTATTAGATCACTAAATGGTTACAAAACACTGAAGAAGTATTTTTTTTCGTGCACTTTCCACACCAGCGTCACTACTGTCAGTTTCTTCTATACTAGGTTCAGAAACAGTGTAGGTGGCTGCCGTTGAAATCAGGAAGAGGTTCACCATGCGTGAAATTCCTCAAGTATGACTCGCTTTTGAATAACTGTATCAGACACTTGTTTTTCTTTCCACTTATTGGCGGAATCTTAGGATGGAGATCTTTTAAGTCAATATTTTTCATATTTAAAGGATTTCCACCAAATGTATGATTCCCTTATAATCTGATGAGTGAGTGTACCTGTACCCTGTCACTCATGGCTTGCATTTTTAGTAACAAAAACATTTCACTTTTAGCCAGTTAACTTTATTTCCCAGACTGTCAGTAGTTCTGTTTTTAATGATAGATGCAGAAAGTTAGATAAATCCTTGAATTCTGCACGTCTGAATTCACGTACTGCGTAAAGTAAACCTTACTTGTTTGGAGCCACTGTTAATCTTGCTAATCTGAACATGTTTAGCCAATCCTGGAGGGTATGGAAAGGTGCTTGTTTCTTCCCACATTCAGTGGCACTATGCATGCTGTCCACTTCCACGAATGTTTTATCATATTCAAGATACTTGTGTGTAATAATGTCTAAATTTGTTGTCTGAATCAAATACAGGAACAACGCAGCTATGTTTTTTTTATACCTGGTCGAATTTGTTTAATGTATTTATGAAGCAGGTACCGATTTCTGAGGTATATCTCTTTCCGTTTACCTCAATCCAAGCGCAGTGCATCATTTGGCTCAAAATTTCATAGATGGAAAAACTATATGCACGGATTTTCAGACTATAGTACATTTGAGTGACTTCACTGATGGTATTTGCAAAATAGATTGTAAATAAAATGTGGAACATATAAATGTCTTGGCTGCTTTACATTTTTCTATATCAGCACCTTTTGCTTCATTGTATTCATTTTTGCTTACAATATGCCCATTATACTCTGTTTCCGATATTTTCTTTTCTTCATAAATCTTTACGTACCCATGGCCCAGTAATCTATGACATTGATCCGTTTGTAAAAGGTTAGTAGTAGTTCCGACAAAATGTTATCCTATAAGTTATTTCGCTCACTGATTTGAAGTCTTTACATGCTCCCTTGTACACGGTATTAATTTTAGATATACTTAATTTGGATTTTAAATACAGTAGTTTTGTGAATTTTCTTGAGTAGTGAGACTCCATACCGGGAAAATTTTCTATGTGTTCTTTAACTCCCTACACATCGTCTGGTTTAGTTTCTTAAATGGAGTTCTTTTGCCTCTCTCATCACTGCCTATGAAAAGTCCACTCTCACCTTTCCATTTACATGCAGTATCAATGACTTCAGCTGAAACACTTATAAAGTTTTACTAAAGAAGTTCTTACAGATTCTGACTTTATTGTCTATTTAAGCAGTAAACCTTATAATCCTTACGTTGTTTCACTGGCTGATCAGTATTTCGTCTTCGCGCTGCAGTTAGACTCACTGTGTTCACAATAATAAAATCTTTCTGCCTTGTATAGTCGAAGACCCAGAAGCCTCTACAAAAGGAACACTACATTTCATTTGAAAAGTTTAAAATGAAACAAGTTTATTGTTACCAGTTAATGTTTATTTACTTCCACGACGCGTGTCAAAGATTTAAAACTCCATCATCAGATGGATTTATATTTGTTAGTATGACGTGTGTGTGTGTGTGTGTGTGTGTGTGTGTGTGTGTGTGTTTGTGTGTGTTGTGTTACAATTTTTTGAGGAATTTGCGGCACTATCTATACAGAACACTATTTCAGAACATGGTTTTGGGTTTCTTTTGATAAAAAAACTGAACGTGTATCTAACGGTAAAAATGCAATAAGTAAAATAGAGTACCTCCAAGCGGTCACAGTTCCCTTTCACTGTCGTAACACATCACATGTAGACTGTCATATTTTGTAAACAAATATGGCGTCTGGAAGGTATTACGTGCTAGGAACATTTAGCAGAAGAGAAACATTATCACAAAGTCCAAATAATATACTTCGTAACAACATTACAGAATAAATTTTGAAAGATTTTTGAGATCTTTGTTTTGAGGTGTTGAATACATGTGTTGGAATAAATATTTCAGGTGGTATACAAATCCGATTCTGTCAAGTTAATACAGCTTAAACTTCATACTCGTCTATATAGTCGGGTAACTTGTTAAAACCTTTAAGTAGCATAATTATGTTCGCTACAGTGGTAAAAGATATACAAGAATAACAATTTTGGTTGGGATTCATAGACAGAAATGAAAGGCTGGAGGTAGATGAAGAGAAAGAGAAAGTGAGAGGGAGAGAGAGGATGGAAGGAGTGATTGGATGAGAGCGAACTGTCCAAAGCAAGGGTTTCTTAAGATTATATCTGTTACATGTAATAACAGCCTAAAGGGTGAGGTAATACATTGGTTAATACTTTAAAATATGCAGGTGGATGTACAATTTGTGCCATTAGTTGCTGTACATATAGTTTCAAGCTGACAGGGAGTACAGGCTGTTGGTGTGATGATATATTTGTAAATGAGGTCAATCTCTTGTAGCTTTGGGGGATGTCATGGTAACTAAATATTTATGGTAAATATTGTGTGTGTGTGTGTGTGTGTGTGTGTGTGTGTGTGTGTGTGTGTGTGTGCATTGCAAATTTAATGACACAGGTAGTCGCTGTAAAAAGAGTAAATATTGTCATTTAAGATGGATTCAGGTTTTTTTGTTTGGTGTTTGTATATCTGGAATGTTTCAAGGATGTCTAGATTTTTGGCCTGTAGGTTGGATGTGTAGGATACTCAAGCTTGTGTTGTTAACATGGTGTTTTGTTTCATCCAGGTGGGTGTCTGTTGCTGATGTGTGGTATTTATTGTTTTTAGTGGTGCCATGTGTTCTTTGAATCTAATCTCAAATGATCTGCTTGCCTGGTCTATGTAGAAGCAATCACAATCCAAACACTCAATTTTTTAATCATGAGATCTGTACTGTCTATCTGTACTGTCTCAGTTCATCGTCAGGATCCTTGAAGGGACATTCAGAATCAAAATTATTATCTTCTACACTATGCTTGACCATTTCACTAAAAGCACTTCCCTCGTCCCCCTGTCTCTCCCTCCCCCACGAGCTGACCTGATACAGTTTCTGCTTTGGTTTATCTTGTGCCGTTTTCTGTGTGAGGACTTCATCATACACTCTGCTTGCATCATCTGCATTGCTTCCAATTGATGGACTAGGAGATTCATATTTTTCCCTGAAAACTGAAGTATGAAATAAGTGTAGGACAACTCATTTAAGTGCGCCTAAATGATTTTTGCTGTATTGAATATTCAACTACGAGCTTAACAGATTTCTGCCACATCTGTTTTCCTTTTTGGAGTGAGAAGTCCAATTATCTGGTTTCTCCAGACGTAAGATATTCATTTTCTTAAACAGAATGCATACATAACCCAAAAATGACAAAATCTGCACTTACCAGGTTTTTGCAAGAAGCCCACGTGGCTTCACCCACTGGAGGAATTGAGTGGTTGTTCTTCTCCACTTTAGCTCTTTTCTTACCTGCAACTATTTCTCTCTGTACAGAGGGTGGCACTATTCCAGCTGGGTAACGAAGTATGTCTATTGCAATAGGCTTGAGACAGTCTGCAATCATCCTAAATGTTTGCACCTGACTGATGTGCAGTGATCTGTACCAGAATCTGCACCAGTATTTGGAGTATACCACTACTGTAAGTGACTCCCAGAATTCTACTAACGGTTTCCTCATCGTTTTACTCCATTTTTGCGACAAGTATTTGCTTGATAGGAGTAGAACTGTAGCGCCACACGTGCCTGCTGACTTTCGGAAACGTTGTGCGACAGCATATTTTCTTATCCCGGACTAGGTCGATCGTGCCATCAAGTCAGAAATGATTTGTTCCCACACGATTTCGTGGAGTGAATATGCTGTGACAAACGAAAATCTAAATCAGGTTAGGACTTGAATCAAGATATCTTGCTTTCCGCAAACAGTCGCCTTGACCATGAATCTCTCTGAGCAAACCTCCACGATTGAAGGAAGCTTATACAAGGTTGCTATAGATGACTGAAGCGATTTTATAAATTCACTGTAGCTACATTAACTGACATATTGTCACAAAACTGCACACTCATATAGCAAAACTCAAAAACTTTTCTTTTGTTTGACTCGAGACTTCCACTACGAGAGCGTAGCAGTGAGCAGTTAGGCAAGACGACGACAGGCACCAAAAAAAAAAGTATGTTGTGCTTGAAATGCATTCCCATCAGTCTGCCGTAGCAGTGCAGTGACAAGGCAGAATGAAGTTCAACAAAGATCCACCAACTATCAATTCCATTCGGCGGTGGTAAGCTCAGTTTAAAGCTCCAGGACGACTCTGCAAGGGGAAATGAACAGGTCGTCCAGCAGTGAGTGAAGAAACGGTTGACCGCGTGCAGGCGAGTATCGCACGTAGCCCACGGAAGTAGGCCACCGAGGCGAGCTGAGAGCCGAACATACCACAACCGACCGTTCGGAAGATCTTAAGGAAACGACTAAAACTTAGCCTTGCTGCTCACAACTGCTTCGGGACCTGACTCCCGATGACAAAGTAGGACATTTGATTTTTGGCTCACTTGCAACAGGTTATGGAAGAGGGTGGGTTTTTGAAAGAAACTCATCTTCAGCAATGAAGCAAATTTTTTGTGAATGGCACAGTGAACAGAGACAATGTGTGAATCTGAGCGAGAGAGAGAATCTCAACGCTATCATACAGCACATTAGAATTTCACCAGAAGTTAATGTCTTCCGTGGGGTCTCACGGTCAAAAGTTTATGATCCATTTTTCTTCTGCGAAAAGACCATTAAATGGCACTTGTATCTGGAGATGCTGGAAAACTGTGTCATGCCACTACTGGAGCCATACAGTGTGGACTTCATACACCAACAGATTGGTGTTCCACCCCTGCCATCACGATGTTCGTAAATTCTTAAACAGGAAATTTAGAAACCGATGGATCGGTCGTGGTGGGGATTGATGATCACCAGTTCATGTGATGACCTCGACGGTCTCCTGAATTAACGCCATGCGATGTTAAAATCTGGGGTTATGTGAAAGATTCAGCGTTTCCACCTCCTCTACCAGCAAACCTATCAGAATTGCGAGCTCCCATCGACAATGGTTTCGAAAAAATTGGTAGGGGACATGCTGTGCTGAATGGGGGAAGAACATGATTATCGACTTCATATCTGCAAAATCAGTACGAGGCACATGTGGAGCTTTTATAAAAAATAAAAAAAATAAAAAAATAAAACTTTTTTAGTTTTTCTGCTGTCTGCAAACCTCTATGACCCTGTGAAAATACGTCAAATAATGTAACTGCAGGAAACCAGTGAAATCGCTTTAGTCTTTTATAATAGTCTTGTATTGTCATTGATGTTCCTTCTTGTTACTTCCAAACAGTATACTTTAGTTTGCTCCCACCCGGCAGGTAGGTGAGTCGAGGTCTCTTATGTGGTGTTTCATTTCACACGTAGTGACTACTGACGAATAGGACTGAAGATGCTCGAACGGTAACTCTAATGCTAAAATTTTTACAATCGGCAGTGATCATAATTTATTTTATTTTTATTCTGACTGAAGCAATCACAAAAAAATTGCTTATGACTGGATCACTGCCTGTGCTGTGTGCAGTCTGTGGCTGGTTGGCATTGTTGGAATATTTGTTATTGTAGTGTTGGGCAGTTGGATGTGAACAGCGCGTAGCGTTGCTCAGTTGGAGGTGAGCCACCAGCAGTGGTGGATGTGGGGAGAGAGATGGCAGAATTTTGAGAGCGGACGATCTGGACGTGTGTCCATCAGAAAGAGTAAATTTGTAATACTGTATATCATGAACTGATATAATATGATGACTTTTTGAATATTATTAAGGTAAATACATTGTTTGTTCTCTACCAAAATCTTTCATTTGCTAACTATGCCTATCAGTAGTTAGTGCCTTCAGTAGTTAAAATCTTTTATTTAGCTGGTAGTATTGGCGCTCGCTGTATTGCAGTAGTTCGAGTAACGAAGATGTTTGTGAGGTAAGTGATTCATAAGAGGTATAGGTTATTGCTAGTCAGGGCCATTCTTTTGTAGGGATTATTGAAAGTCAAAGTGCGTTGCGCTAAAAATATTGTGTGTCAGTTTAGTGATCATCAGAATAAGTAAAGAGGAAATGTCTGAGTACGTTTAGTTTTGCTCAGCTGTTTGAAAATCAAATAACGGAAGAGGTTTATCAGCACAGTCATTCATAAATATTTCTTAGGGGATGTTACAAAATATAAATAAAACATATTTACTCATGGATGAGTATATGGCACATATACGTAAGATGCATGTTGACTCTTACAGAGTAGATGACAACAGCCAGCCACGTTTTAAATGCTATTCATTTATTTAAATGGCGCCGTTACCGGTTTCGAACTGACAGGGTATCTTCAGACAGGTAGTTCAAATTTAGACACATTTTACATTAGCTTTCACTTTTTGTTTTCCTGAATGATGAAATTTCCTTGGGGTTGTGGTGCCCTACAACCAAAACAAGATGTGAGACAATGTCTTGTTAACTGTAATTTTAAATGATATAAACAAATGGTTAAAATGAAGATCTTTTGGTTACCGGTAACGGCGCTGTTTAAATAAATAAATAGCATTGTAAAAAGTGACTGGTTGCTGTTATCTTTTCTGTAAGAGTCAACATATACTTTGTACGCAGCCACAGGCTCAGAATGTCAGTTTTCGACAAAATAACATGAGATGCATTGTCACACTAATTGAAATGACAGAACTATGCACGGATATAAATGACATAAGCTGTACATAGCTTCGTTTCCCATTCCGAGGGCTGTATGCGTGCGTCTTCTATATGTGACTTCAAAGCATGAAAACAACTTTCTTCATAGTTGTAATTACGTATATCATTGTCATTATTGCCATGTGAAATATGTGTGAGCATTATAAAATTGTATATTAAGTAATGTATACTTCAAGGGGATAGAATATTCAAAAAATGTTCAAATGTGTCCGAATTCCTAAGGGACCAAACTACTGAAATCATCGGTCCCTGGACTTACACACTACTTAAACTAACTTATCCTAAGGACAACACACACACCCATGCCCGAGGGAAGGGGGTCCAACCTCCGGCGGGAGGGGCCGCGCAGTCCGTGACATGGCGCCTCAAACATCGCGCGGTGATTTCGAGGCATAGAATATTCATCATAAAATAACTTACGTAATAATACTTTTTTAAGGTGACAATCCATTATATGATTTTCCATAACGCATCACAAATGAAGGAATAACCGGATTTAAACTTTAAAGTAACAGGAAGCGGCGCAATATGTGTATGTAACAGAACATGCTGTAGAACGTTGTGTTGACTATTGGTAGCACTCTTGTTCTACAGCAACAAGTCGCCCTTCAGTCTTGTGTTAGTTCCTGGACCAGCTTCCTCTTGTTCGCGTGCTACTCACTTATGGTTTTCCTAGTTATGACGATCGCCTGGA
The DNA here is from genome assembly GCF_021461385.2 of Schistocerca piceifrons. Classification (NCBI taxonomy): domain Eukaryota; kingdom Metazoa; phylum Arthropoda; class Insecta; order Orthoptera; family Acrididae; genus Schistocerca; species Schistocerca piceifrons. The sequence goes on along the minus strand of NC_060138.1, from coordinate 477,358,233 downwards.
TTTGGACTGCTCATGAGAATTATGGTTCAAATGGCTCTGAGCACTATGGAACTCAACTTCCGAGGTCATGAGTCCCCTAGAACTTAGAACTACTTAAACCTAACTAACCTAAGGACATCACACATCCATGCCCGTAGCGGTCGCGCGGTTCCAGACTAGCGCCTAGAACCGCTCGGCCACACCGGCCAGCCATTAGAATTATATATTGCATTTGAGTGTGGTACGAGTTGCATCACGATGTCTTGTTACTGAGTTTAGTGTTTTGCAGTAACAAAGTGTAATGTATTTTCCATTCGTGGTGCCTAGTTACCTTCACGGCTCCTTTCCTCCCGCTCCCGGGTCCCAGGGGAACAACAAATCTGTATGTGTTTCTTGCTGATTCGAGAATAGTAAAAATAGTAATAATAAAAACGACGCAACAAAGAACTCTACGATAAAAGTAAAATTTAGAAAAAGTGAGACTAGCAGATGTGGAGACGTACGGGAAGCGGGTAAATTTGGGCAGTAATGGTTAAAAAAAACTTTAGAAAAGGGGCATCCTGCCGAGACGGGTGAATGGTGAGGAACGAGGTCAAAGGCGGCGTGGGTGTCGAGTTGCGCAGAAAGGCGCGCAAAGAGATACTGGTGGGACCGCCCTGGCCTCCAGGTGCCCGAGCTCTTCCGCGCAGGGGGGCGTGCCCGCGTCTCCGGTTTCGTGCTCCGTACGAGCGCCGCCGTAGCCGCAACTCATTCACCGGCTCACCCCATTCATTACTCCCGCGTCGCGCACAGTGAATGAAGCCCCTGGGGGGGGGGGGGGGGCAGTTACGCTGTCTTCCGGGGCGTCACCGCCGCCCTTGAGCGCGCACTCAGTCCGCCGCCCACCCGTCCAGAGCCCACTGGCCGAGCAGCGTCACGTAGCCACACTGCTGCCTCGCGGAGGCTCTCTCAACCGCCGCGTTGCGTTCTTTCCTGCGTCCACGTCAATCTTTGAGGCCTACGATTTGTCATCAGCAGAAGTCCACCTGTTGAAGCATCGCTTCTTTACGCAAAAAACGAGGTGGCGGTTCGGAGGCTACGGCTGCTCAACGGTTGTTAAACAATGAATTGACGAGTGATGTGCTGGCCTGTGGGCCTCCACATTCTTCTACTCGTGAACATTTCAAATCTGAAGACCTTACGAATAAAATTTCCTCGATTGACAGGCGAATGACACACACAATGCTCCCGACAGTCATTGGTTAAGACGAAACTATAACAAAGAGAGGTACTTTGCCACTGAGGGAGGAATGAAATGCGAACCTTCGTATTTGCTCGACTCAAAAGCAATAACAAGATCTTAAGAGATGACAGGTGGTAAATTGTTGAGTTTTTCGACTTCATTTCCAAACAGGATAAAATGAGAAAAATCATTGCTAAGCCTAGTCAAAAGGCAATGCACATGAAATGTAGGTCGGGAATCACACAGCAAAAAAAGTTTTGCATCACCTCGGTTCCGACAGTTCCGGAGCCAGTACAGAAAATTGGAACATAGATTAACATAACCATTTTTACTGCTCATGAAAACCACACATTGCATGTTGTACCACCATACAGTGAGCGTCCTCTTGCAGTGATGCATACCTGTATTCGCCGTGGCATACTATTCAAAAGTTCATCAAGGCACTGTTGGTCCAGACTGTCCCACTCCTCAACAGCGACTCGGCGTAGTTCCCTCAGAGTGGTTGGTGGGTCACGTCGTCCATAAACAGCCCTTTTCAGTCTATCCCAGGCATGTTCGACAGGGTTCATGTCTGGAGAACATGATGGCGACTCTAGTCGAGAGATGTCGTTATCCTGAAGGAAGTCAAATGTGTGTGAAATCTTATGGGACTTAACTGCTAAGGTCATCAGTCCCTAAGCTTACACACAACTTAACCTAAATCATCCTAAGTACAGAAACAGACACCCATTTTCGAGGGAGGACTCGAACCTCCGCCGTGACCTGCTGCACAGTCCATGACTGCAGTGCCCGAGACCGCTCGGCTAATGCCGCGCGGCAAGGAAGTCATTCACAAGATGTGCACAATGGGGGCGTGAATTGTCGTCCATGAAGGCGAATGCCTCGCCAATATGCTACCGATAAGGTTGCACTATCGGTCGGAGGATGGCATTCACGTACTGTACAGCCGTTACGGTGGCTTCCATGACCACCAGTGGCGTACGTCGGAACCACATAATGCCACCACAAAACAGCAGGGAACCTCCACCTTGCTGCACTCGCTGGACAGTATGTCTAAGGCGTTCAGCCTGACCGGTTTGTCTCCAAACACATCTCCGACGATTGTATGGTTGAAGACACATGCGGCACTCATCGGTGAAGCGAACGTGGTGCCAGTCCTGAGCGGTCCATTGGCCTTGTTGTTGGCCCCATCTGTACCAAGCTGCATGGTGTCGTGGTTGCAAAGGTGGACCTCGCCATGGACGTCGTAAGTGAAGTTGCGCATCATGCAGCTTATTGCGCACAGTTTGAGTCGTAACACGACGTCCTGTGGCTGCACGAAAAGCATTATTCAATATGGTGGCATTGCTGTCAGGGTTCCTCCGAGCCATAATCCGTAGGTGGGGGTCATCCACCGCAGTAGTAGCCCTTGGGCGGCCTGAGCGAGACATGTCATCGACAGTTCCTGTCTCTCTGTATCTCCTCCATGTCCGAACAACATCGCTTTGGTTCACTCCGAGACGCCTGGACGCTTCCCTTGTTGAGAGCCCTTTGTGGCACAAAGTAACAGTGCGGACGCGATCTAACGGCGGTATAGACCATCTAGGCACGGTTGAACTACAAACAACACGAGCCGTGTACGTCCTTCCTGGTGGAGTGACTGGAACTGCTCGGCTGTCGGACCTCATCCGTCTAATAGGCGCTGCTCATGCGTGGTTGTTTACATCTTGGGACGCGTTTAGTGACATCTCTGAACAGTCAAAAAGACTGTGTCTGTCATACAATATCCACAGTCAACGTCTAGCTTCAGGAGTTCTGGGAACTGGGATGATGCAAAACTTTTTTTGATGTGTGTAGTAAGCACGAGGTAAACTCTACGAAGTAGGCAGAAGCATTGCATCTTTGCAAGTACTGATTAACGTATGATCCAGTTGCATCTAAGTCACTCTAATCTCCATGACATAGGTGCACTTCCTTGGACGCTTGGGAATGGTCGTTAACTTGTCTATCGACACACCCAGTGATTTCGTTGTCATGTTGACATTGATTCCCACGCAGAGAAGCCTTGAACCGTCCAGATCTGCTAGCGCAAATGTAGGACTTTAGTGTGGTATCCAGTTTCCCTGCTCTTTGAATTGCCATGTGTGTTGCCTACGGCTCTGGAATATCCTGATACCGCCTTATGTCACTTTTCAGTGAAATTGGTCTCTGTTGGTAACATGCGCTATAGCCTATCCATGCATGGACGGTACCATTTATTATTAATGGTCATCCCATGTTCGAAAATGAGAATGAAAATTGCGCCACTGTGAGCCCAATGGGTATCTCTATCAGTTTGTTATTTTACGTGGAAAATGTAATTACATTAGTTACTGAGATGCTGTAATCCATCTATATGCTGTCTGTCGCTCTCAGAACTAAAATCAATCATGCAGTTTTCCACGAAATCATGGTCGTTAATCCACTCAGAAATTTTGCAAAAGATAGTCTTACACATACTTACTGATTCTCATCTTCTCCCTTGTCAAGGGGCGTGGGAAAACTGTCTGAGTAGCTTTACACAAACCCTTTTTCGATGAAATCATTAGTGATGCGTTTCCGAGGTTGCGAATGAACGTAAACTGTCCTGAAAGCTGCAGCAGTAATACCGAATCTCCAAAGCCATGGAATCATATTACTTCAATTAATTATGTAGTTTCGATAATCTGACAACAGCTTACAGCAACTCGTTTCCGTCTAGTTATCCCGGTGTCTGGTGAGAAGTCAATCACTGCATGGTGGTGTGGTATGGTGTCACGTTGATCAGCCATGGTGACTTACCTGAAACAATAGGAAATGAAAACATGTCAGACGGAAAGGGATCAGTACTTCTACCTACAAAATTTCATATCTTTTATGAAATCAAGCTACAGCCTTTGGATTCTTAATTGTGTTTCAACTTTATTTATAATCTCAATATTACCAGTAGTTACCAGACACTTAGTGTTTACGATGAGGGCAGTTGTGCTGCTTAAAAGTATCACAAAGTAACTTCATTTTAAACCGACAGAGAGCATAGATGTTGTCTCATTTTTCCCACTTAAAACTCTACATAACTGAATGGCGAAAACGGTCACAGTGCACAGTTGCAAGTAGCCTTTCTAACGGTTCTAAGGACACAATATTGATTTTCAGTATTTCGTACAATTATTGACCGAACTTAAAAATTTAAAATGCCGCATAATCTACTCATTGAAGGAAATAATCTTACATTGGAAGTTTAATGCAATTTATCAAACATTTAAGTTAGAAGCTGTACATATGTCTCATGGTGCGCAAATTACCTAGACTGTACTCATTTAATATTTTAGAATGGTTTGGACTTTTTCATTAGTCTAAGTACGAATAAACAAAAACTAATAGATTCAACATAATGACAGTTTTGTGTGATGAAACATAAGGATTGCATCACATTAATATTAAACACATTGCCTAATCTGTAAAGTAATCGATGTTAGAAGATGTTTTGCACGTGGGACTTCGATCTTTTTAAAGAATTTGAGGTAGGGGAATTACCGTTATTTATTCTATTCAAGGACTAAACTCAATCACCCTGTGAAACAGGATACTGAGGAAGAATCTCTGCGACGGCTCACAGATATTTTACAAGAAACAGCTGTGAAGATTCAAGAGAACAGTTTCCATCATTAAAGACAGTTTTAGAAAATGGAAATATTTGCAGACGTTTCTGACGAGAGTAATTTTAAACAAGATACATTTTTGTCTATGACCGCGTAATGTCGTAAAATATTCCGATGTTATAGCTGCCGCTACAGACAGGTTTCATCAGGGTAACGGCGCATACTTCGGGAACTAGTATCGTTTAATTTACGTAGACAAGTAGCCATTTTCATAAACCGCCAGTAACTTCTGTGTGTATCACTATTACTCATAATAGCTCAAGGATTAAAGTCAAACTTTTACGGTGACAAATCAGTAATTATTTATAGTTTATGAAAGTTTATGACGCAATAACTGAAAATAATAGTTCATCATGTTCAGTTAACACACAGGTGCGCTAGTAATGCTGACTATAATCACGAAATAATCATGCAGTTACGGTGACAGAATTAGGAAATTTGAAAATTTGTGGTAAGGTCATATGGGACCAAACTGCTGAGGTCATCGGTGCTAAGCCTACACACTACTTAATCTAACTTAAACTAACTTATGTTGAGGACGAAACACACACCCATGCCCGAGGGAGGACTCAAACCTCCGACGGGGGCAGCCGTGCGGACCGTACAAGACGCCTGAGACCACGCGGCTACCTCGCGCAACTGACACGATTAGAACGCATTTATGTTTCATTCCGAAAACCATCAACTAACTGCTTTCCGCATCTTTAACAAGTTTCGGCTACAGTAATGTTTGTGAAAATTTCAAGACTCAGAAAGAATGACGTATCAGCAATTAGTCGTTAAGCCTACAAAGAAAAGGGTGTTCACCAGCGACATTCCCTCAATTTGACGCCGAACTACGACAGTCCGAGTATGCAACACTAAGGTTCTACAGCTCAACAAACTTTACGAAAATATTTTACGATTCAGCGCCCAGATGAGGCTATCAGATCTTATGTTCTAGATTTCTGGAGAAGAATAAAGTTAACTGTTTCCAAATCAGTGCAAAAAACAGTGACAGTTCTGCGGTATTTTTTCGAAACGCTAGTGTGATCAAGACATTAACAGACTGATCTGGGAACTGTTTCTGCTTTATTTCTCTTCTATTTTATTCAAACATCACGTCGTCGTGTCAAACGACGACATGAGATGCTGTAAAAATAGGTAAATCCTTAAGTAGATGTAAGTCGTAAAAAAGTGCCCCAAACAATGCAGGCACCTTTTGAACAAGGTAGACATTATTTGCTGAGACCTGCTGCTATTTATGATTAAAATAATGAATGAAAGACGCAAAGCAGGAGCTGGTATTAACGCGTGCAAGAGTGCCTAATTTTCAATTGAAAATGAAATATATATTTACATACACGGTGTCCCAAGTGGCACATTGCACATAAGATTGTCATATAGCCATGATCTGCAAATGTCACAACGTGTTTCAATAGGAGACTTAATACCATGTTTTAGAACGATTACATACAGTTCCGGTGTTATATGTGGTCTATTTTTATAACAAAGATACATTTATAAGGTGACAGATAATGGATTTCGTGAACAGTGTTGCTAATATTTGTCAGTTTCCCGTGAGATACACACCGTAAGGATACGAAGTACTCGAAATATTTCTGGACCATTAAATTTTCTGTTGTCATCTGCAAGGAAAAAAGTTCATAAAATACCTGGTATATATCAAGCAAGGAATTACTTTCGTTATGTGGGAGTCCTGTGATGAAGTGCTGAAATTTTTTTGTTGATCTGATACATCCCTGCTTCAGATATTGTTACAGTGACGTAAGATTTACTACCAAAAATAAGAAAATAATCCTTAATCACGTACAGACTGACCGCAACTTTTTGCCCAACAACAACAAGGCGGGCAACTTAGAGGGCACGACTATGTAGGAACCAGTTAGCTGTATGCTCCAGCCATCTAGCCAAGAGATTGTGTGGGCTTACGTACGCCCTGCATCGCCATCAGTAGTTCGATAAGGAAAGTCCATGTCATGCCAAGTTCAGTCAAAGAAGAACCTCCAAAGGAAGTGGAAACTTAAAAGCAAGTACCAGTAGTCCACCTCGAGGTTAGACATAGAAAAATTATTATATGAGTACGGCCAATGCTAAGTAACTGATGTTCTGGAAATGAGTTGTCCATACCCCGACATTTTGCCACGTATGTTCTGGTTTTAAGAAAGGTAAAGGCACCAGGGAGCACTTCTGAGATTGCTCTTGATAATGGAACCGAGACAAAAGAAAAATAAAGACTTTCTCATTGGATGTGTGGACCTAGAAAAATCGCTCCTCAATGTAAAATGATGCTAGGTCCTCGAAATTCACAGGAAAACAGTTGCAGACATAGAGAAGTAAAAGGTAATATACAATACGTACAAGAACCAAGAGGGAACAATACAGATGGAAGACAAAGAATGAAGTGCATGGATTAGAAAGGGTGTAAGACAGAGATGTAACTTTTCGCCCCTACTGTTGAATCTGTACATTGAAGAAGCAATGCTGGAAATAAAGGAGATTTAGTCTTTCGCTCCTACTGTTGAATCTGTACACTGAAGAAGCAATGATGGAAATACAAGAAAGATAAAAAATTGAATTAAAATTAAGGATGAAAGGGTATCAGTGATAGGAATCGCTGATTACATTGCTATCTTTATTGATAGTGAGGAACAATTGCAGAAACTGTTTAATGAAACGAACAGCATACACTTTGGATTGAGAGCAAAACCGAAGAAAAACAAAAGTAATGAGATGTAGTAGTAAAGAGATTAGCGAATCAAAGTTTGGGACCGCGAATTAGGCGAAGTGAAGGAATTCCACTATCTTGAAAGCAAAGTTACGAATGAAGGCGCGAAGCAAGGAGAACATAAAAAGCAGACTAATGCAGGCAAAGAGGGCATTTATGACCAAAAGAAGATTACCTGTATTAAGCATCGGCCTTATACGAGAAAAACATTGCTGAGACTGTACGTCTGAAGCACAGTATTGTATAGAAGTTAATCATTTGATTATGGGAGAACTGGAAAAGAAGAGAATCGAAGCATTTGAGATGTGGTGCTACAGAATGTTGTTGAAAATTAGGTGGACTGATAAGAAATGAAAAGAGAAGGTCCTTCACAGAATCGACGAGAAAAGAAACATAGAGAGATCACTGGCAAGAAGGGATAGGATGGCAGGATATGTGTTACGACATCAGGTAATACCTTCTGTGATATTAGAGGGAGCTTTAGGGGGCCAGAACTGTAGAGCAACATAGCGTTTGGAGCATATCCAGCAAATACTAGAGGACGTTGTGTACAGGTATTACTATGAGATGAAGAGTTTGGCCTAGGAGAGGAATTTGTTAGAGGTCGGAGAAAACCAGTCAGAAGACTTAAGGGGGTCAAAAACACAATGTTTGTTGCTACGGCAGTGTTGAACGTCTGGTGCCAATGGATAGAATGGGGCCAAACAAATTGACGAACGTGTAGTTGCCACCCGGTGAAATTAGAGCTCGGTTTGACCACCGTCTTACTCGCATACCCGTATAACTTCGCCGGCTCTTACGGCTCGATGTTGCGGTTGTTGGCGTCGATGGTTACACACCGTCTGTAGCGGAAATTTCTGATGACATTCTTGCCGATGCCTCAGATTGTCTCGAAAACATAAACACTTTGGATGCCATAGGAGAGTTGAACGCTACCTCTAGAGAGCTGCGTGACGAAACGTAGTGATTTCGGACGATTTCCCCATCATCTTTTCCTATATTAATGCGTGCTTAAATGTTAGATGTTACCACATTGACCGATATTTGGCACCCTGCGATTCTTGAGCGACTTAATGGATAAACTCTAAATGTGATTGTTTAAGACGTCGTAGGCAACAACAAAAAAATGAAAGATTGGGTTTAACGTACGGTCAACAACGAGGTCATTAGCGATGGAGCATAGGCTTCGATTGTGTCAAGGATGGAGAAGGAAATCTGCCGTGCCATTTCAAAGGAACCATTCACGTATTTGCCCCGAACGATTTAGGGAAATCACAGGAAACTTTGATCAGGACGGCCGGACTAGGGTTCAGCGTGTTAACCACTGCGCCACCCCTCTCGGTCGGCAACAACGTTCTACCACGACTACTTCCTCCTGCATACAAACTGAACAGCACTTGCCTAGTCACAAATGTTGTAGTGTTCCAGTTACTGATACTCCTTTACACAACTGCATGTGCCTCATTTCACCAGGACAATGCCATTTTTAGGGATCAATATGCAAGCCTTCTTCGAAGAACAAAGCGGTGCTTTCCTTGATTATCTTGTACTCAAAGATTTGAAGAAAAGCATTTTTATATCCATCAGTTTTACACTTTCAGCTCTATCTTCATCGGTTTCAGTTTTTATAACTATCGTCACTGGAAAAAAATCGTTACATCGGATGGATCAAAATGCATACTACTCGCAAATGACTTAACAGCATACCCAGTACAAGGATGTTTCACAGTGGTGTGCGAAGGTTCATAATTTCGCTAATGTTTATAAATCACACAACAAGATTTAAATCCAGTACATAACACGCTGCGTAAAGGCAGCTGACAACTGATCAACTATACCACGTAGGTTTTCACGACCGGTATTTGCGATATTGCTGATATCTGATAGGGCATAAGGTTTCATCTTCCACTGTTGGAGCCTTCACCAGGAGCTTTAACAACTCAGGAAGATGCTACAGACTCGAAAAGAGCTCAGCAGACCGAATTGTTTATATGTATCCACATAACGGTCGGTTCGTGACGTCATTATGGTGCTGGGCATCACTGCTTGCCCGGCCTGCCCTCTCACCCAACACGTCACTCTTCGAAAATCTTTTGTGATATCGTTTGTTCATCACGGTCTTGCAGATAAACGCATTCATTTTTTGTGGACCTTGCCTATAAATCGCATGTAGGGAGACTATTCACGAACATATTTATGTTTCTCTGAGATTCTACCTTTATGTGTTGAGAAACTGACTGTAGCATACCATAAAGAATTCTCAAATATTATTCATAATGTTTCAAGCTACCGTCACTTCAATCATTTAAATTAATGAATACTAAATGCTGCCTTCACTCACAAACAACTTGTATCCAGATGATGCACAGTGACAACCCATGTACACGTACTGTGGTTTATACACCTACATCCATTTTTATGTGATTTTTTGTGTATGTTGTTAGTAGGAATTTAACCGAATAAAATATGTACAAAACTAAGCAGTAGTAAAATATTGTTGACCATACGGGCATTTAGATGTTCTAGGAACCAGAGGCCCTGAACATAGAGTCACAGGGGCAGAAACGTCATTATGTAAAATTAAAAATTAAGGTAATTGAAACTGATGGTAAAATTTACACAAAGAATTTGTCTGAATCACACGCAGGCAAGAAATAATATACATTTCAGTAAGCTTCAAGATTAGTGTATTGTCATGTACCTAACAAAGTTGTTTCAATCAAATGTATTCATATCAATGTTTAATTTTCGTAATATTAAGCCTATTTTTTCTTATCTGTTGCAGTCACAGATAAAAGTCAGTTGGCGATTCGGGTCCAATTAACAGTATTTCGTTCATCAATTTTAGAATAACCAGCTAACCTACCACAATGATGATGGCAAGAAGTGAAATATTTGAACCATTGAACACAACAAAGCGTGCATCCGTAGGCTGCATCCGTTGTGGAGGGAACAGATTCACCGCAGCGTTCCGCACGACGACTGCCCTTCCATTTATGAGTAGTTCCTAAATTCGATTTTAATTGGGGAGTCATCTGGCGGAATTGTCCCTGACTGTTTCCGTACTAACGACTGCCGTGGGACAGTTGGCTGCGGCGCAGAACACCATAAAGTTTCTCCCACACTATTCTTGCTCTCATCCTACCTTTTCTTACACTGTTTTCTTTATATTACGATTTACGCTCTTTTCCCTATGTTTCACAAAAATCATATATGTGGTGTTCGGAAATTCCCGTGAAAAACTTCTAGAACTTGTAGAGGGGAGTGAGTTTGAATAGGAACCCATGGGCTACAGCCGTTTGAAAATATGTTTGCACGGTAGATATGCAATAGGATAGTTATGTAGGGGGGTAGTTACGTTGGATCGTATGATGTCATTTGACTTCTATCCTACCCCTCTGACCTGGTTCGAGCCTCATTCACGCGTCTGTGAGTGTTGAGCAACATGGCTGAGTACACATCTGCAGAATACATCGACATGATCCTATTGAATGGCAAAGCTCAAGATAATGGAAGAGCTACTTGTCGCCTTTACCAAGATCATTCTCCACAACGTTTAACTCCATCGCATGCCCTTTCCCCACAATTACGCAACGGCTTCGAGAAAGGGTAGCTTCACTGACAGTAGGCGGGACTGTGGTGCTCCAGGGAGAGGCCGAACTGGAAGAGGCCATACTGCATCACATTGAAGCTAGCACTTCAACGAGTACACGAGCAATTTCTTCGGCTTTAATGAGTGGAACTATAGAATAAGTGATGTATTAGGCTAAACCCAATCAATTACTAGCAAAAGTGGTCGCATTGCCTACATATTTTCAAATGGTTGTAGCACGGAAACGGTAGATTTCTGAACAAGGTTTCGAAATCTAAATATCATCTACTCACGTCCCTGTACAAGTTCTAGAAATTTGTAACGGCAATTTCCTAACCCCCTGTACACATACTTAAACACACAGGTTTATTGATAATTGAAAGATAATAGTGGTTATAAACTAGTCCTACATGACAGTTATTTGCAAGCATCGAAGAACTTATATGTTTCTTTTCTTTTCTCAAATTGCAGCAGCAAACACTACAGTCTCGTTCAATAAAAAGCTCATAATATTTTCTATAAAAATACACAGCGAGAAACCCATAAATTCAAATTCAAGGGCAACCAGATGTTCAGAGTTAAAAACTTGTTAGTCATAATCAAATATGAACTTCTAACTACTGTAACAAAATAAATAACGAGTGATGAGTCTCCTTGCAGATTACTTTCAGTAACAGGACGAGATTATGTACTGGCAATGGTAAAAACGATTTAAGCTCCGGAAACCAGTTTCTAATTGCGAAAATAGTAACCCTGTATTCAATGTTTGAGGCACATGGCTGTGTTCTCTTCAATATATTTACTATTTTATTTCTTATCGAAGGCTAAGTATAAACAGAAGGTACGCGTTTCATTCTGAACTGGAGAAATCAAAAAGGCAAAGTTATTTAGTGTTTTCAATGTTCTCCGTGGGGTAACGGACAATGGAGAAGAGAAGGGTGACATAAAGGTGAATTTTATTATGAACGAAAGTCAGCTCAGACAAAAATAGAAAAACATTAATTTGTGTGTTTCGGCTCCATAGTGCAATTAACAGATCAAATATAAAGTTAAGTGTTGTCCATAATGCTTAAATGCAGTGCAGTGATAAGAAAAAAAACTGGTATTACGAGCTATAGACATTTTGTGACGTGTTATTGTTTGCTTTGTTCAATTTCACACTTGGCCTGATACTTGGTTCAGAGTCTTATTATAGTACCGACTGAGTTCACTTTTCTCTACTTACTCTTCAATCTTATTTCGACTTCAGTATTGATAAAATAGATTATTATTTATTAGGTTAGTGCATAAGTTCGTAGGGTTATTGTTTTTCACTTTGATATTCCGATTTCTATAGGGTTGTTTATCAATTGTCATTTTCTATTTGCAGTTTACTGTTGCTATTCGGATTTACATATTGTCATGGAGCTGTGGACGCTAGAAAATGGAGTGCTAAGTGGAGAAATCGAAACATTTAAGACATATTTTTCTCTTTGAGTTAGTAGAGGATTGACAGCAGCGGAGGCAAACGGGAACATTTGCGCCGTGTATGGTGATAATGCCACAGGATAGAGCACGGATAGAACACAGTTTTCCCGTTTTAAGGAGGACGTTTAGACGTTAGTGACTCTCCACGTTCAGGAAGATCTATGGGGTTTGATGGAGATCGTTTTTACGCTTTAATCCGCAATGATCCACACCGGTTCATTCGATAACTGGCAAATTCGATGAACTGTGATCATTCCAGCATTGTGCGGCATTTGGTTGCAGTGAGAAAGGCTCAAAAATGGAGTATACGGGCACGCAGACTCTAAACCAAAATCACAAAAATTTGCGGGTGGTCATAAGTGCGTCTCTGTTTGCTCGTCATCAATTGGCCCGTGAACAACACCGACCATTTCCATTCTCTATCGTAACGGGGGCCGATAAATGTTGTATTTCTGCTAACATAAGGAAAAGAAAGGAATGGTTGCACCCAAACAAAGCAGTAACTATAAGAAAAAGATTCTAAAAATGCTTATTGGTTACTGAAAAAATCTCGTAGCTGTTTTTGGAGATTTTTTCATTTCCACATTCACAACATGTTCCGGGCCCAGCTCATCGTCTGGTGACATGTCAGTAATTAAAATTTGGTATTACAAGTTCCTTCCATAACACAAATACAAGTATACACAATTGCAAGGTTCAAAAACGTACAAAAATTATAAAAAATCGAAGTTGTCAAAACATGCAAAAATGAACATACCATATTCAATTATATAAGCTCAAGAGGCAGTTGTAAAAGCCGCACATCAAGAAATGCAATTTTTGTTCTTTACTCTGCTTCCAGGAGCAGACCAGTGAACAAGAGATTGTCTTTTTCATATTTTTGATAATTTCTTTAATTGCCGTTAGAAGTCAAAGGTGTGTTCTCTTTGTGGCCACTGTTTACAATACCAAATGTTCGGTGACGTTTGCCTCAATTTTCAGTTAGTTTTTAATACGCTGTAAATTTCACGTATGTAATATTTGCTGTCATATCTTAGACGAGTTTATGTCTTTGAGCTTTACTTTTGTCATTGTTAGTAATCTGGATAAGCAGCTTATATTAAATTTCCGTATGACGCTGGAGGTTCTGCCACTAGGCAGTGTGCTAGCCCAAGGTGCCCTCTGTCGGTCACGGCGCGAATGAAAAGTTATTACACCTGATACACGGTACGCATTTGTGTGTGCGAAATCTTATGGAACTTAACTGCTAAGGTCATCAGTCCCTAAGCTTACACACTACTTAACCTAAATTATCCTAAGGACAAACACACACACCCATGCCCGAGGGAGGACTCGAACCTCCGCCGGCATCAGCGGCACAGTCCGTGACTGCAGCGCCCTAGACCGCTAGGCTAATCCCGCTTGGCCAGTACGCATTTCTTGATGTATGGGATTTACGACTACCCCTTGAACTTACGTAATTGCGTATGGTATGTAATTTCTTCCCGTTTTGACATATTCTTTTTTTAATTGTTTTTGTACGTTTATGAACATTGGAATTATCTATAGCTGTATTTGTATTGTGGGAAGAGTTTGTAATCAAACATTTTAGTTAATGACAGGTCACCAGACGATGGGCTGGGCCGGAAACAAGTTCTGAATGTGGATATATAAAAAATCTCCAGAAACAGCTGCGATACTTTTCAGCAACCAACAAGCATTTTAGACACTTTTTATTAAAGTTACTGCTTTGTTTTGGTTCAACCATTTCTTTGTTTTCCTTATGCTGACAGAAATACACCATTTCTCGTCACCTGTAACGAAACAGAATGAGAATGATCGGTGTTGTTCGCGAGCCAATTGATGACGAGCAACCTACATCTACATCTACATCCATACTCCGCAAGCCACCTAACGGTGTCTGGCGGAGGGTACCTTGAGCAGCTCTATCGGTTCTCCCTTCTGTTCCAGTCTCGTATTGTTCGTGGAAATAAGGATTGTCGGTATGCCTCTGTGTGGGCTCTAATCTCTCCGATTTTATCCTCATGGTCTCTTCGCGAGATATACGTAGGAGGGAGCAATATACTGCTTGACTCCTCGGTGAAGGTATGTTCTCGAAACTTCAACAAAAGCCTGTACCGAGCTACTGAGCGTCTCTCCTGCAGAGTCTTCCACTGGAGTTTATCTATCATCTCCGTAACGCTTTCGCGATTACTAAATGATCCTGTAACGAAGAGCGCTGCTCTCCTTTGGATCTTCTCTATCTCTTCTATCAACCCTATCTGATACGGATCCCACACTGGTGAGCAGTATTCAAGCAGTGGGCGAACAAGTGTACTGTAACCTACTTCCTTTGTTTTCGGATTGCATTTCCCTAGGATTCTTCCAATGAATCTCAGCCTGGCATCTGCTTTACCGACGATCAACTTTATAACTGTTAATTTTTGTGATTTTATGCGGCACGTATGTACCCTTCCTCATTGCACTCAAACGCCGCACGACTGACAGGTCACCAGACGATGAGCTGGGCCCGAAACATGTTGTGAATGTGAAAATACAAAAAGTCCCCAAAAACAAATTGTTCAAATGGCTCTAAGCACTACGGGACTTAACATCTGAGGTCATCAGTCGCCTAGAACTTAGAACTAATTCAGCCTAACTAACCTAAGGGCATCTCACACAGCCATGCCCGAGACAGGATTCGAACCTACGACCGTAGCAGCAGGATTGAAGCGCCTAAAACCGCTCGGCCACATCGGCCGGCCCCCGAAAATACCTACGATATTCTTTCAGCAACCAAAACGCATTTTTAGAGTAATTTTTGTTATATTTGTCACGATGGTTGCCTGTCTCTACCAGTACCTTCAGTCTGAAATAAAGCAACAACTCTCCGTACAAAGACCTCCGCGCATCCACAAAAGATAATACTGTGCATCTGGTGGAACAGCGACGGTGTGGTGTACTAGGAATTGCCTCTCTGAGATGTAACCATCATCGCTGACATTTATCGTCAACTAGCGAAACATCTAGGAGACGCAATCCAAAAACAACGGCCAGATAGACTGCTTGAAGTGATAGTACCCCACGATAACGCCCGCCCGCATTCTGCTGGACTGACAAATACCACTATACAGATGTTAGGTTGGGAAGCCATTCCCAACCCACTTTATTCACCTGATCTTGCGCCTTCAGATTTTAGCCTTTTCCTCTCTCTATCGAACAACCTTCAAGGAACTTCCATTCCGGACGAAAATCCGCTCAGAACCACATAATTTCTACCGTCGCGGAATCGAAAAGTTACCCCAGAGAGCCGGCCGTAGTGGCCGTGCGGCTGTAGGCGCTGCAGTCTGGAGCCGAGCGACCGCTACTGTCCCAGGTTCGAATCCTGCCTCGAGCATGGATGTGTGTGATGTCCTTAGGTTAGTTAGGTTTAATTAGTTCTAAGTTCTAGGCGACTGATGACCTCAGAAGTTAAGTCGCATAGTGCTCAGAGCCATTACCCCAGAGATGCCAGACTATTGCAAACGGTAAAGTAGAATTTATTATTGGTGACTCTGTTACGTGTATCTGTGGTGCTCCTTCAATTTATAGCAGAACGTTACGAACATATGCTTCAGCCTAATACTTCAAACGAGTTGATAACTTAGAAACGTAATGACTGTATTTCTTTATCCTCTCCTTTGTCTGGAGTTTCTCATGTCTCTACCACTCCTTCATTCTTTCTCCGGTCGTCTTCTTTCGTTCTAGTGTTTAATTTCGCCCACTTCTATATTCTCCTTCAGCTTGAAACGTTTACAAACTTTGTAGTTTGTTTCTAAATGCACTCGTTTCTAATATATGAGACTCTCTGATTTTCGCCTTTTCTAAGCCTTTCAAGACTTCCTTTAAAATGTTGTAGAGTTCATTTCTCCTTCCAGAGGTGGCTGAATATTTGTTTGGTCCTCTATTTTCGTTTATTATGAATGGGTCTCGAAAAAACGTCAAGCTCCTCTTTCGCATTGCATTTTCCCATTATCCTGCCACCTGACTTTCCTACGCCTGAGCGTGTGTAATCACTCCATTTCACATTTTCACAAATAGTTAAAGCTTGGTATTTGTATGAGTTGGCTGATTCCAGTTATGACTCTTTGCTATTAGAGTTACAGAACGCTCCGTTTTAACGTTTTTTAAAAGGCAAAATTTTACATTTCTTAACAATTCAGGCAAAATAATAGTCATTGAACTACTTTAAAATCTTATTAAGATCTGACTGAATATTTGACAGATTTTTTCAAATAGGAATAATAGAAAACCACCGGAAAAATAATCGATGGGGCGAGGAGTGAAAGAAATGACCTCGACTGGTCTGTGACTGTGTGTGTGTATGTGTGTGTGTGTGTGTGTGTGTGTGTGTGTGTGTGTGAATTTCTAAGGGACGAAACTGCTGGGGTCATCGGTCCCTAGTCTTACACACTACTGAAACTAAATTAAACTAACTTATGCTAAGAACAACACACACACCCATGCCCGAGGGAGGGGCGGCGCAGTCCTTGACATGGCGCCCCAGACCGCTCGGCCACTCCGCGCAGCTCGACTGGTTTATTTGGAAGTCATTAAACAGGCTAATCGTAACTGTGTAAAAATTGAATGACACTCTCATTAAATAGGGATCCTCAAAGTAACAAGTGAAATCGGAGAGGAACAGAAAATGAAACATGACATCGATTTTGTTGCACATTGATTTGAGGATGACTCCAACGGTTACCCTCTGTCATGCACTCCACAGCGGTTTCCATACTATAGACGTACAGGGGTTGGTCAAAAACCTGGAAACTCCCGAGAAACGATTGCCTGAACACAAATGCAGATGCTACCGAAGTCTGCAGGCTACGCTGTTGTATTCGACCACGAACGGCTCCTATACACTGTCCTCAAGACGCTGCAAGTTTTTCTCGTGATCCGAATTGTGTTCTTTGTAGTTGCAGTAGTATTATGTGATAGCTAAGTGAATTCGAAAGTGGTCAGATTATTGATACCATGGGAGCCATGCTTCTTCAAGAGGCAACTTATCAAAGATTTAGGCCACGTCGTATAGGGAAAACGGAAAAATATCATCCGCTAAAGCACAACGTGGACGAAATTGTTTGTTGAGTGATCGTGACGGCCAGTCAGTGAACAGGATTGTGAGGCGACAGCTCTAAAGGTCACTGCACAACTGAACGTCGCGCACACGGACACAGTCAGCACCAAAACAAAACGTAAGGAGCTCCATAACCAGAGAATTGCACGGCGAGTTGGAATTCCTAAACCACTCATCAGTAATATAAATGTCCATAACAGGAAAACTTGTTGCGGAAGCCATAAAACCTCTGCCATGGAGCAATGGGAGAAACTCATTTGGTCGGTTGTGTCTTGACGCACACTGTTTCCAATTTTCGGCCGAGTTCACGTCCCAAGAGTAAGACTTGGCGTGAGTTCGGTGATGATTTTTCTGCCATATCGTGGTATTCCATGGGCGTTATGGTTACTCTGCAAGGTGACATCGTTGTCCAGGATTACTTTACTATTTTGCTGATCAGATCAATCCTAAAATACAATGTTCCATCCCAATGGTGACGCTGCTGCCCTTGATGCAGGGTCCCTGTTCATACAGCTCCCATCGTCCAGGACTGGTTTCGTGAGCACGAGCGTGAACTGTCGCATCTGCCCTAGCCACCACAGTCTCCTGATCTCAACATTATTGGTCTGTTTTGGAGAGAAGGATAAGTGATCGCCACCCTCCTCCATCACCATTACCTAAATTTGCCAACATTTTGCTGGAATAACAGTATAAGATTCCCCTGAAAACTATGCTAGGGCTATGTTTATCCATTCCAAGACGACTGGAAGCTGTTTGGACCGCCAACGGGTCTGTAGGCATGATAGGGTGGTGTATTTTTGGTGTTCCGTACTTTTATCCAACTGCGACATATATGTACTGCATTTTAAGAAGACCGTCTCTGTAACGCACATTCACGAATCGTTGTACTTGCGTGTCAAAATTTATAGCAAGGCTGCAGATCGATACGAGTCGCGCACGCCAGTGTGTTGTCAGTACTGTAACAGAATGAAACATTGACATCTCACATCGAATAAGCTTGCAATGTCGTGCCTCGCTACTGATCTATGGGGTCCTGAAGCAAGCGGCTAACTTTTTACATAGCTCACGTCCGACTCCAACTAGGTCAATTAAACTGAAACACATCTTGAAATGTCACTGTGTCTCTAAGTACACTCCTGGAAATTGAAATAAGAACACCGTGAATTCATTGTCCCAGGAAGGGGAAACTTTATTGACACATTCCTGGGGTCAGATACATCACATGATCACACTGACAGAACCACAGGCACATAGACACAGGCAACAGAGCATGCACAATGTCGGCACTAGTACAGTGTATATCCACCTTTCGCAGCAATGCAGGCTGCTATTCTCCCATGGAGACGATCGTAGAGATGCTGGATGTAGTCCTGTGGAACGGCTTGCCATGCCATTTCCACCTGGCGCCTCAGTTGGACCAGCGTTCGTGCTGGACGTGCAGACCGCGTGAGACGGCGCTTCATCCAGTCCCAAACATGCTCAATGGGGGACAGATCCGGAGATCTTGCTGGCCAGGGTAGTTGACTTACACCTTCTAGAGCACGTTGGGTGGCACGGGATACATGCGGACGTGCATTGTCCTGTTGGAACAGCAAGTTCCCTTGCCGGTCTAGGAATGGTAGAACGATGGGTTCGATGACGGTTTGGATGTACCGTGCACTATTCAGTGTCCCCTCGACGATCACCAGTGGTGTACGGCCAGTGTAGGAGATCGCTCCCCACAGCATGATGCCGGGTGTTGGCCCTGTGTGCCTCGGTCGTATGCAGTCCTGATTGTGGCGCTCACCTGCACGGCGCCAAACACGCATACGACCATCATTGGCACCAAGGCAGAAGCGACTCTCATCGCTGAAGACGACACGTCTCCATTCGTCCCTCCATTCACGCCTGTCGCGACACCACTGGAGGCGGGCTGCACGATGTTGGGGCGTGAGCGGAAGACGGCCTAACGGTGTGCGGGACCGTAGCCCAGCTTCATGGAGACGGTTGCGAATGGTCCTCGCCGATACCCCAGGAGCAACAGTGTCCCTAATTTGCTGGGAAGTGGCGGTGCGGTCCCCTACGGCACTGCGTAGGATCCTACGGTCTTGGCGTGCATCCGTGCGTCGCTGCGGTCCGGTCCCAGGTCGACGGGCACGTGCACCTTCCGCCGACCACTGGAGACAACATCGATGTACTGTGGAGTCCTCACGCCCCACGTGTTGAGCAATTCGGCGGTACGTCCACCCGGCCTCCCGCATGCCCACTATACGCCCTCGCTCAAAGTCCATCAACTGCACATACGGTTCACGTCCACGCTGTCGCGGCATGCTACCAATGTTAAAGACTGCGATGGAGCTCCGTATGCCACGGCAAACTGGCTGACACTGACGGCGGCGGTGCACAAATGCTGCGCAGCTAGCGCCATTCGACGGCCAACGCCGCGGTTCCTGGTGTGTCCGCTGTGCCGTGCGTGTGATCATTGCTTTTACAGCCCTCTCGCAGTGTCCGGAGCAAGTATGGTGGGTCTGACACACCGGTGTCAATGTGTTCTTTTTTCCATTTCCAGGAGTGTATTTTTGTTCGCTACCTTCGACAATACTAAATTAAGAGGTACTTAACATTAGGTGGCGTTTTAGGATCCGGGTGTTAGTTGCTACATGCATATTATTATCAGATTTGCATGTGAACCGAGGAGCCGCACGGGTGCTTGAGTCGAGTCCATGCGCCGCCCGCGGGCTGCGGTTTGACGACCACTGGTGAAGTGGAACCGCTAGAGTGTCATATTCTCGAGTAGTTAGCAATTCAGCTGGGGCTGGATGGCAGTCGCTACTGTGTCGTGGAACACGTCTGGGGCGCGCATCGCGATGCGTGGGCAGAGCCTGCGCGGCTCCATCTGGCGGCGACCGCGGCATACCAAGAGGGTTGACGGGGGAGTGCCGCTGATGATCGGCGCCGCTCTCCCATGGCCAGTGGCCGTGACAGGCACCCGCCCTCATACGTATGCCGGGGGCCGGCATCTGACAACCGGCGGGCGCGCGCGTGCCGCCGTCCTCACAATGAGGACTCCCTCATCAAGCCACCACCTTCACACGCTCCCACTGCCCCTTTGTCCGCGAGCCAACTCCTAGGTACAGCTGTTCACAGCCGCAGTGCTTTACTAGGCACGGTTCTCTAAACAGTGGCACCATTTCACTTGCTCCGACCTCTGAAATGACTTACTCTGCTGGTTGCAGAGGGTGGACAAAAATATGAGACCACTGAAAATGCAACACATTACAGCACACCATACAGTGCAGGAAAACCATTGGCTTTGGAAACAGCCTCCACTCGACTGTACGGTTATCAAGGGACTTTTTTACCATACTTCCTGCAAAATAATGGCAGGTTCAGGTAACGATCGTGGAAGTGGAATGAGTTGAGACCACGCACGTATCTCTCCAAAGTAGACCACAAACGCTCACAGAACTAGTCTTAGACCATGTCAGCTGTGCAAACAGTGACCCCATCATCTTGGGACACAGCATCACCATTCCGGAACAAACATCATTCAGTGGAATGGACCGCATCAGCCAAAATAGTCACATAATCCTTGGCAGCAATGCGATCTTGCAGAGTAATCGTGGAGTTGGAATATGACCATTTCATCACCGATCTTCCACCTTGTTTCACTCTTAGGACGTAAACACGACCAGAAGTTGGAAAGTACGAAAGAATACTCATCCGACAAAATGACATTCTACCATTCCTCCACAGTTCAGGTTTTAATCCATCTAGCCCTGCTATGCCCTGCTTATGGAGCCCCCTTCGTGTTGATTTGGTGCTGACATGGTTCGCGAACGTGACATCAAGTTTTCCACTGACTATTACAACTGTCGTCACTTTATCTGTCGTCATAATCCTATTCAACGATAGACCGTCAGGATCACTCAACGACGCCGGCCGGGGTGGCCGAGCGGTTCTAGGCACTACAGTCTGGAACCGCGCGACCGCTAAGATCGCAAGTTCGAATCCTGCCTCGGGAATGGATGTGTGTGATGTCTTCAGGTTAGTTAGGTTTAAGTAGTCCTAAGTTCTAGGGGACTGCTCAGAGCCATTTGAACCATTTGATCACTCAACGTCACACGTTCCTTGTTTGAATTTACTAACTTTTGAGAAAGTGTTTCTTTTGGTGGTCTTATGTAATTTTTCTGTTTTGGTCGTAGAGATTTTGAAAAGCCGCAACTCTTCAGCGCATGATGTTCCCGGTCTCCCAGAACCCGACGACCAGGAAAGTTCAGTCTGGAGACGGATGCCTGGGGCAGTGCAATCGTTTGCTGTTGTTCTATAAAGCTTATTCATGTTGAAGATAGTTTGTGGTGATCAGATGTGCAAGATCACTTGCTTAACGACGTGACTGTTGAGTCGAAGAAGCGCATGTAGCACCCACACCAACTAGGTGAACAGACGTGTGAGTTTTTCATTTGATGTCTGAAAACCTGGCTGCCTCTTCCGCAGCTCCGCGATACCAACGACCTTCATCTAATTCATCTCCATCAGGACTTAATGGTAACTCTGGTAAGAGACCCTCACAAGGTATTATCACCTGGGCGAAGCGAACCAAGGTCTTTTAACGAGGTGTTACTCACCCCCCTCCCTCGCCCTTCTCGTTTTTGATCCGGGTTTGAGACAGACTATGATGGAGTTGTGTTTATGGAGAGGGTGATGCACCTGCCTCTTCCTATGGGTTTTATGAAAGCAGCAACGCCTTCAAAACCCACACGCGAGATTTTCAAATTCTTTCGTTCACCATGGGCAAACTACACTATCGGCCATTACAATTCCTACAAAAAGAAGAAATGCAGATGATAAACGGGTATTCATTGGACAAATATATTATACTAGAACTGACATGTGATTACATTTTCACGAAATTTCAGTGCATAGATCTCGAGAAATCAGTACCCAGATCAACCACCTCTGGCCGTAATAACGGCCTTGATACGCCTGGACATTGAGTCAAACAGAGCTTCGATGGCGTGTACAGGTGCAGCTCCCCATGCAGCTTCAACACGATGCCACAGTTCATCAAGAGTAGTGACTCGCGTATTGTGACGAGCCAGGTCATCGGCCACCATTGACGAGACGTTTTCAGTTGGTAAGAGATCTGGAGAATGTGCTGGCCAGGGCAGCAGTCGAACATTTTCTGTATCCAGAATGGCCCATACGGGACCTGCAACATGCAATCGTGCATTATCCTGCTGAAATGTAGGGTTTCGCAGGGATCGAATGAAGGGTAGAGCCACGGGTTGTAACAAATCTGAAATGTAACGTCCACTGTTCAAAGTGCCGTCAATGCGAACAGGAGGTGACCGAGACGTGTAACCAATGGCACCCCATACCATCACGCGGGGTGATACGCCAGTATGGCGATGACGAATACAGGCTTCCAATGTGCGTTCACCGCGATGTCGCCAAACACGGATGCGACCATCATGATGCTGTAATCAGAACCTGGATTCATCCGAAAAAATGACGTTTTGCCATTCGTGCACCCAGGTTCGTCGTTGAGTACACCATCGCAGGCGCTCCTGTCTGTGATGCAGCGTCAAGGGTAACCGCAGCCATGGTCTCCGAACTGATAGTCCATGCTGCTGCAAACGTCGTCGAACTGTTTGTGCAGATGGTTGTTGTCTTGCAAACGTCCCCATCTCTTGACTCAGGGATCGAAACGTGGCTGCACGATCCGTTACAGCCATGCGGGTAAGATGCCTGTCATCTCGACTGCTACTGATACGAGGCCGCTGGGATCCCGCACGGCGTTCCGTATTACCCTCCTGAACCCACAGATTTCATATTCTGCTAACAGTCATTGGAACTCGACCAACGCGAGCAGCAATGTCGCGATACGATAAACCGCAATCGCGATAGGCTACAATCCGACCTTTATCAAAGTCGGAAACGTGATGGTACGCATTTCTCCAACTTACACGAGGCATCACAACAACGTTTCACCAGGCAAGGCCGGTCAACTGCTGTTTGCGTATGAGAAATCGGTTGGAAACATTCCTCATGTCAGCACGTTGTAGGTGCCGCCACCGGCGCCAACCTTGTGTGAATGATCTGAAAAGCTAATCATTTGCATCCTGTCGGTTAAATTTCGAGTCTGTAGCACGTCATCTTCATGGTGTAGCAATTTTAATGGCCAGTAGTGTATTAGTTCTACAGGAAAGATGATCAGGACCTTCTTGTAGGAAATTTAATGTAATTAAATTTTGTACTGGGATACGTTTTCGCTAGAGGCCATAGATTTGGAATTATTCAAGACAAACTTACAAAAGTGAGATTCAAACGCTTTTCTTGAATAATTAAAAAAACTGTGAATTTGTCTCCCAGTAGAACTGCATTAAAATTCCTACAAAATGGTTCTGTTCATTTTCTCCGTAAGACTAACATTTGGCACATAGCAAACAAGAGAATATGAAAGTCTTCGGCGTTGTTTTTGAAGCCGTTGCAGGTTGCATAAAACCCATACGTAGGGTCATCTGAATCACTTTGTTTACTAAAGTTGGTATTACGTAAAGGGCAAAATTTTAAGAGGTGATTCTTGACAGGAAAAGTAGAAAATTCTTCACACAACGTATGTCCGGAAATAGACACAGAGTCTGCAACAAAGCGGTTAGTTGTGGTGCAGTACGTTACACACTACACAATATAAATTCATTATTTAATTAAAGCACATTTTACAATGTATACTGCACTGGTAAACATCTATATCCTTTCTACTGTAGGCTGTGCGATTTCAACTAAACCGAGATGTTTCTAGAATGGGATGGTTTGACCTGCTTCTGATCTCCCATTCGCATTCCTCATTTCTTCTTCGAAACAGAGATTCAGTAGTAGAGGAAAAAGAGTTTATCCTTGCCTTGTGATTTTTTTAATCCGAGCAATTCTGTCTCGATGATTCATTCTTACTTTTCCCCGCTGATTCTTATACAAATTTTGTATTTCCCGTCGGATGTCAAACATCTCGCACGAGTTTACATTGTCGGATGCTTTGTATGAATTTACAAGTCCAATGAAAGTGTCTTGATATTTCTTGAGTGCTGACTGCATTACGAAGAGCAACATCAGAGCTGACTCTCTGGTGCTTTTACGTTTCCTTAAATCATGTTGATCGTCATCTGACCGATTTTCTGTTTACTTTTTCATTTTCGATGTATTATTCTTGCCAATAATTTGGGCACATTAAGCTGGTTGTCTGAGAGTTCTCACATTTGTTTGCCCTTGCTGGCTTCGGGACGGTGTGGATGATTTTGTTCCGAATGTTCGATGCTGCTTTTCCAGTCTCATAGATTCTACACACTAAATTGAATAATCGTTTCGTTGCCACTTTCCCTGATTTCTGCCAAAGCCTTGTGGAGCTCTGGCATTAATAGTGAATTCCGCATGACTTCCCAGTCGACAATTAGTGTTCTTCAGTCACGTCAGCAGGCAGTTCCTCTCCTTCATAGAGGGACTCAGTATACTCTTTTCGCCTGTAAACTCTGTCCTCTGCGTTTAACATACCTATATCCTGTGTACCCTCAATGCTGGCCCATTGACTTTTAATTACACCGAAAGGTAACAGGACTTTTCTGTATGCTGAGTCTGTTCTCCCTACGACAAACTACTTTTCGCTTTCTTGACATTTATTTTCGTGCAGCTATTGATTTCATTCCTAGCTGAACTAGGTTAACGGATAAGAAAGATGGAAAGAGTTTAGTGCCTTGTAGGAACTCTGGGATACAGTATATCATTTTAACTAAAAAATACCTGTAACAGTCTGGCCTGTACTATTTTCCCCTCTATTATTTTATGTGTACCGGTATCTTTCGGTCTTCCTGCCGAAGCTGGAGAAGAGATTCACGGGTCCACGTGACATGCCACCGTTTATGGCATTGCAGAGTCGTAAACCACCGTTTGTGCACATCCACTCTCGACTAATCACCTTCCTCCGATTCTGTCTTATGAAGCGTCCCTGTAGCGATCGTGGATGATTCCTGGCTCTCTCTGATCCCGGCCACCATTATTACCCTAAATTCTGACAGCATCCATCAAGCAGGAAAGAAAGATTATCAGGAAAATATCTGGAACAGTTTTAGTGAAGGAATCTGGATAAAGACGCCACCAAGAGAAATCTACGAACAGATAGGAACAATAATGAACACATTTATAATAGAAGGATGATATGTTACGGTCATATCCACAGGATGAATGAGAACAGGCTTACAAGGGAAATCTTTGAGATAACAAACTTTAGTAAAAACAAGACAAAATGTACTTTAAACAGAAGAAGACATTTAAAAACTGAAGAATTACACAATTGAGAACAGTTCAGAAACATCTTAAAAACACAAACTTCAACAAAATAAGACGGGAATTAGAACAGGAAGTAAATGGTCGTCAGAACACAAAAGAGAACACGGCGAGTGTATGAAGAGAAGTTGGAAAGAAGGAAGGGATACAAAAAATCAGGGCTTCTCAGGTTCAAATGCTCTCTTGGAAGGGAGTATTCGAAAATAATAATAAACTTTAACGAGAGGTGATTTTAAATAAAAGTGTCGCATATTCCTACAGGAGGTAGTATGATCAAATCAAGAGAAGTTCCTACAGTTACATGTCAGAAAACCGCTATGTGTTGAGATATGGCCCGTTTTACTTGTGATGAGTAATATGTAGGATACGGTGGTGTAGGATGTCTCATTTTTGCATTTCATTGTGCCCTGGCGCAGTAGACGCATGTGCGCTGATGCTAATTCTTGGGCAATCATAGAGGTGAGGTATTAGGTTTCCTTCTGCATTAATGCTTGGGCAGGAACTGGTGACAGACGCTTAGGCCCACACACATTATCAAACAGATTAAAGTATGCTCTATATTACCGATTTGTGTCCGATGAATTACTAGTGCTCTTGGAAGATGCAACCCTTGTAGAAAGACGACGACTGTGGTTTTTGCAAGACGAGGTAACACCCAGTTTTCTAAGGATCCCGCGACAGCACTCACCGCAACGTTTCAAGGCCAGTTGGATGGTCAAGGATTTGCGGCAGCATGACCATCCCGTTAATCGTACCTAAATCCATTATATTTCTCGCTGTGGAGATATTTAAAGGCATTGGCTTATGCTCAACCCATCGACAATGTGTAGATATTACAGTAGCATGTGGCCAATATACGTCGCGTAATACGAATGGAATCAGGTGTGTTTGAAAGAGTGCATGATTCACTGCGGAGAAAGGCTGACCATGTGTCAGGATGCAGTACGGCCTGTTTACTTCTCTGAAGCAGACAGATGGAAATGACAGTAAATATCGGCTCATATCTCAGCAGATATTCGTTCTGTATGAATATATGACTGTTTATTGTAGACTCCTTATATATATATATATATATATATTACGTATTGTCTTACGGCAGAAAGAAATTTTATTTCAAGCCGATTCCATTACAAAACCGGCTGTTAGCGAGCAGTGAATGCATGATGTCGGAAATTACTAGTACAAACAAGAAAACAAACTCTAGTTGACGTAGCTGAAAAATTAATGTGGGGAGGATATGTAACTAGGCGAATGGATGGTAAATGCACCAAGGAAGTAGTCTGCAGGGTATCCACAAATAAGAAAAGGCCGACATGATGACCTAATTCGAGGTTGATGGATGAGACTATAAAATATTCGTGCAACATAGAAATGTATATAAGTGAAGACCAGCGTGCACGGAAAAGTGTAGAGGTGCCATTTATGCAGAAGAGAATGTTGAATGTGTGAGTGAATGAATGAGATATTGAGGACAATGATGATGGAGGTGGTGATAGTGGTGACGATGAAACACACAATGATTTAACATTAGAGGCGTGGCACAAGTTCGCATTTGACAAAGAGAGGAAAGGAAATCGGTAGCGGGCTTTTCAAAAGAGCCACAAGCGTTTTATGGAATCACGGTAAACCTAATCCATCAATGCCATTTGAGAAGTTGCAGTTTTCAATTCAAATATGAGTCCAGTGTCTTAACCACTGTAGAACCTCGCTTGATTAATTCAGTGTTATCGCATGACGGTGTTACAAACTTTCAGGGATAATAGAGAAGGATAAATGAAGGAAAGGAAATGTCTGAGTCGAAAGTTAAAAACTATATTCGTGCTGATACTTCTGACAGTGGACCTCTTCTACTGCAAGCTCTTTCCTTTCCTTTTTCTTCTTTGGAGAAGGTAGTATGGAACAAAACAATAAAAAATCATCTGGTAAACATAGGCTATAAAATGCATACCTTAAGAGCTATCAGCACTTTTTCAGTAGTAGAAGAAATGTGTTCCGCAGTAGTAAATATGAATAAGTGCTCAAAGCTCTTAAAGTATCCTCTTCTGAGCCCATTTTTACTGGATATTTTTTCTCGTTTTGGGTTATATTAAGTCTCCCAAAAATGTGAAAAGCAAAGAGCTTGCAGTGAAAGAGGTCCGCCGTCAGAGGTATCAGAACGATTTGGCTTATAACTTTCGATTCCGTCGTTTCCGGATCATGGTTCCTTCCATCAAATTGATACACTCACCCTTACCCAACATCCCTGAAAGTGTGTAACATCATATCGGAATCACCCTTTGTATGGTCACCTGAGCTTGGCAGTAGGGCACACTGCAGAGATACTGTTTCCAGTTACTAATAACCGGAGTAATTGCTACGTCTTTCCTGATTGCTACACCGATAAATAAACGCATCCGCAATAACTTCTATCAGTCGCGGAGGGATACTGTTGGTGCCTTTGGTAGCACGTATAAGTTGTTTTTGGTAGTTATTTATAACCGTTATAAATAACCGTTATCGAAAAATAACTTAACTGCCATAACCGATGATGGAAACGGTTTAGCCCATCCCTACGTAGGCCTTCGTTCTTTGTAGCCAAAGAGATCAGTTGAAGTAGTTAGAAGAAGCCTTCCTCCTCCACCGGAGCATTAGCTGCTGCTGATAATTATTACAACCACACTATCACCTGTGTCTTAGTCCACAATGTGGCGTAAACCTGAATGGCTCCTACATCTACATCTACATCTGCATTTACACTCCGCAAACCACCCAGCGGTGTGTGACGGAGGGCACTTTACGTGCCACTGTCATTACCTCCCTTTTCTGTTCCAGTCGCGTATGGTTCGCGGGAAGAACGACTGCCGGAAAGCCTCCGTGCGCGCTCGAATCTCTCTAATTTTACATTCGTGATCTCCTCAGGAGGTATAAGTAGCGGGAAGCAATATATTCGATACCTCATCCAGAAACACACCCTCTCGAAACCTGGACAGCAAGCTACACCGCGATGCAGAACACCTCTCTTGCAGAGTCTGCCACTTGAGTTCGCTAAACATCTCCGTAACGCTATCAGCTTACCAAATAATCCTGTAACGAAACGTGCCGCACTTCTTTCGATCTTCTCTATCTTCTCTATCAACCCGACCTGGTACGGATCCCACACTGATGAGCAATACTCAAGTATAGGTCGAACGAGTGTTTTGTAAGCAACCTCCTTTGTTGATGGACTACATTTTCTAAGAACTCTCCCAATGAATCTCAACCTGGCACCCGCCTTACCATCAATTAATTTTATATGATCATTCCACTTCAGATCGTTCTATAGGCATACTCCCAGATATTTTACAGAAGTAACTGCTACCAGCGTTTCTTCCGCTACCATATAATCATACAGTGAAGGTTCTTTCTTTCTGTGTATTCGCATTACATTACATTTGTCTATGTTAGGGGTAAGTTGCCACTCCCTGCACCAAGTTCCTATCCGCTACAGATCTTCCTGCATTTCGCTGCAACTTCTCCGTATACCACAGCATCATCCGCGAATAGCCGCATGGATCTTCCGACAGTGTCTACTAGGTCATTTATATATATTGTGAAAAGCAATGTTCAAAAATGTGTGTGAAATCTTATGGGACTTAACTGCTAAGGTCATCAGTCCCTAAGCTTACACACTACTTAACCTAAATCATCCTAAGGACAAACACACACACCCATGCCCGAGGGAGGATTCGAACCTCCTTCGGGACCAGCCACACAGTCCATGACTGCAGCGCCTTAAACCGCTCGGCTAATCCCGCGCGGCGATAAGCAATGGTCCCATACACTGCCCTGTGGCACACCAGAGGTTACTATAACGTCTGTAGACGTCTTTCCATTGAGAATAACATGCTGTGTTCTGTTTGCTAAAAACTCTTCAATCCAGCCACACAGCTGGTCTGATATTCCGTAGGCTCTTACTTTGTTTATCAGAAGACAGTGCGGAACTGTATCGAACTCCTTCCGGGAGTCTTCTATGCGTTTCTCTATTCGCTTTAACACAGTGTAAAACACACTTCGACTCGCCTGTACCCCATACTTCTACCGTATACGGCCTTAAAATTCGTATCATTTTCTCTCCAGCTACTCTGAAACAAGCGAATTTGACACTCTTGATTTACTACCGATAGAGTCTGACGTGGAAAAATGGCCAGTGCGTTAATGCCTCCGATGGGGAGAACTGTGTTGCCTTACACCTTAAATTTGGTGCGCTGTCAGTCATAGCCGAGCTTTCACGGAAAACAGATCACAAACGAATTCCGCCACATTCCGCAACCCCGTCATTAGATCCGCTCTTATTACAAAGGAGACGCTATGATTACGCAGCTCGAGAAGCAAGGAGCGGGGGATATAAATTGAAAGAGCCCATCCCTCAACTGGCCGGTACGGTTCGCGCGCGGCGCGGACACGCCAAGGAGCGGCAGTCGGCGAGAGGGAAGGACAGACGCCGCGCCGGCGCATCCCCAACAAATCACGGCGGAAAGCCTGCAATCAGGGGCCGCGGCGAGCAGCCCGGCTCCCACGGAATCGTAGAGCAACCGTAAAAACGTGATTGATGAAATATGTAATTAAAAACCTGTTTCCTGCGGGCGAGTGGGGAGTGGGGAAGATGTTTTCCCAAAACAGACTTTTGTTTTACGACTCAAACAAACTGGCGCGAAACACTTTTGCAAAAAAGAGAAAGGCGGACGGAAGGCTGGGAAACTGGGACGGGCAGCGAGCAGGACTTTCGCTGTGGCGCGCGGCGCCGCAGTAAATCGCGGCCAGCGGGAGTTTTCTTTTCTTTGGCGGCCACCCTCCGCCGGCCACCCTTTCGTCGGCACCGGCGCGGCGCGGCGCCGTTTAATAAGAAACACGACAGGCGGACGGGTGTCGTATTTCAAAAGATTGAGACGCGCGTGGCAGCACTGCGGAGTGTGGTTTCCTTTTTTGAAGCCCGGGGCTCGGCACATGGCGAGGGCCAAACCGGGCGCCGTACGTTCCGCCGTCGCTGAGTTACGACCGCCTGTCTAATGGAGCGCCGGCTCCGGCTTCACATTCGACACTGCAGCGATCTGACGTGGCAGTGCCGCAACAGGTCTTCTGTTGTACACTACCGTAACGCTTGCAGTGCGGTCTTCATCTGCGTCTGTATTCCAACAGCCACTGTCCGGTGTGTGATGGAGGGCTCATTTTCTTACGTTAATATCTATACATAAAGGCAATGTCCCGGCTGACTTACTCACTTACTGACTCATCACCGTCTAGCCGAGACCCAAAGAATGTTGTTGTTGTTGTGGTCTTCAGTCCTGAGACTGGTTTGATGCAGCTCTCCATGCTGCTCTATCCTGTACAAGCTTCTTCATCTCCCAGTACTTACTGCAACCTACATCCTTCTGAATCTGCTTAGTGTATTCATCTCTTGGTCTCCCTCTACGATTTTTACCCCTCACGCTGCCCTCCAATGCTATATTGGTGATCCCTTGATGCCTTAGAACATGTCCTACCTACCGATCCCTTCTTCTCGTCAAGTTGTGCCACAAACTCCTCTTCTCTCCAATTCTATTCAATACCTCCTCATTATTTATGTGATCTACCCATCTAATCTTCAGCATTCTTCTGTAGCACCACATTTCGAAAGCTTCAATTCTCTTCTTGTCCAAACTATTTATCGTCCATGTTACACTTCCATACATGGCTACACTCCATACAAATACTTTCAGAAACGACTTCCTGACACTTAAATCTATACTCGATGTTAACAAATTTCTCTTCTTCAGAAACGCTTTCTTTGCCATTGCCAGTCTACATTTTATATCCTCTCTACTTCGACCATCACCAGTTATTTTGCTCCCCAAATAGCAAAACTCCTTTACTACTTTAAGTGTCTCATTTCCTAATCTAATTCCCTCAGCATCACCGAGTTAACTCGACTACTTTCCATTATCCTCGTTTTGCTTTTGTTGATGTTCATCTTATATACTCCTTTCAAGACACTGCCCATTCCGTTCAACTGCTCTTCCAAGTCCTTTGCTGTCTCTGACAGAATTACAATGTCATCGGCGAACCTCAAAGTTTTTATTTCTTCTCCGTGGATTTTAATACCTACTTCGAACTTTTCTTTTGTTTCCTTTACTGCTTGCTCAATATTCAGATGAGTAACATCGGGGAGAGGATACAACCCTGCCTCACTCCCTTCCCAACCTCTGCTTCCCTTTCATGCCCCTCGACTCTTATAACTGCCATCTGGAGTCTGTACAAATTGTAAATAACCTTTCGCTCCCTGTATTTTACCCCTGCCACCTTCAGAATTTGAAAGAGAGTATTCCAGTCAACACTGTCAAAAGCTTACTCGAAAGTGTACAAATGCTAGAAACTTAGGTTTGCCTTTCCTTAATCTAGCTTCTAAGATAAGTCGTAGGGTCAGTATTGCCTCACGAGTTCCAATATTTCTACGCAATCCAAACTGATCTTCCCCGAGGTCCGCTTCTACCAGATTTTCCAATCGTCTGTAAAGAATTGGCGTTAGTATTTGGCAGCTGTGACTTATTGAACTGATAGTTCGGTAATTTTCACATCTGTCAACACCTGCTTTCTTTGGGATTGGAATTATTATATTCTTCTTGAAGTCTGAGGGTATTTCGCCTCTCTCATACATCTTGCTCACCACATGGTAGAGTTTTGTCAGGACTGGCTCTCCCAAGGCCGTCAGTAGTTCTAATGGAATGTTGTCTACTTCCGGGGCCTTGTTTCGACCAGACCTGAGTCTGAAATATGCAGAGTGTGTTTATCTTATACTGCAGGCGTCGTTTAAGAAGGGACTTTTCGAAATTCCACCCTTAAGGGGATGAAAGAGGAGACGAAAGGGTTTTTGAAAATATTTTGCCATTAATCCAATTTTGATGCTAGAGTTACAAAAATTGGTACTTGGCTTTTCGGTCAGAAATAAAGAAATACGTGTTTCAGCATTTTTGGAAACTGAACCTCCATGGGGGTGAAATTGATGGTGAAGTTGTTTTTGAAAACAAATCATTATTAAAGAAGTGCTTAAGCTCTTTTAAAGCTTCATTTATGAAAATCGTTATTTGACTTTTCAGTCAGAAATATAAAAAAACACCTGTTTCATTGTTTTTGGAAATTCAGCCCCTAATGTGGTGAAATAAGGAATGAATGTTTTTGTGGGAATATTCCATTACGAAAGTATTTTCGAAGGTAAGTGTATGAAAATTCTAACTTCTCGGTTAGAAATGAAATATGACGTCTTTCAGAGTTTTTGGAAATTCAGCCCATAAGGGGGCGACATAGGGCCTGACTGGTTCATTTACTCATCACTGCACATCCCAAACCACTAAGAACAGGAACTTGAAAATTGGAGGGAGTGTTCACCTTGTAGTATAGGAATCCTTTACAAAGGGATTGTTCAAAATTCCACCCTAAGGAGGTGAAGTAAAGGATGAAAGGTTTATTGTAAATATATCGCTGTTACGGCAATTTTGATGCTAGAACTACAAAAATTTGTTTTTGAATTCGCTGTCAAAAATCGAAGTATCTGCATCAGCATTTTCGGAAATCGAACCAGAGGGGAACAGTAGTGGGTGACAGGCGTTATGGAAAATAAATCGTTACTCAAGTGCTAACAAAGCATTTTTGCGAATCCAATCTTTATGGAAAGTCATTCCCCTAAGGCGGCGAAGTAGGGGATCGAAATTTATAAGAAAATATTACATTACCAAAGAATTTTTTAAGCTACATCTAAGAAAATTTGTATTTGGATTATTGGTTAGAAAGACAAATACATCTTTCAATGTTTTCGGTAGTTCAGCCCCTAAGGACGTGAAATAGGGGATGAAAATTTTTATGAAAATATCTCATTATATCACATTTTTAAAGCTGAATCTATGAAGATCGGTATTTAACTTATAAGTAAACATGTGTTACGGGATGAAAGTTTCTATGGAAATACCACCACAAGAACTCAAAAGGCAGGATTAACAACGATCTCCGAGTCTAGCTGCCAGAATCGCTTTTCTGACAGATGTAAATTCGGAAAAGACGATGCTCCTATGGCCTCAGTTAGGTTGCAAAGCTTAGAAAATGTTGCAATTTGTGAACAACATAAAAATTTGATTGAAGGGAAACAAAAAAGTCTGTGCAGACCATACAGTGAACGCGAGCAAAGCAGTGATCGCTAAACTAGTCGTTGATAAAGGCGGAAATAACGTCGAGTGTGCCCCGCAGAAGTGTGTTGGGACCCTTGTTGTTCATGTTGTAAATTCATGGTCTAATGAATCTGGTCGTAAAAAATTCATCACAATTTGAGAAGAATAGTGATACACGTACAAACTAGAAGAAAAAAAGACTTTTACTACCCATTATTAAAAACTGTCAATGGCTCATAGAGGAGTTCGATATGCAAGAACAAAAATTTTTCATTATATCCCCAAGACCACAAAATTTCTAACAGTCAGCAAACCTAAACTTCTCTCTCCAGGATGACTCCTATTCCATGGCCACATTTCTACTTTAAAATTGGTAGCCTAAAAAAAATAATGTTATAAATGTTGTGGCATGAGTAGGACTAAAAAGATAGCGTGTTCATTATAATTAACATTAATTATGTATCATGCATACCCGTAAACTTACTAGTGCCACATTATTTCGATAAAAGAATCGTTCAAATGATCTATGCAACATGTAACTAACTAACTAAATAGTAAACTCAGACTTTTCGCAAAGATAGAGTTACCTATAATGATGTAGTGTCTGGAAGAACTGCACAAATATTCAGTCACATCTTCATAAGATTTCAAAGTGGTGGAAAGACTGGCATCTTGCATTAAATGTTCAGAAATATATGACTATGTATTCATGCTACGAAAAAAAAACGTAGCATCCTATAAATATCAGCGAGTCGTATTTAAAATTGGTCACCTCGTACAAATTGCTGGGTGGAACAATCTTATCGAAAAATCGCACAGGCAGTTGTCTGTAGTATAATGAGTACTGAACGAATGGTTACGAGACAGACTCTGAGGGGTAGTGTACCAAGAAGACAAAGGTACGAGTCCTGCCGGAAGGACTCCACTATGGGAAGATCGTAAGATTGTTCTACTTGCTCTGACAAATAGATGGATGACAACAGCTGGAATCCGGGAATCCGGGCATAGGTTACAGGCTGTGATGCCACTAACGAAGCCGGCCGAAGTGGCCGTGCGGTTAAAGGCGCTACAGTCTGGAACCGCAAGACCGCTACGGTCGCAGGTTCGAATCCTGCCTCGGGCATGGATGTTTGTGATGTCCTTAGGTTAGTTAGGTTTAACTAGTTCTAAGTTCTAGGGTACTTATTACCTCAGCAGTTGAGTCCCATAGTGCTCAGGGCCATTTGAACCATTTGAGCCACCACTAACGACCGGCAAGAAATTATTAAAAGTAGGTTTCAATCTCGAGTTGCCAAGCATCGATTACTACTGACATCAACCCACAGACTTGCGTAGTGTAGACCCATAGTCAACTGGGATACTGAGCGGCATTCCGTAGCGTTCAGAAGTGGGTTTCGCTTCTGTTTGTGGCGGTCATATTCACGCCATCGTGTGCGTAGAAGACTTGGTGAAGGCCAAGACGAAGCAACGATTCTCGACACCCGTACCTCTCCATCTCTTGGACTCAAGATGTTGAGAGTTTTCGGATATGACACCAGAATTGCTTCGGTATTTATTGAAAGAAGGGAGAATCCTCAGCAGTATAAGACAAGAATGATAAACCTTGTTCCCATACTCTTCATTACTAGTTTACCAAATGGCATATTCCAGCAGGGCAATGGAGGCCTCACACTGCAGTTCACAGCATAAGCACCTTGAGGAGTGTACAGATCCTCCACTGGCTGCCCAGTCCCCTGATTCATCATTCATAGAGCATGAACAGAGTATGATGGGAACACGTATACTTGCGTACCAGCCTCATGCTAGACATCCTCATGAAGTAACACGGCATATGTTTCAAGCACAGTAACAGAAAAATGTTTGCCTGCTATGGTTATTTATAGATAGCCATTGCACAGTAAGGTTATTAAGGAAACACTTGCTGTGACAGGACGTACAACAACAGAAATGCTGCAATATAATACGAAATAACAAACAACATTTATTCATTTATTAAGAGTACACTACAGTATACGCTGTCCATTCATATCAACGTTACCACCCGTCAAAAGCCTGAGTAGGCACCTTTTGCTCCGTGGACCACTGCAGGACGTGCAGGAAGAAGAGTGGTTATGGAAGGCATCGACAAGGATATTAAGCCATGTCGACATCAGCGTCGTGACCAGCTGCGCTACGTTTCTCATTTGAGGATCCATGGCGCGAACAGTCCGATCGAGATGGTCCCACAGAATCTCGACTGGGTTTAAATCCGGCGAGTTTGTTGGCCAGGGCGGTACGGTTAACTCATCCTGACGCTCTTCGAACCACGCATATACACTTCGAGCTGAGTGACATGTTGCCATGTACTGCTGGTACATCCAACGTCCCGAGAAAAAAACAAACTGCATGTAGGGGTGGACATGAAATCCAAGGATAAATGCATACTTGTGTAGATCCATTGTGTCCTCCAGAATGACGAGACCACCCAGCTAATGCCACGAAGAAGTTCCCCAGATCATAAGGCTCCTTTCTGGGTGCAGGACGTTTAGTTTCAGACGTTTCACGTCGTACACGCCAACGGCCATGTGTTCGACGGGGCACAAATCTTGACTCTTCAGCTCAGTGGTCCAGTTGCGGTATTAGAATGCAAATACCAGCTTTCGTCGTCTTTGAACAGGACTCAGCATGGACACATAAACAGGGCGTCTGCTGCAGAGGCCCATACCCAGGAACGTTCACTGAACGGTCATTCAGGAGACAGTGTCGAAAAAATTGCTCTAAGCGCTATGAGACTTAACATCTGAGGTCATCAGTCTCCTAGACTTATAACTACTTAAACCTAACCAACCTAAGGACATCACACACATCCATACCCGAGGCAGGATTCGCACCTGCGACCGTAGCAGCAGCGCGGTTCTGGACTGAAGCGCCTAGAACCACTCGGTCACAAGCGGCCGGCGAGACAGTGTCGGTAGCCCCTTAGTTCACATGAGCGGTCAGTTGCTTAACAGATGTCTATTCACACGTAAACATATCCGCAACCGCCGTTCACCCCTGTCATCTATGGCCCGTCGTGGAGCAGTTGCATAGGCGCCGGTTTTGGATAGTGCGAGTTTGCCATGCATAGTGTGCGTTAACGACGGCGACGCGCGAACAGTTTAAAAACTTGGCAGTTTCTGAAAATCTTTCATCATAGGCCTGAAAGCTCATAATGATGGGCGTTTTGGACGTCAGATAAATCACTCTGTTTCAGACTTACGACAACGACTGCACTGTTTTCTGTGTCTCCCGAGACGTTTTGTATGCCTCCTATATGTGGTGCTGCCACCTGCCGTCTACGAGTGATTACTGAACACTCCCGCGAAAATAGGCGGTTGTCACATTAACGTGAATGAACCGTGTAGTATTTAACGCGAATTATCATGTGTCGCTTGCTGTGTTAAACCTAATACAGCGATGTCTAAATAACTTTGCTGTCTCTTGGCAGTCTATATCTTGGCGCTATAACTGATAGTAATTGTTCAGACACTCTGCTACTTCTCCAAGTTTTCTGTAAATAGCGACTGCTAACTCGTTAGGTAGGCTTCAGAGTACTGTACTGATCTGGTGCAGACACTGAACTCAACTGTCTAATTCCTGCTTCGTGACTAACTGCTGGTGAGAAACGGTTTGAGTGTCCGCAGCACATCGTGTTTTGGTGCCTCTTGGCAGAAAGATTTGCGTATCCGCCAGTACAAGGTGGAAATGAAATATCCACTGTTGACAGTAGGCGTATGGCGGCTGGACGTGCACAGCTCCCTGTAGGGAAAGGCGCAGAATCAGGAAGAGGTGCAAGTTCATGAGAGCTATCTTCAGGCTGCTGCTGAGAGCTGAGAGGCGCCAGGCGAGTGGTTGTGCCTGTGCAGTGGCGGTCTCTCGCTGTATATGTGTGTGTTTCTTGCTTGGTACACAACAGTAAGAAACGCCTCGAGATGACGTTCACATGCTACAAATTCAATGATGCAACAGAAGTTATGGGATACCTCCTGATACCGTGTCGGACCTCCTTTTGCCCAGCCTAGTGCAGCAACTCGACGTGGCATGCACTCAACAAAAAAAAATGGTTCAAATGGCTCTGAGCACTATGGGACTTAACTTCTGAGGTCATCAGTCCCCTAGAACTTAGAACTACTTAATCCTAACTAACCTAAGGACATCACACACATCCATGCCCGAGGCAGGATTCGAACCTACGACCGTAGCGGTCTCG
This sequence comes from Schistocerca piceifrons, assembly GCF_021461385.2. Taxonomy (NCBI): domain Eukaryota; kingdom Metazoa; phylum Arthropoda; class Insecta; order Orthoptera; family Acrididae; genus Schistocerca; species Schistocerca piceifrons. Next base: position 477,319,794 of record NC_060138.1, on the reverse strand, counting down.
CGGTTCCAGACTGTAGCGCCTAGAACCGCTCGGCCACCCCGGCCGGCCTGCACTCAACAAGTCGTTGGAAGTCCCCTGCAGAAATATTGAGCCATGCTGCCTCTACAGCCGGCCGTAACTGCGGAAGTGTTGCCGGTGCAGGATGTTGTTTACAAACGGACCTCTCGAATATTTCGCACAAATTTTCGATAGGATTCATTTCGGGCAACTTGGGTGACCAAACAATTCCCTCGAACTGTCCAGAATGTTCTTCAAACCAATTACGAACCATTGCTGCCCGGTGAGATGGCGCATTGTCATCCACAAAAATTGCATCGTTATTTTGGAACACGAAGTCCATGAATGGCTGCATATGGTCTCCAAGTACCCAAATATAATCATTTCCTGCCAGTGATCGGTTCATTTGCACCAGAAAACCCAGTCGATTCCTTGTAAACACATTCCATACCATTACCGCAGCCATCACCAGCTTCCACAGTGCCTTGTTGACAACTTGGGTTCATGGCTTCCTGCGGTCTGCGCCCCACACGAACCCTACTATCAGCTCTTACCAATTGAAATCCGGACTCACCTGACCAGGCCACGGTTTCCCAGTCGTCTAGGGTCCAACCAATAAGGGTACGAGCCCAGGAAAGTTGCTGCAGTCGACGTCGTGCTGTTAGCAATGGCACTCGTGTCGGTCGTCATAGGTCATTAACGTCACATTTTTGTTACCTCAAAATCTTGAGATTTCAATGTTATAGTTAGCTGTCGGGTCTTGTCAAGCTATCTTTCTTTTAGTCATGAAATATAGACTAATGACAATTGTGTAACACAGTAACATGGCCCACCCTCATTCGTCATTTTGTTTTTTGTTCATTCAGAGTGAAATGTTGAATTAGTTAAACTTTTGCAACATAGCGTTTTTTTTTTCTTTTTTTTTTTTTTTTGCAAATATGCAGAACATCCAGAAGATTTTTTTACCGATCCAGAACGCTGTTTTCGAATCAGTGGCCTCCGTATGGACTTATTTAAACGATTCAAAGTGATCCTGGATGTGGTTTCGAGTGGCAACAACACGGATGCTGAGAAATTTGATGCCTTTGCTCCCGAAACTGCGAAAATGTACACAGATTTGTATGGCTCGTATCTTACGCCACCAATTCTTCACAAAGTTTTAATGCATGGTACAGAAAGATGTCTAGAGCCATTCTACGTCTAGACCACTTGTCGGAGGAAGCAGCTGAGTCCCACGACAAGCACATACGGCAATATAGAACAAATTTTGTTCGTAAATTTTCACCTAAGGATTGTAATACAGATGTGCTACACAGTTTGTTGCCGGCTATCGTGGCCGAGAGGTTCTAGGCGCTACGGTCTTGGAACCGCGCGACTGCTACGGTCGCAGGTTCGAATCCTGCCTCGGTCATGGAACTGTGTGATGTCCCTAGGTTAGTTAGGTTTAATTAGTACTAAATTCTAGGGGACTGATGACCTCAGAAGTTAAGTACCATAGTGCTCAGAGCCATTTGAACCATTTGAACACAGTTTGTTATTAAGTTCAGACTCATATTTACGTTGTAGCACACCAAAGAATAATAAGAAAGGTGTTCCATATTAACAAGAGGCAATCAGTCAACTAGTAGCAAGCACACCATCTTCTCCTCTTGATGAAAATAATAGCGATGAAACTACAGTGCAAGGCAAAGATGGCCAACACACTGACACTGAATAACGGTATGTCGCAATAGTTTACATGTCAAGTTCGTGTATTTTGTAAAGTAAGATATAATTAAGGTCAAAGAAGTATTTCGCTTAATCCCATCGCGGAAAATGGCATGAAATAATTTTGATGTTGCGGGGGTCGACCCTGCTGTCAGTGACACGCCATAAAGTCCGCAACACAGTCAAAGAAAGCCGCTTCACCATCACCTCCATAACTACCTGACTGCCTACAGTTTAATTTCGCTATCCGAAACTGCACGAGTCTCCTTGTTTACTCCCTGGACTTGTACCTTTTGCTCTTCTGTTGTTGTTGTTGTAGTCTTCAGTCCTGAGACTGGTTTGATGCAGCTCTCCATGCTACTCTATCCTGTGCAAGCTTCTTCATCTCCCAGTACCTACTGCTACCTACATCCTTCTGAATCTGCTTAGTGTATTCATCTCTTGGTCTCCCTCTACGATTTTTACCCTCCACGCTGCCCTCCAATACTAAGTAGGTAATCCATCGATGTCTCAGAACATGTCCTACCAACCGATCCCTTCTTCTACTCAAGTTATGCCACAAGCTCCTCTTCTCCAAAATTCTGTTCAATACCTCCTCATTAGTTATGTGATCTACCCATCTAATCTTCAGCATTCTTCTGTAGCACCACATTTCGAAAGCTTCAATTCTCTTCTTGTCTAAACTATTCATCGTCCACGTTTCACTTCCATACATGGCTACACTCCATACAAATACTTTCAGAAACGACTTCCTGACATTTAAATCTGTACTCGATGTTAACAAATTTCACTTCTTCAGAAACGCTTTCCTTGCCATTGCCAGTCTACATTTTATATCCTCTCTACTTCGACCATCATCAGTTATTTTGCTCCCCAAATAGCAAAACTCCTTTACTACTTTAAGTGTCTCATTTCCTAATCTAATTCCCTCAGCATCACCCGACTTAATTAGACTACATTCCATTACCCTCGTTTTGCTTTTGTTGATGTTCATCTTATACCTTCTTTTCAAGACACTGTCCATTCCGTTCAACTGCTCTTCCAAGTCCTTTGCTGTCTCTGACAGAATTACAATGTCATCGGCGAACCTCAAAGTTTTTATTTCTTCTCCGTGGATTTTAATACCTACTCCGAACTTTTCTTTTGTTTCCTTTACCGCTTGCTCAATATTCAAATGAATTACATCGGGGAGAGGATACAACCCTGCCTCACTCCCTTCCCAACCACTGCTTCCCTTTCATGCCCCTCGACTCCTATAACTGCCATCTGCTTTCTGTACAAATTGTAAATAGCCTTTCGCTCCCTGTATTTTACTCCTGCCACCTTCAGAATTTGAAAGAGAGCATTCCAGTCAACATTGTCAAAAGCTTTCTCTAAGTCTACAAATGCTAGAAACGTAGGTCTGTCTTTCCTTAATCTTTCTTCTAAGATAAGTCGTAGGGTCAGTATTGCCTCACGTGTTCCAACATTTCTACGGAATCCAAATTGATCTTCCCCGAGGTTGGCTTCTATCAGATTTTCCATTCGTCTGTAAAGAATTGGCGTTAGTATTTTGCAGCTGTGACTTATTAAACTGATAGTTCGGTAATTTTCACGTCTGTCAACACCTGCTTTCTTTGGGATTGGAATTATTATATTCTTCTTGAAGTCTGAGGGTATTTCGCCTGTCTCATACATCTTGCTCACCAGATGGTAGAATTTTGTCGGGACTGGCTCTCCCAAGGCTGTCAGTAGTTCTAATGGAATGTTGTCTATTCCTGGGCCTTGTTTCGACTCAGGTCTTTCAGTGCTCTGTCAAACTCTTCACGCAGTATCATATCTCCTATTTCATCTTCATCTACATCCTCTTCCATTTCCATAATTTGTCCTCAAGTACATCGCCCTTGTATAGACCCTCTGTATACTCCTTCCACCTTTCTGCTTTCCCTTCTTTGCTTAGAACTGGGTTTCCATCTGAGCTCTTGATATTCATACACGTCGTTCTCTTATCTCCAAAGGTCTCTTTAATTTTCCTGTAGGCGGTATCTATCTTACCCCTAGTGAGATAGGCCTCTACATCCTTACATTTGTCCTCTAGCCATCCCTGCTTAGCCATTTTGCACTTCCTGTCGATATCATTTTTGAGACGTTTGTATTTCTTTTTGCCTGCTTCATTTACTGCATTTTTATATTTTCTCCTACCATCAATTAAATTCAATATTTCTTCTGTTACCCAAGGGAACCTACCAGCCCTCGTCTTTTTACCTATTTGATCCTCCGCTGCCATCACTATTTCATCCCTCAAAGCTACCCATTCCTCTTCTACTGTATTTCTTTCCCCCATTCCTGTCAATTGTTCCCTTATGCTCTCCCTGAAACTCTGTACAACCTCTGGTTCTTTCAGTTTATCCAGGTCCCATCTCCTTAAATTCCCACCTGTTTGTAGTTTCTTCAGTTTTAATCTACAGTTCATAACCAATAGATTGTGGTCAGAGTCCACATCTGCCCCTGGAAATGTCTTACAATTTAAAATCTGGTTCCTAAATCTCTGTCTTACCATTATATAATCTATCTGATACCTTTTAGTATCTCCAGGGTTCTTCCATGTATACAACCTTCTTTCATGATTCTTGAACCAGGTGTTAGCTATGATTAAGTTATGCTCTGCACAAAATTCTACCAGGCGGCTTCCTCTTTCATTTCTCTCCCCCAATCCATATTGACCTACTATGTTTCCTTCTCTCCCATTTCCTACACTCGAATTCCAGTCACCCATGACTATTAAAGTTTCGTCTCCCTTCACTACCTGAATAATTTCTTTTATCTCATCGTACATTTCATCAATTTCTTCATCATCTGCAGAGCTAGTTAGCATATAAACTTGTACTACTGTAGTACGCGTGGGCTTCGTGTCCATCTTGGCCACAATAATGCGTTCACTATGCTGTTTGTAGTAGCTTACCCGTACTCCTATTTTTTATTCATTATTAAACTTACTCCTGCATTACCCCTATTTGATTTTGTATTTATAACCCTGTACTGGTATAAATTTTCTTTATTGCGAGAACGTGATGTGACCCTGGCATTTAGAGTGGAAGCCGGTTTCGACTCAGTTGTCCACTTCTAACGACTGAAAGTCCGTTCGAAGAAGTCAGTTTCTTTAATATCAGTGTCTGTTGTATATGTGCGGCAACCGTGGCGCTGTATATTCGCTTTTGAAACAGACGCCGGCCCTGGTGGCCGAGCGGTTCTAGGCGCTTCAGTCTGGAACCGCGCGACGGCTACGGTCGCAGGTTCGAATCCTGCCTCGGGCATGGATGTGTGTGATGTCCTTAGGTTAGTTAGGTTTAAGCGGTTCTAAGTTCTACGGCACTGATGACCTCCGATGTTAAGTCCCATATTCCTCAGAGCCTTTTTTTTTTGTTGAAACAGTTACATAATGGCACTTCTGTCATTCATATGGAGCACGGCGGTCAGAGACGTGATGGTGAACACCAGATAAACTTCTTCATCTACATTTCTCGGAGTGTACTTCCTACACTTTCTGTGCGTGGAAAAAGGGTTGTTGGTAAGCTTCTTTGTGAAGTCAAATCTTTCTAATTGTACATTGAAAGGCGTCTGATGTTAGTCACCTAATTTCCGTATATTCGTGACGTGTCAGTAGACATTTGTCTGCCTCAAAGATCCGTAGTCAGCTATGTGCCTCTGATTAGTACACCTCTGGATGGAATCAGTAGATTATGCCTTACCTAACTGTGCGAACTTTGACGAGAAGACTCCGCCAATAGGTAAAATTGGGGGCCAGAATTTGTTCGCTAGGTCAGTGGGTGCAAGGTAAAGGCACTCCTGCCTTCCGTTTGCTGCCGTGGCGCCGACGTTGCGACACTACCTTGTAGTACAGACGCGTTGTCTTCCGATTGTGAATTGGGTACATTCAGCCGACTTCGTTCTGGTAGCTTGCAAGTAGACTATATAACTACTCTTCCTCTCATCAAATAATATTTTTCTGACTGCAGCATCCGGAGCGTAAAGCAAAGCCATATGGTCCGTTCAGTTGGAGTTACATATGAAATATGGTATCTTCAATTCAGAGATTGAAAATTATGAAATTTATCGGTAATTGGGAATCTTTCTGACATTAGTTGCATTATGTGTGAAGGTACTGCCTATTGGTGGCACTTGAAAATTTGTGCCGGACTCGGACTCGAACCCCGATCTCCAGCTTCCGGCGAGTGGTCCCCTAAACCACATCGGCTAACCTAGCTCGTTTCCACAACTCAGCCAAACGTCTATATATGATACTCCCTGGCTTGCACCTATAAGTGGATTCCCGCCACAGGCTTTCAAGGAGTCAAACGTATTCAACGCTAGTATTATGCTCATCATACTGCCGTCGAGGCTTGTAAAACTTAGTTTTAACAATTTTTGGAGAAACAGACATTGGTGACGATCTTGCACTAAATTTTCGAAATTTATTTGTAATTGCGGAATCCTTCTGACATTAGCTGCATTAGCAAAGAAGATACTAGCTATTAGTGACACATGAAAATTAGTCAAAAAGATTCAGCAACTGCGAATAAATTTCTTAAGTTTACTACAGCTGCAAGATCGTCAACAATATCTGTTTCTTCGCACACTCTTAAAAATAATTACTGAACGTTATTTTACGTGTGAGCGTAATTTCGGATTTCCACGGCCTTATATTCTTTCCTTCTGATTGTTGTTGTTGTTGTGGTCTTCAGTCCTGAGACTGGTTTGATGCAGCTCTCCATGCTACTCTATCCTGTGCAAGCTTTTTCATCTCCCAGTACCTACTGCAACCTACATCCTTCCGAATCTGCTTAGTGTATTCATCTCTTGGTCTCCCTCTACGATTTTTACCCTCCACGCTGCCCTCCAATACTAAATTGGTGATCCCTTGGTGCCTCAGAACATGTCCTACCAACCGATCCCTTCTTCTGGTCAAGTTGTGCCACAAACTTCTCTTCTCCCCAATCCTATTCAATACTTCCTCATTAGTTATGTGATCTACCCATCTAATCTTCAGCATTCTTCTGTAGCACCACATTTCGAAAGCTTCTATTCTCTTCTTGTCCAAACTATTTATCGTCCATGTTTCACTTCCATACATGGCTACACTCCATACGAATACTTTCAGAAATGACTTCCTGACACTTAAATCAATACTGGATGTTAACAAATTTCTCTTCTTCAGAAACGCTTTCCTTGCCATTGACAGCCTACATTTTATATCCTCTCTACTTCGACCATCATCAGTTATTTTGCTCCCCAAATAGCAAAACTCCTTTACTACTTTAAGTGCCTCATTTCCTAATCTAATTCCCTCAGCATCACCCGACTTAATTAGACTACATTCCATTATCCTTGTTTTGCTTTTGTTGATGTTCATCTTATATCCTCCTTTCAAGACACTGTCCATTCCATTCAACTGTTCTTACAAGTCCTTTGCTGTCTCTGACAGAATTACAATGTCATCGGCGAACCTCAAAATTTTTATTTCTTCTCCATGAATTTTAACACCTACTCCGGATTTTTCTTTTGTTTCCTTTACTGCTTGCTCAATATACAGATTGAACAACATCGGGGAGAGGCTACAACCCTGTCTTACTCCCTTCCCAACCACTGCTTCCCTTTCATGTCCCTCGACTCTTATAACTGCCATCTGGTTTCTGTACAAATTGTAAATAGCCTTTCGCTCCCTGTATTTTACTCCTGCCACCTTTAGAATTTGAAAGAGAGTATTCCAGTCAACATTGTCAAAAGCTTTCTCTAAGTCTACAAATGCTAGAAACGTAGGTTTGCCTTTCCTTAATCTTTCTTCTAAGATAAGTCGTAAGGTCAGTATTGCCTCACGTATTCCAGTGTTTCTACGGAATCCAAACTGATCTTCCCCGAGGTTGGCATCTACTAGTTTTTCCATTCGTCTGTAAAGAATTCGTGTTAGTATTTTGCAGCTGTGACTTATTAAGCTGATGGTTCGGTAATTTTCACTTCTGTCAACACCTGCTTTCTTTGGGATTGGAATTATTATATTCTTCTTGAAGTCTGAGGGTATTTCGCCTGTTTCATACATCTTGCTCACCAGATGGTAGAGTTTTGTCAGGACTGGCTCTCCCACGGCCGTCAGTAGTTCCAATGGAATATTGTCTACTCCGGGGGCCTTGTTTCGACTCAGGTCTTTCAGTGCTCTGTCAAACTCTTCACGCAGTATCATATCTCCCATTTCATCTTCATCTACATCCTCTTCCATTTCCATAATATTGTCCTCAAGTACATCGCCCTTGTATAGACCCTCTGTATACTCCTTCCACCTTTCTGCTTTCCCTTCTTTGCTTAGAATTGGGTTTCCATCTGAGCTCTTGATATTCATACACGTCGTTCTCTTATCTCCAAAGGTCTCTTTAATTTTCCTGTAGGCGGTATCTATCTTACCCCTAGTGAGATAGGCCTCTACATCCTTACATTTGTCCTCTAGCCATCCCTGCTTAGCCATTTTGCACTTCCTGTCGATCTCATTTTTGAGACGTTTGTATTCCTTTTTGCCTGTTTCACTTACTGCATTTTTATATTTTCTCCTTTCATCAATTAAATTCAATATTTCTTCTGTTACCCAAGGATTTCTACTAGCCCTCGTCTTTTTACCTACTTGATCCTCTGCTGCCTTCACTATTTCATCCTTCAAAGCTACCCATTCCTCTTCTGCTGTATTTATTTCCCCCATTCCTGTCAATTGCTCCCTTATGCTCTCCCTGAAACTCTGTACAACCTCTGGTTCTTTTAGTTTATCCAGGTCCCATCTCCTTAAATTCCCACCTTTTTGCAGTTTCTTCAGTTTTAATCTACAGGTCATAACCAATAGATTGTGGTCAGAGTCCACATCTGCCCCTGGAAATGTCTTACAATTTAAAACCTGGTTCCTAAATCTCTGTCTTACCATTATATAATCTATCTGATACCTTTTAGTATCTCCAGGGTTCTTCCATGTATACAACCTTCTTTCATGATTCTTAAACCAAGTGTTAGTTATGATTATGTTGTGCTCTGTGCAAAATTCGACCAGGCGGCTTCCTCTTTCATTTCTGTCCCCCAATCCATATTCACCTACTATGTTTCCTTCTCTCCCATTTCCTACACTCGAATTCCAGTCACCCATGACTATTAAATTTTCGTCTCCCTTCACAATCTGAATAATTTCTTTTATTTCATCGTACATTTCTTCAATTTCTTCGTCATCTGCAGAGCTAGTTGGCATATAAACTTGTACTACTGTAGTACTACTGGTCAGTGTTAAAATTATGGTTCCACGTGTACCGTAACTTCACATGTATTCACTCAAGAGTTACGTTCTCGGAAACTAACAACGTTCGTATTAATTGCATTTAAAGCCGTGAGGTAATTATCTGCCTTAATTGGAGATTACAGTTCTGATTTCCGCTACCACACTAGTTGAGAGTTTCTCAAATTATTAGCTATTGTAGCACGGAGAGAGTAAAAAAACATTTCCATACTACATTCTTTCACATGTATAGTTAGTCGTTGCATGATGTAAATTGTGAGGTTTGTAGTTATAGTTTTATTTTGTTTATCTCTTGTTAAATGTTCTGTAATTGTTCTTTTGCACGTTGCAAAAGATTTGGTTTATTCACAAATGGATCAGATTATATATAAATGGGTAACGAAATGACGAATGACCGTAAACTGTGTTCTGCGTAGTAGATTAGGACAGAAAAATTAACAGACACATAGTAATCCTTTGTGTGTAACCCGTCGTTTTCCAAATTTTATCGTTGAAACGCTATGTACACCCTGCGACAAAATCATGCTTCCCATCAGAGAAGTACACGAGCGCCCACGTTCGCTCTTTACACGACCTAAAGCTTCGCTGAGCACTGACTGCAGAAATGTGTGGCTTATGAATTAACACTGTTTGGAAATTTGTAGTAAGATATAGGACCAAACTGCTGAGATCATCGGTCCCTACTCTTACACACTATTTAGTCTAACTTAAACTAACTTACGCTAAAGGACAACACACATACACCCATGTCAGAGGGAGGACCTGAACCTCCGACGGAGGGAGCCGCTCGATCCGTGACAAGGCGCTCAAGACCGCGCGGTTACCCCGCGCGGCTAATTGACGATGTACGCACAGATATTATGCTAGCTGGACTCCTGGTAGCGCTTTGGAATTCAAGAGAGATTCCTTACTCTGATTTCAGGCGATTTTTCAAGCCTTCCTCCGCAGCACTCGACGGTCCCTGTCCATCACCATACGAAGTCGGCCTGGTCTTTGTTTAGCTACGGCTGTTCCTTCGCGTTTCGACTTCACAGTCACCTCACCAGTAATCGACTTGGGAAGCTTTAGAAAGGCTGGATTGCCTCTAATGCATTTCTTACTGAGGAGACTTCCAATACTAGTCCACGATCGAGGTCAGTAAGCTCTGCTGATAGAGCCATTCAGCTATTACTGTTTCTCTGCTGACAACTCATCACTCCCCGCATCATTTTATGCTCGTGGATCCGCCTCCCTTGACATCTAGTGGTCAGTTCCGCGTTATGCAGATGTGTCCAGATACTTCTGATCAGGTAGTGTATAGTGATACGATGATAATGGTACTACTGGTTTTTGTTTCATTCACGTACTATCTACACTACTGGCCATTAAAATTGCTACACCACGAAAATGACGTGCTACAGACGCGAAATTTAACCGACAGGAAGAAGATGCTGTGATATGCAAACGATTAGCTTTTCAGAGCATTCACGCAAGGTTGGCGCCGGTGGCGACACCCACAACTTGCTGACATGAGGACAGTTTCCAACCGATTTCTCATACACAAACAGCAGTTGACCGGCCTTGCCTGGTGAAACGTTGTTGTGATGCCTCGTGTAAAGAGGAGAAATGCGTACCATCACGTTTCCGACTTTGATAAAGGTCGGATTGTAGCCTATCGTGATTGCGGTTTATCGTATCGCGACATTGCTGCTCGCGTTGGTCGAGATCTAATGACTGTTAGCAGAATATGGAATCGGTCAGTTCAGGAGGGTAATACGTGCTGGATCCCAACGACCTCGTATCACTGGCAGTCGAGATAACAGGCATCTTATCCGCATGGCTGTAACGGATCGTGCAGCGACGTCTCGATCACTGAGTCAACAGATGGGTACGTTTGCAAGACAACAATCATCTGCACGAACAGTTCGACGACGTTTGCAGCAGCATGAACTATCAGCTCGGAGACAATTGCTGCGGTTACCCTTGACGCTGCATCATAGACAGGAGCGCCTGCGATGGTGTACTCAACGACGAACCTGGCTGCACGAATGGCAAAACGTCATTTTTTCGGATGAATCCAGGTTCTGATTACAGCATCATGATGGTTGCATCCGTGTTTGGCGACATCGCTGTGAACGCACATTGGAAGCGTGTATTCGTCACCGTCATACTGGCGTATCACCTGGCGTGATGGTATGGGGTGCCATTGGTTACACGTCTCGGTCTCCTCTTGTTCGCATAGACGGCACTTTGAACAGTGGACGTTACACTTCAGATGTGTTACGACCCGTGTCTCTACCCTTCATTCGATCCCTGCGAAACCATACATTTCAGCAGGATAATGCTCGACCGCATGTTGCAGGTCCTGTACGGGCCTTTCTGGATACAGAAAATGTTCGACTACTGCCCTGACCAGCACATTCTCCAGATCTCTCACCAATTGGAAACGTCTGGTCAATGGTGGCCGAGCAACTGGCTCGTCACAATACGCCAGTCACTACTCTTGATGAATTGTGGTATCTTGTTGAAGCTGCATGGGCAGCTGTACCTGTACACGCCATCCAAGCTCTGTTTGACTCAATGCCCAGGCGTATCAAGGCCGTTATTACGGCCAGAGGTGGTTGTTCTATGTACTGATTTCTCAGGATCTATGCATCCAAATTGCGTGAAAATGTAATCACATGTCAGTTCTAGTATAATATATTTGTCCAATGAATACCTGTTTATCATCTGCATTTCTTCTTGGTGTAGCAATTTTAATGGCCAGTATTGTAGTATATAAACAGCTGTGGACCACAGGACAACCAATCAACTGCTTTTCTATAGCGTTTGTAGTGTGTCCGTTAGTTACAGATCATTGCAGCGACTTCAAGTTTTTTTCCTTGAATTTACATTTAAAAATTGTAAATTGTTCAATTTCATATCTCTATTGTCTTCTTATCGCAAGTTCTTAGAGCTCACGGTAGGTGTTCGCGAGGTGATGCCACCAGGGTGTAAATCAGCTTGGTGGAATTTTTGGAAGTTCCTAGTGTCCTCTTTGTCAGAAACATTGGCCTATTCTCCGGAGAAAAGCGGAAACCGCACACTCCATACAAGGCTGGAAAATGATGGACAGGCTGCAATTTTGTGCCTTCTTGATTGGAAGATTACTCATTCTTTTTCACGGTCTTTCTACTCACACATTTATTGCGAGTGCCTTTTATAGTGACGCCATTACACCAGCCATAATTTCACCGCCATATACGGATCGCTGTTGTGATTGCTTTCTCTTCTCTTACGAAACAAGTCAGAGTTCGCATATTCGTGGCGAAGCACCCTGTCTCTTGTTCCATGCGGTAGTATTCAGCTTCTGAGCTTAGCCTGGAACTGAAAACTGTCATGTGTCAAGATTACCGATAACGATCACTCGCTTAGAGACAACTCTCTTAGTAGTTCATAGCAGAACTGATCCTGATGAATGATGAAAATAAAACGTCTCGCCAGACATCTGTCCTTTTTTTTTTGGGGGGGGGGGGGTCTATGGTATCTAACGTACCTACGTCAGCGAGGCTTTTACATGGGTTTTCGCTGTCTCATGAATGCTGTTTAGATTGCTCCCAGGTCTGCGATGATAAGGGCGTAAGTAATGAGGCAACATTTTATACGATCTCCAATGTGCCTGAATTATGCCAATTGTGAATTGTTCCAACGAATAAACTTTCAAACCAAGACGTATAACTGTATTAAGGTTGCATTCAGCACAATGGGTTGACCGGATGCAGTATCTTTCCGGACCCTAGAGCAGGCAGTCATGCTCATATTACTCTCTAGAGACTGATGGCAGTTGCAAATGATTCACTTTGCTACTTCGTCTCTTGTAGGATGACTGGACTTCGATAAACACTTTTTCACTGTGCAGGTTTCATCCACTTCTGTAAACTGGTGCATTTTGTTGATGACGAACGATTTTCTTATTTTTCAGTCCAGTCCTCTTCTCACATAATTTTGTAAGGGATTGGCATTTCTTGGAAATTATTAATAGTACTCTTGTAAGTGGTTTGGTAAGAAAAATCCCACAAAATACTGGTTATATCATTGGCACACAGGAAACTGAATTCATCTTCTTCAGTTCAAAACTCCAGCCTCCATCCATGTCTAGATTGCTGCTTTTTTTCTGGAGTGAAATTATAGACGCAAGTCTCAACAATACCAATCTGACATAAAAGATCAATTGAAGATTTTAACGAAGTTTAAGATGGATGAAAATGTGCTTTCGTTCAGCATTCAACGAAGGCGAAACATCAATCATCATGTTTTGTATTATGCAGCTTCCCGACCAAACTCGTTGTTAAAACTCCACCAACTTCCGATAACGCGCCGAAAAGAGAAACTTTATGGTGGTACAGTATTCTAGCTTAAAATTATAACGAAACGTACAAAAAACGACTACTATAAAAATCTGCAAACAATATGTTCCGCAGATCCAGTTTACGCTAAAATTACTGCATAGCGTAACATGAACCATAATAATAAAAATAAAAATTGTGTTGGTATAAGCAAAACATCTGTGACAAGCTGACAAATTTTCTCGATTAGCTATCATATATAGTTCTGTTGAGTATGATGTATAATTATAAATGTACAGCTAGCGATAAAGTGTGTGAAACACAATAACAGGCTACAAGGATGAGTACACTATCCTGTAAATACTGGATTCGAGACATCTGTTGGGTACTGAATGTGTATTTATTGGAAGCTACATGCAAAATAATTGAAAAATAACCTGTCAAAAGATTACGAAATGAGATATCTAAAACAAATAAATAAAACATTTGACGTGCGTTTCAATGATACCCTAAATTATGTGTAGCAAATAGGCTGGGTCAAACGTTTCTCTACTCCAAAAAATGGTTCAGATGGCTCTGAGCACTATGGGACTTAACTTCTGAGGTCATCAGTCCCCTAGAACTTAGAACTACTTAAACCTAACTAGCCTAAGGACATCACACACATCCATGCCCGAGGCAGGATTCGAACCTGCGACCGTAGCGGTCGCGCGGTTCCAGACTGTAGCGTCTAGAACCGCTCGGCCACTCCGGCCGGCCTTCTCTAATCCATTTTATTTTGTACTTTTAGACTAGTCATTCCAAAAAATATTTTAGCGTTTCTTGATCAGTTTGTTTTTATTTTTCAGGTTTTGTTCAGTAAGCATGAAATATAATAATTTAAATATCGATCGGTATGCTACTATCATTAAGAGTATAGAAATCAAGGTTTTTTCCCCTTTTCTTCCAACGTGGAAGAAAGAATGCCACAATTTCTACGCCAACGTAATTTTTTTGATATCCAGAGAACTAGGCTTCGAAGAGCTGAACTTTTTGACACTGCGTTTAAAAAGCTAACAACAGCTGTCCGTAAAATATTTCAAACTTCACTAATTAAGTTTTCTTAATTACCCTGACTACTTTATTGCAGTTAAAGGTCTTCTTTTTTTGTCAAAACGTAACCTCATGCTGGTCAGTTTGCACCACATATGTCCATATCTGACAACTCGTTTGGCTCTGAAGATTCGAACAAAAATCGATTGTGCAACTTCTAGGGGGTCTTGTTTTCGCTCCATTCGAACATCTGACTAAAAATCGTCTCTTAGAAACAAGTTTACCCTTCTTAGTGATAGAACTGAATTCGTACCTAAAGCGAATAGTTTTTGTATAAGAGGCTATACGTCAAGGTCTGCGACCGATTAGATAAGGGACAAAAAATCTTCGATGTATTGCTTCCAACTCTTTGATTTTAAAACTCCACTGCACGTTTCAGTTATCAAGCAATCATCATACGTGTAGTTCGATGTTTTTACACCGCACATATTTGTGGCATGTACATGTGCTCGTTTATCTGGACACAGCTATGTTGCAAGTAGCTTATGTGGGTTTTCCGTGCATAATTGCGTAAACACCATTGCTGCTCGCCGTTATACCACCGCCACATGTGTTTATCACGGCACATTACTGTGCCGTTGCTATGGACGTGTTTCGTAAGCTTGGAATGTAAACAACTGTTTAGCAGTTGTGTCAGTTTGCTCTTTGCCTTTGGTATGTGCGGATCTACACGCATTAGTGTGCCGTTCATGTCAACAGCTCAAATTCCATGTTGGTTTAGTTCAGTGAATCCAGAGCACCGCATAGTTTGAGACGGTATCTTAACGGACGACTTGTGGTATTGTTAAATACTTCGTGTGGGCTACATCCAAGTAAAATGTGCCATAAGTGGAAATTTCAACACCAGACGCAGAATCGGTAAGTGACATCACTCAAAATGAGCAGCAAATAAATCTTTACTTTGACGCTCTCTCCTATTACGTTGTTACTGAAGCAAAGTAAACACTCAAACGTCGCCAGTGTGGAAGTATATATAAATATACTGCAGTATATCTGACGTAACTGCAGATACTTTTGGACGCGTTTAAATGTTGATCTAAGTTTTCACATCATTGACTTCTGTATACTATACGCTATGGCAGAGGGAACACACTATACCAGTTTTATTTAACCCCAGCCCCTACCGAATCCCTCTCATGTCCTCCCGCCTTCTTATTCCATTCTGATCTTCTGTGGAAGTTCTGTTCTCTTTCTCTTCCGTTAATGTCGTTGGGTAAGGATCCCAGACTCTATCGTTGATTGAGTAACTATTTAGCAAGCCTCATCTGTTGTGCGTGAATATACACTTGCTTTACATCCTTAAAATAAATCTGAGCTATACGTAGTCGTCTCACATTAGGAATCTCCGACCTGATACTACAATGCAGCGTTCAAACGATAACTGTTTATAACGTACCACATTGGTGTAGGTGACGTCAAGGCGAACAAATTTGTATAGAACAAATGCGATCCACCACCCCATGAAATAGCCTCAAACTGCATCTACGTCTACATCAATCAAGCCACCTGAAGATGTGTGGCGGAGGGTACTTCTGGTAACATCAACTTATCCCCCTTTCCCTGTTGCAATAGCTTTAATTTCTCGAATTCTCTCGTTGTGGTCATTTCGCGAGACATTTGTGAGAGGAAGTTATATATTGTCAGAGTCTTCCCGGAAAGTACTCTCACGAAATTTCAATAGTAAATCTGTTCACGATACACAACGCCTCTAGTACAGCGTCTGTCAGTGGAGTTCGTAGAGTGTCTCTGTAAAGCTCTCGCGCGGACTAAACGACTTATTGGTGAAACACGCAGCCCTTCACTTGCTCGTCTCTCCCTCTCTTGTATGACTCCCACCTGCTAGGGGTCCCAGACTGATGGGCAGTACTCAAGAATCGGTCGAACAAGAACATTGTAGGCACTTTCTTTAGTGGATGAATTACGTTTCCTTACGGTTCTTCTTACGAGTCACAGTCTGGCAGCTGCCTTTCCAGTTAATTGTCTTACGTCGTCATTTTACTCAAGTTCGCCTCCTAGGTATTTTACTGTAGTTACTGTTTCCAGCTATTTGTCAACAATAGTGTAGTTGTGTAGTGGTGGATTTGTTTTCCAAAGTATGTGCAATATGTTGCATTTATTCACGCTCAGGGTCAATTGCCAGTTCCTAGACAATTAATGAATCCTCTGTAGATCCTTCTTTAGTTCGTTAATGTCTTCTGTAGTTGCTACTTTCTTATAGACAACTGCATCATATGCTAAGAGCCCTTAAGAGCTTCCAATGCATTTCACTGGATGATTAATATAGACTGTAAATAGTAAAGGTCCTATCATACTTCCTCGGTGAACTCTCGAAATTACCTTTAGATCTGTCGATTTTGTTCCGCTAAGAGCGCTGTGTTGAGTTCTGTATTAAGGAAAACTTGAATGCACTTGTAAACCTCTGCTGATCCATCGTGGATACAGTAAAGCGGCCGGTCAGATATTTATCAAAGAAAATTGCCAAACAGCCGTGTGTTTTCAGAGGTTATTTTGTTTGGACGAGCAGTTTCGGCATCTCGTTAATGTCTTCTTCAGGCCCCTGCTTATTAAAAACGAGTATATATCCACTGTATCTCTTAAGGTATAGACAGCTGACATTACAGAAAATGAAGCGTAATAATAAAAGTCTGTAGGCATATAAAATACAATTTGGAGCGTTAATAAAAATACCTGTGCAAATAAAGCATAAGAAACAGAGTATGTACACATACTAGTTACCATCGAACTAACTATTTAGACATCACAGAGTTGTAACAGAACATTCTAAACATTACAAAAAATCAAAAACTAGTTAACATACAAAATCAGAAGCGCAAACGAATAAAGAATCTAGTTTTTTCTTTATCTTTTTATTTTTCAATATTTTTTAATTTATTTTTTACATTATTTTCCTTAATATAAAAAACTTCATAACTCTTATAGGTGAGAAACATCCTAGTTCTTAGGAAGACCTATCTTCATTCAAATTAATTCGCAATATAATCTACAGAGGACACAATAATGTGCATTTCTATCGCCTAGAGGGCATATGTTATATACCAAATCAAAAAATAACAGGATACGACTTAATGGCTCTAAGCACTATGCGACTTAACTTCTGCAGTCATCAGTCGCCTAGAACTTAGAACTAATTAAACCTAACTAACCTAAGGACATCACACACATCCATGCCCGAGGCAGGATTCGAACCTGCGACCGTAGCGGTCGCTCGGCTCCAGACTGCAGCGCCTAGAACCGCACGGCCACTCCGGCCGGCCATACGACTTAATGTCCCTTAAACATCAATTAATCGTCAGAAAAGTATTAGGGTGGAACAAACAAAGACCCTAAATACCATATTAACCAAGGCGAGTCCTCCGAAAATCTCAATTGACATGTAATTACTACCGACCTATTTATAAAATGACGAAACCCATCCAAATAGGACCTGACACTTAGCAAGCTGTCTCACAATAGGTAGTGTGAGGACGGGACAAGTTAAAAGGAAGGTGAGTGTGCGAAAACCAACAAGACGGCGAAGTATAACCCAACTAATTAAGGAGCACACTGGTACAAAAAGGGGCAATATTTGTGAGCGAGAAAGGAGTTGTTACATGACATCATACGATAAGCCAATCATGGAATGGAATAATACGGAATCAAAGCCTTCTAAGTAACAGGGTAAACAAAGTCGATAAAACAACCAGTGGGCAGCACAAGCCTACATATGCCAAAAGTGCAGTTTCTGTCAAAACGGTTTGTGAGACGGCTGAGGAATTCAAGTTTAGGTCTTCTTGGTCCTCTTTTTACATGTTTTCGTATAAACCGTAGGTTTTGCCATAGTTTGATGATCATTTGCTTTTGACGATTTGATTTCAGTAGTGGATGGGCAGAATAGATTTCTTTTATTGCATACTCGGACTAACATAGTGTCGCATGGTTGGAAAACAGGACATCCTATTTTGAAGAGTATCTGACCTGAGAGTCTAGTTGGATGTAGTATCGTTTCTTTTTTTTTTTTTTTACATTTATCGGTAAACATATGACACAATGTTGTTAGATTACAGAGTGATTTCGTCGTTTCCATGATAGGCCTGCCCGTTTGGTCTTCCTATCACTAGTCTAAGGGTACTTTGTTTTACATAAGCGCTTGTCATGTAATAGGGTGGCGTGACTGACTTGATTTTTTGATAGGACGCGGCAATTTATACTGTTTTGTTTGGGAATATATATGCTCGCTGACACTGGTCGCGCTTACATTATTACTTACCTTGACGACTCTTATTTGCTGATACTATGTTTTATAGCAAATTCACCCTGATATAGTCGTTTCTGGGGGCGGGATATGTAGCATATTGCCTATGTATTATATTATGTAATTCCCCTGGGGCAATTTCTGTCCCTGACATTACACTACAGATTTCATGTGGCTATTATAACCCATAATGAATTTGGCGCACTACATTCTTAGGTTCAATTTATTACACTGACGTGGGGAATCTTTCCTGCCTGGATACTGTGTGTCATTTACGGGTTTTATTTTAGTACATTTTATTTTGTTGTTTTGTTGTCTGTCTTAGGCTCTTAGGTGTTATCTTGGTTTACCTATATTTGTGCGCTTTCTTGTTAACTCAGTTTCTTGTGTATTTGGCCAATGTTTTTCCAATATCCTAATCTTTTCCTGCCTGTAATCTTTTTGTGTTAGATTTTTAGCAGGAATATGCTATGTTACTATTATGGTAATGCATTGGTTTGTCTGGCATTTATGTATGGTCTGTCGCCTTGTTATGAGTAGTGGTACATCTCATAGACTTTTGATGTTTCTGCAAAACCCCGAATCTTGCTTTATAATGCTCCATACTATTGATTTGTAATACGCTTTTATTATTGACCATGTTTTGGTCCTTTGTAACCTTATACGCATCTAAGACGAGATTTTCCTAATGACAGTAATGAACCGTGGACCTTGACTTTGGTGGGGAGGCTTGCGTGCCTCAACGATGCAGATAGCCGTACCGTAGGTGCGAACATAACAGAGAGGTATCTGCTGAGACGTTAAAACGACTGGTTTCTGAAGAGGGGCAGCAGCCTTCTCAGTAGTTGAAGGGGCAACAGTCTGGACGATTGACTGAACTGGCCTTGTAACATCAATCAAAAAAGCATTGCTGTGCCTGTACTGCGAACGGCTGAAAGCAAGGGAAAAATACAGCAGTAATTTTTTCCCTACGGCATGCAGCTTTACTGTATCGTTAAACAATGATCGCGTCCTCTTGGGTAAAATATTCCGGAAGTAAAATAGTCTCCCATTCGGATCTCCGGGCGGGGACTACTCAGGAGGATGTCGTTATCAGGAGAAACAAAACTGGCGTACTACGGATCGGAGAGGGGAATGTCACATCCCTTAATCGAGCAGGTTGGTTAGAAAATTTAAAAAGGGAAATGGATAGGTTAAAGTGATATATAGTGGGAATTAGTGAAGTTCGGTGGCAGGAGGAACAGCAATTCTGGTCATGTAAACAGAGGATTATAAATACAAAAATCAAATAGGGGTAATACACAAATAGGTTTAATAATGAATAAAAATATAGGAACGAAGATAAGATACTATGGACAGCATAGTGAACGCATTATTGTAGCCAAGATAGACACGAAATCCACGCCTACGACAGTAGTACAAGTTTATATGACAACTAGCTCCGCAGATGATGATGAGATTGAAGAAATGTATGATGAGATAAAAAAATTATTCAATCAGACAAGGGAGACGAAAATTTAATAGTCGTGGGGGACTGGGAATCGACAGTATGAAGAGAAGGGAAAGTAGTAGGTGAATATGGACTGGGGGTAAGGAACGAAAGAGGAAGCCGCCAGGTAGAATTTTGCACAGAGCGTAATTTATCATCGCTAATGCTTGGTTTAAGAATGATGAAAGAAGGTTGTATGTGTGGAAGAGACACCGGCAGGTTTTAGATTCATTATATAATACTAAGACAGAGATTTAGGAACCAGGTTTTAAATTGTAAGACATTTCCAGGGGCACTACGATCACAATTTATTGGTTATGAACTGTAGATTGAAACTGAAGAAAGGTAGAGATTTAAGCAGATGGGACTTGGATAAACTGAAAGAACCAGGGTTTTAGACAGTTTCAGAGGGAGCATTAAGGGAAAGAGTGACAAGAACAGGGGAAAAGGATACGGCAGAAGAAGAATGGGTAGCTTTGAGAGACGAAATAGTGAAGGCAGCAGAGGATCAAGTAGGTAAAAAGACGAGGGCTACTTAAAATCTTTGGGTAACGCAAGAGATATTGAATTTAATTGATGAAAGGGGAAAATACAAAAATGCAGTAAATGAAGCAGGCGAAAAGGAATACTAACGTCTGAAAGATGAGATCGACAGCAAGTGCAAAACGTTAAGCGGGAACGACTGGAGGACAAACGTAAGGATGTAGAAGCAGTCACGGTTGCAAAATAGTAACACGAATTGTTTATAGACGAATGGAAAAACTGGTAGAAACCGACCTCGGGGAAGATTAGTTTGTATTTCGTAGAAATGTGGGAACATGCGAGGCAATACTGACCGTACGACTTATCTTAGAAGCTAGGTTAAGAAAAGGCGAACCTACGCTTATGGCATTTGTAGAGTTAGAGAAAGCTTTTGATAATGTTGACTGGAATTCTCTCATTCAAATTCTGAAGGTGGCAGGGGTAAAATATAGGGAGCGAAAGGCTATTTACAATTTGTACAGAAGCGAAATGGTAGTTATGAGTCGAGAGGCACAAAAAATAAGCAATAGCTAGAAAGGAAGTGACACCGGGTTGTAGCCTGTCGCCAGTGTTATTCAGTCTGTACACTGAACAAGCAGTAAAGAAAACCAAAGAGACATTTGGAGCAGGAATTAAAATTCTGGGAGAATAAATAAAATTCTGGAACTTTGCCGAGAACATTGTAATTCTGTCAAAGACAGCAAAGGACTTCGAAGAACATTTGAACGGAATGGACAGTGTCTGGAAAGGAGGATATAAGATGAATATCAACAAAAGCAAAACGAGGATGATGGAATGTAGTCTAATTAAATCAGGTAATCCCGAGGGAATTAGATTAGGAAATGAGACACTTAAAGTAGTAGATGAGTTTTGCTATTTGGGGAGCAAAATAACTGCGGATGGTCGAAGTAGAAAGAGTATAAAATGGAGATTGGCGATGACAAGGAAAGCGTTTTTGAAGAAGAGAATTTTGTTAACACAGAGCATAGATTTCAGTGCTAGGAAGTCATTCGCGAAGTGTTTGTATGGACTGTAGGCATGTATGGATGTGAAACATGGACGGTAAACAGTTCAGACAAGAATGGAACAGAAGAATGCTGAAGATTAGATGGGTAGATCACGTAACTAATGAGGAGGTACTGAACAGAATTGGAGAAAAGAGGAATTTGTGGCACAACTCGAGTAGAAGAAGGGATCGGTTCGTAGGACACGTTCTGAGGCATCAAGGGATAGCCAATTTATTGCAGGCAAGTGTAGAGGGTAAAAATCGTAGAGGGAGACGAAGAGATGAATACACTAAGTAGATTCAGAAGGATGTAGGTAGCAATAGTTACTCGGAGGTGAAGGGGCTTGCACGGGACAGAGTAGCATGGAGAGCTGCATCAAACCAGTCTCTAGACTGAAGACCGCAACTACAACAGCAGTGGTGTCTCCTTTATGTTTAGGACGGTGAGGTGGTTGTTGCTACACTGTGGTTTCATGTGTTGTAATCAGTTCGTTTGCATATCATTTTTAGCTGGTTACATTTTTAGACCCAAGCTGACATGTTCCCCAAGCTACATGTGGAATATTCCGTGTCTCTTGACTGCATCGCATAAGTTGCTTTTTGGTTGGTTTAGTGTAGTTTTTGCTTTGACCTTTACTTCACCATTCACTTTATGGAGGATTTTTATGATGTTCTTACCATATACTCTAATTTTATGATTTTTAAGGATTTCAGATTGACGTCGACCTGATGCTAGCAGTGAGTTTTGAGTCTGTTGTGTGTTAGTGGTTTGGGGCACAAGATTTACTGTGTGGCTCGAGATTCCTGGCATATACCGGCTTGTGCTACACCACTGGTTGTTTTATCAACATGGTTTTCTTTATCATTTAGAAAGATTTGATTTAGTATTGCTCCGTTCCATGACTGATTTATAGTACCAAGTCATTTAGCAACTCGTTTTTCGCTCAAAAATGTTGCCCTCTTTGTGCCAGTAAGTTCCTTAATTAGTGGGCTTATACTTTGCTGTCTTGTTGGGTTTCGCACACTCGCGTTCCTTCTAACCTGTCCCGTCCTCACACTACCTATTGCGACACGGGTTGCCAAGTGTCATGTCCTATTTGGATGGATTTCGTCATTTGATAAATAAGTAGGTTGTATGACATCTTATATGGTAATTACATGTCAACTGAGATTTTCGGAGTACTCCCCTTGGTTAATATGTTTTTTGGCATCCTTGTTTGTTCCACACTAGTATTTTTCCGTCGATTAATTACGTTTAAGGGACGCCAAGTCATATCTTGCTATTTTTTGATTTGGTATAGCATTATATACTTTAAGTATTTTATGAGTATTCCTCGCAAGATTTTTGCTTACCGTTATTCACTTAATAGTTTGTCGGCAGTTGGGTTTTGCTTCATATTGCGTTTTATGATGTTGTCACAACTAATTCTGAAATATCACTAGTGCTGATAATACTTAGGCGATGGATATGCACTCTGTTGTGTACTCCATGGGTTATATCGTGACGTGAATGATAATAGCTTTTCCTAAGAACTAAGATGTTTCTTACCTGTAAGAATTAGCAAGTGCCGGCCGGAGTGGCCGTGCGGTTATAGGCGCTACAGTCTGAAACCGAGCGACCGCTACGGTCGCAGGTTCGAAGGTTCGTATCCTGCCTCGGGCATGGATGTGTGTGATGTCCTTAGGTTAGTTAGGTTTAATTAGTTCTAAGTTCTAGGATACTGATGCCCTCAGAAGTTAAGTCGCATAGTGCTCAGAGCCATTTGAACCAATTACCAAGTTTCTTATATACAAAAACAAAGATAAAGGTAAATTATAATAAAAACAATGAAAATGGAAAAAACTAGGTAATCATTATTCGAGTGTGCTTCTTATTTTGTTTACAATTTTATTCGTTTGTGCTCCTGATTTTGTGCATCGTTTATTTTTTGTATTTTGTAATGTTTGGCATGTTCTATTATATCTCTGTGCTGTCAAAATAGTTGTTTCGATGGTAACCAGTAAGTGTACATATTCTGTTTCCTTGTGCTTTGTTTGCACAGGTATGTTTCTTAGCACTCCAAACTGCACTTTGTATGTTTAAGGACTTTTATTATTACGCTTCAGTTTCTGTAATGTCGACTGTGGTATTCCTTGATGTATCCTACATGTATACTCGTTTTTAGACTACAGAGGCTTGGAGATGGCATTAATGAGATGCCGAAACTGGTCGTCTAAATAAAATAACTTTTGAAAATATATGGCGGTTTGGCGATTTTTCTTTGGTAAATTTGTAAAGCTGGGCCGATACTCGATAAGCTCAAATTTTTTCGCTAAACGGCAATGTGGAACAGTGTCAGATGGCTTCATGAAGTTGAGGAACTGAGCATAAAGCTGAGTGCTGACGTCTACAGCGCTGTGTGTCACAAGTAGGTATACAAAAGCCACCTAACCTACAGCACACGCGCGCACGCAAAATTGTGGCTAAAACGTCCTTGACTACTAAAAACAGCTAGTTCTTCCACCCACAAAAAGTAAAACTAACGTTTGTGAACTTTACAATTAAATCGTTTAGCTTTGCTGATCATCTTACTAGGAAACTACTGTGCTTATACAGATTCATTTAGATCTAATTGTAAACGTAATTAGTTTTTACATAACGTTTATAAAACTCCCTTTTCTTTCATTACCCTTAAGGGAAAGTTTTAATTATCAATATTAATGAAATAGCTGACTAAATTGGTGGCGTAAGAGAGTGAGAGAACATTGAAAAACTTGCACAGTGACGAAGTGCTGTACCTCAGGTGATTTTTGTAGGCCTATTTGAGGATGGCTTGCCGGCTTGATAGACCGCAAGTCTCCTGTATCAAATTGTTCGTCTCGACTTCACCTTCACCGCTGTGGTACGTTGTAAACAGTTACTGTTTACATCCTGTATACTTGTCGGCTGTGACTGATCACACGTCGTGTAAATCTGTACTTAAGGTGTCTGCAGATTTTCTGTTGCATGCTGCTGTTGGTAACGGTTTCCGTGACCGGTGATGACAGGTGAATACGACGAATCACTAGTGTTCGTTCACAATTTACTATGCTTTGTTAATAAAGTTAGTTGCTAGGCCTATTTTGCATCACTCACAACAATTTAAACTGTGCTGTTAGGTTCCATCCTAAACACAATCTCGGAAATGATGACTTATTAAGAAAATACATGATTAAATTCATAGATTCTCTTGGTCTATAGAATACTATCACCCGACTGGCTCTGACCAACTACAATGAATTACTAACTACATAACAGAACGGAAGACCTGCGGAAACCTGCCGCATTGCACATTATCCGCCAACCTTCATCTTATCCTGGAGTAAATTACGCACATTACATTTTTTATGTCGAATGTCGCTGATCAACACGTAAAGTCTCTCTGTATTTCATAACAATGCGCTAGTTAAGTCTCTTTCACTCTGCTCACCTGATCGACCAAGGCAAGCTACTCCGACCACCGGATTGACTAGTTACCTCTCTTCAGGGACACGCTTCCCGACCGGTGGAAAAAATGTCTCCTAGCAGTACACCATCACATAGGGTTCGTGTATGATGGAGCCGCATTGCACTTCGGTTTCGATGTACCTTGTATGATAATCAGCGGTTGAGTGTATTCGCCTGTCCAATTCCATGGACTTATTCCACACGCTTTGGGTCGTGGTGGTACACGAAAATTGTGGACTACGGACGATACACCGATTAAAGATGTCTACTTCTTGGAACAGTGTACCCATAGGGCATGTGCACGTACTCGATAGAACCCAAGTAACAACTAGTGGCATCGCAGATCTACACATGACGCATTGCAGCACATGTGTTGCTTCTCGTGGTGCATACTTTGAGTACATCACGCTACGGTGCTAGTGTACGTCTGTAAAATAGTATCTTATTGTTCAGAGACAATAGTCTTTGCTAGATACCTTAACATGCAGGTCTCCTTTTTCTTGTGCCTTTTCCCCGCATAGGCTCAGGGTCAACATGTTTGTTTATGGATTTGGCATGGTTAGTTTTCGGAGTGAAAGGAAGCCCTTTCTGTCGTCACCCCCTTACCCCATGACATAATATGAGTACCCTAACTGTCTGCGTCTAGCGTTATTCATGTGAAAAGGGGCGAAGGTTTTTTAAATATTTGCGAATCATAAAACTTACGCGGTACTTGGGCACCTGCTTAGTATTAACGTAATGGGATGTGAAAAACCGCCTAACACCACATACAGGCAGAGTGGTAACGTGCTTGCCTACCAAGCAGCGGGCCCGGGTTCAATTCCCGGCAGGGTTGGGGATTTTCGTCGCTCGTGGACTCCGTGCCGTGTTGTTCTCATTGTCCTTTTATCATCATCATCATCAACAACGACACACAAATCGCCCAGTGTGGCGCCGACTAAAATAAGACTTTCAACCCGGCGGCCGAACTTCCGCAGACGACGCCTCCCGGCCAACAATGCCACACGATCGTTTCATTTCATTTCGTGACGGTCTCCCATTGGTCACAAAAACTTCTAAGCGTTCGTACTCCTTATCTTTTTATACGTCCAATGTTCTCATTTTGTTCCATTTCGTGTGGTCCCACACACATGAACAATATTCTACAGCAGGGATCCCATCACACTTCCCTGAGACATGCCCGAAGTTTCCTATACATCCGTCGATTTTTTTTATTTATTTACGCGTCAAGTTCCGTAGAACC